>NW_026712249.1:40413193-41013193 GCF_030504385.1 Musca domestica
AAATGGGAACCATATTGAATATTTTCGGAAAGGAGCTAATATACCCTAATAATCTATGTACTCATATAAGAGTAATGACATTACTGTCTGACTGATCGGGACTCAACGACCAGATAGAACGGCTGAAGCTTTAATCTTGAAATTGTACGAAGATCAATCTTGATGTGTAGGCGTGGGATACGGCTGCATTTTTGGGAATTCGTACCGAAAGGATACGAAGAATACTAAAATTAACTAAGTCACTGATAGAGTCCAGGATAGATGTACCAAAGAATTTTTTTTGGAAATTATACCTTGAATGATACGAAAAGTTCCAAAATAGTATCAAACATCTAAAATGGTACTATTTGGTTAACACAATACGAAATGGTGCCCTTTTAGATGTTTGGTACAATTTTAGAACTTTTCGTAACCTTAAATCTGAAATTTCTATTAGGGTCGCTGTTCGTGTGAAGCCTGGACATATGGTGGTGGTTTAGGAAATCTGTAAGAAAATTGTACGAAAAGTTCTGAATGCTACTATATTTGGTATTGTATGAAGGGATAGGGCTGCAATCCTCAAAATTTGGTATTAAGGTCTCTCTTGGTATTTGGGATTGAGATATGGAGGTGGCTTTGGATATGCGTACTATAATTGTACTAAATGGTACTAAATTTCATAATGGGGGAAATTAAAGAGCTGAACTTTTGAAATTTAATATTAAGGTCGTTGTTGGTATTGGTATGGAGATTGTTTTGAAAGTGTGTACTATAATTGTTCGTAAAGTACTATTTGCTACTGTTTTTGGTATAGGGTGAAAGGATAAAGGCTGGAATCCTGTAATTTGATATGGATGTCTGGGGTTGAGAGAAGAATTAAGTTTTGGTAAAGGGGGAAGGTTCTAGGCTTTACATATGGAGACGTCGAAATAGGTTTGGCCAGAAATATGGGAGGTTATCCATTGTGGATTTTAAAGGATTTTGTTTTCATGGATTTCAATGTATGTTTTCTCAGGAACAATCAGAGCTAGAATCGAAATTTTTTAATATTATTTGTTAAGAGACCGTCTGACCTACAATTGTTAATTTGGTAGTATGATTTTCAAGGACCATCTGATCTTTAGTCGTGCATTTATAAGGATATTTTTTGAAGGACAATTAGAGCTAGCTTGTGGGTTTTAAAGATATTTTTGAAGGACCAGGTCTATAATCGTCTATCAGAGCTATAATCGCGTTTTTAATATTTGTTTAAGGAATATATAAGCTATAGTCATGGATTTTTTTTAATATTTGTTGGATTACCTTCTGAGGTATAATATTGAATTTTTAATGATTTGAAATATTTTTTTAACGTCCATCTCGATTTTAAAGAATATGTTTTCAAATAATTCATTTTATTATACTCTCAGCCATATGGCTACAGAGGGTATATATCATTTGATACGACCATAACGTGCCTAGTCAGAATAAAAGTTTTACACCCTATGTCTCTTTGGACCAAATCCGTTTCAGGACATTTGCAGTTGATCTAGCGATGTCCGTCCGTCTGTCTGTCTGGCTGGCTGGTGTGCACGATAACTCTCGAAGGGAGTATCCGATTTGATCCAAACTTGGTATATTGTAATATTATTGTCAAACTTAGATTGAGTTCAGAGATGGGCACTATCGGTCCACTCCTTCTGGTACCTCCCACACAAAATGTCAAAATTTTCAAAGAAAATAATTTATTGCACAAAACGAGAAAGGATAATCCGATTTTGCTCCAACTTTGCGAATCCTAATATTTTCATCAGTGCTAGGTCAGGTGCGAATATCGGTCCACTCCATCAGGTACCTCCCCCACAAAAGGTTAAAATTTTGAATAATTACATCTCTTATAAAATGTGATGAAGAGTCCGATTGTCTTAAAAATTCTCACATCCCAATAATTTCATTAACCCAATGTCTGGTGTGAAAATGGTTCACTTATCGGTCCACTCCTTCTGGTACCTCCCCCACAAAAAGTCGAAATTTTCAAAAAATATTTTTTTTTGCACAGAAAGAGAAACGATAATCCGATTTTGTTGTTTTGTTCCAGTTCTATGTCAGGTGCGAAAACGGACAATATCGGTCCACACCATAAGGTACCTCCCCCACAAAAGGTCGACATTTTCGAAAGAAAAAAAAAAAAAAAAAAAACAAAAAAAATATTTTCTGCACAGAAAGAGAAGCAATCATCCGATTTTGTTCTAACCCTGCATATCCTAATATCTGCGTTAGTTATATGTCAGGTGCGAAAATGGACAATATCGGTCTACTCCATCAGGTACCTCCCCCACAAAAGGTCAAAATTTTGAATAATTTCAACTCTTATAAAATGTTAGGTAAGTGTCCGATTGTCTTCAAATTTCACACATCCCAATAATTTCATTAACCAAATCTGGTGTGAAAATGGAATACATTGGTCCACTCCTTCTAGTACCTCCCCCACAAAAGGTCGAAATTTCAAAAAAAAACATTCTCTGCAGAAAAAGAGAAGCAATAATCCAAATTTTGTTCCAACTTTGCAAATCCTAATATTTGCGTCAGAAAATGGACTATATCGGTCCACTCCATCAAGTGCTTCCCCACAAAGGTTCAAAATTTTGGATATTTATAATTTTCAGCCTTAAATAAAAAGCGAAATTAATATGCGATTATGTTCAAGACTTGCTATATCTCAATATTTCCATCAACACAAGATCTGCTATAAAGATGGTAAAGATTGGACCATTCTTATTTGCTACCTGCCCATAGAGTTCAACATTATGAAAAACAAAACGATCAAAGAAAGCGAAATAACCATTCAACACTCTTCAAATTTCACACATACAACACTTTTGCTAATCACAATATTCAACACTTTTATCAATATTGGTACATTCCTTCGGAACCTACGCCATAAGGGGTCAAACATTTGAATAATCACAAGAGAAGGCAAAATATTTTTAAATAATCGTACATTGCCTGAGGGTATACTTCTGTCGGCAAAACCGACAGATACTGTTTAACTTGTTTTTAAATATTTTTTGAGGAACCATTTGAGCAATAGTCGTGAATTTTTAAGAATATTTTGTGGAAGTTCATCTGAGCAGAATTCTGTAATTTTTTAGGAAGTAAAATCATAGATATTTTCAAATATATATATAGCTCGCATCTATTGTCCGATTTGTTATTTTTGTTCATACGGCGGAATTTAACCTGAAAAAATGTGTGAAACTCGGTTCAGATATAGCTTTAGGTTCATGTTACATGTTTCATACGCTTTCGTATTTAAGTTTGTTTATTTTTTAATATCTAAAAATCTAATATCTAAAAAAAAATGTATAGTATTATCCAGGTTCAGCATATATAAAATATTGGGCTTATTACCCTCTAAAAATTTATTTCATCTTCAAATCGACAGACATTATTTTCCCGAGTGTAAATCCTTTTAACTCTTTTTTTGTGTTCTTTGTTTGGTTTGCAATTTTTGCTGTATTTTGTCGATGATATTTAATTTGAATAATTGCAAAGTTTCTTTTCGCGCTTCTTATAAAAGTTTTTCCTCTGAATTGGTTATTATGCAAAACATATTTTGTTGAATATTGCCTTTGAGGTTTGGATGAAAACAGAAAGTTGGCCCACATTTGAAATCTGACTCCCATTCCAGCCCCCACCCCACTGAAAATGGTCACAAGGAGGCTGAGTGGTTACAATTTCTTCTGACATTAATGAAACAAAAGTGGTCACCTAATGATGTTAGACATTCTAATAAGGGGGAGTGGGAGTTTTCAGTTGAAAACATTCGGAACAAAACTTTAGTTGTGATGTTGCTAATTACTTGGATAACAGTTTATGAAAAATGGCTTTTTGCCGATTTTCGAATCGAAACCAGATCTTTGGCAGAAATTAATTAAGGGATGAAGATGATAACGGGGTAAAGGTGTTTTAAAAATTGATATTTCTTAGAAATGCAATGGTGTTTACGAAGTGGCTAGCAAATAACATTTGAGAGCCCTAAAATCATCATTTTAGTATACAGAAAGTAACTTATTCAAAAAAACTTTTTGTACAATTTTTTTTAAAAATTTGCTTTTTTTCTATAAATTAATCTTTAAATTCAGTAGTTCTCCCCCAAAAAGCATTTCACTCCCGTTGCTTGGCAATTTGATTTGCATACTCCATCATCATTTTGCCTCCTCTGGGAGTATACATTTCATTTTGCGCTCTCTTTAGATTCTTGCACACTAGCATGACCATGACGATGCAGGGCAGCATACGTGACCAACATTGCGAGTAGACGTCGCCGGACACATGTGTCTGCACATTAATCTGGAGTAAATATAACAAAATGTGTCCAGCTTTAGAATCGCTTTTATTTTACTTCTCCTCGTAGCATTTGGCATTGGTATAGCTTTAGATCTCTGCAGCACGTTTTATTTGATGGCCTGCAAAACGACCACCTCAAACATGGTCTCAAAATAAAAAAATCTAAAGGTTTGTCGAAAATGCAAAAAATTAAAGAGGAGTAAAGAAAACTACAGGACTTCAAAAGTTTTTTTTTGGAGGAGATAAAGGCCCTGAAGGGGCAAACCAACACATTTTTTAGGAAAGATCAAATATCATTATGATTAAGGCCACATATACAGGGTGACGTGAAAAAACTGCAACCATCTTTAGACTGCTGTCATTTCCAAGCCACTCGTCCGACATCTGTAAAAATTATTCCAGTGACAGCTCATTATCTTGTTTACAAGCGTACAAAAGGATTTTGGTGAGAATTTTCTAGAAAAAAGCTTATTCGTGATGGAATACAAGCGTGATAGAGTGATTTCTTTACATTTGGCTGAAATACCACAAGTGGCTATGGTTAGAGCACATGTATAAATGTGAATAAATCTTTTATGTCTCGTAACATCGCTCGTTACCGCGATACTGCTAGCGTAGTCCGACGCCAAGGAAGTGGACGAAAGAAAACCGCAACATCAGCAGAAATGGTTCGAAAAGTAAAGAAGCGACTTGATCGAATCCCGCATCGCAGTGGCCGAAAAATGGCTCGTGAGCTGAACATATCGCAATATTCCATTCGGCAAATATAGAAAAATGAGCTCGGGACGACAAAGCCATTGAAATTCCAAAAAGTACAAAAACTTACACAGCCACAGAAAGAAAATAGACTAAAGGGAGCTAAAGAGTTGCTTCGCTTGGCTGGAGGTGAAGTGGTGAACTATCGAATTTTGTTTTCTCCGATGCGAAAACATTCGTTGTCCAGCAGTTTGTAAACAAACAAAATGATCGTGTTTACTTGCCAAAGAGGTCAACTGAAAATGTGCACCTTCGGTTGGCCACCAGAACTCAAGCGCCGGCCATGATGATGATGTGGGCCGCCATAACAGCCGATGGTTGCTCTCCACCCAAGAGGTTCCTCGCTTCATTTCCGTTGAACTATTGTGTCTGGAATATTTTGGAAAGCAAGGTTGGCACTAAAAAAACCAAAGTGTCGATCACCTCAAGCAAGCGCTTCGCCGGGTATGGGCCAAAATACCGCAGAGCAACATTCGGGCAGCGTGTGACGTTTTCATTGGCCGTTTCAAGGCCATAATTCATGCCAAAGGTGACCAATTCGAACAAATCTAAACTTATTCTAAAATTTGATGCTATTTCCGACATTTTTTGCTTTCATTCAATAAAATTGAAAAAAAAAATTAAAAATTACGGCGTTGGATTTTGTTGTAGTTTTTTATCTCACCCTGCATTGTTTTAATATCGAAATTGAGTATGGAAATATGTGGTTTTGAAGAAGTAGACCCATACATTCCATCTTCACATCAGACCTTGGGAATGTAGGGTCAACAATTTGAATAATCATAACGGAAGTCAAAATATATATTTAAATAATCGAACATTGGCTGAGGGTGTATACATCTGTCGGCAAACCCGACAGATACTTTTCAACTTGTTTTCACTTCAACCACTGAAATAATGAACATATCTCTAACCGTTCAAAAATTGTGGATTGAATTGTGGAATCAGGAACAAACGATTCTAACCACTGTGCGACGTCTTTTCATAGTTAAACATCAGATATTGTGTTTTTTTCTCAGATGGCCAGTACGGAATTCTGAAATAATAAGAGAAAAAGCTCTACTTATAAAGAAGCAGAAAGTTATTCTCTCAGAAAGTACAACATGTCCTCTCAAAAAGAAAAGAAGTCTTTTCTTATAACAGTTCTAGAAATTTTCATGAATACCAATAGTTATTTTTATGGTAGACCTATAGACCGTTGGAAGAAAGAAAAGTTCCTTCCATAGAAAAGAAAGAGTGTGTTCTGACGCTATGGGAAATAAGAAAAAAAAATTTTTAATTTTTATTGAAGGACCTCCTGTTTAGAATTTCTGATTATACCCTACACTACAAGGTGGTCAGGGTATTATGTCTTTGTGCATTTGTTTGTAACAGGCAGAAGGAAACGAGATAGACCCATACTTCCTTTTGATGATCTGCATAGAATCACATTCTGAGTCGATTTATGCATGTCCGTCCGTCCGTCTGTCCATGTACAGTTCGCATTTATTGCCCTATCCAGATGAAATTTTGCACAAATTATTTGTTTGGCCCAATGACGAACCCTATTGAAATTGGAGATAATCGGTCAAAATTTAGATATAGCTCCCATATATATCTTCGTCCGATTTGCATTTTATTCTGCACCAAACATGTAATATCAATCCGAATAGTATGGAATTTTGCACGTACAATCAGATTGGACCTGAAAATAAGTATGCCAAATTTGATCGAAATCGATTCAGATATAGCTATAGCTCCCATATATATTGTTCTTTCGATTTGTTATTTTTGTCCTCCGCAGCCGTAATATGAACTATGTAACAACAATAATTGGGGAAATATATCAAATACAGCTCAGAAATACATTTGCTAAATTTTATCGAGATCGGTTCAGATTTGCATATAGCTCCCATATATAACTTCGTCCGATTTACCTTTGATTGTGCACCAAACGTCTAATATTTGTCCATATGGGAAATTTGGCACTTAAGACGGAATTGAGTCTAGAAGCCAGTATGTCAAATTTGGTGAAGATCGGTTCAGATATAGCTATAGCTCCCATATATACTGTTCATCCGATTTGTTATATTTGTTACCCACAGCCGTAATGTGCACTCCGTAACAACGATATTCAGGGAAATATATCAAATACAGCTCAGAAATATATTTGCCAATTTTTATCGAGATCGGTTCCGATTTGGATATAGCTCCTATATATATTTTTATCCGATTTCAAATTAGTTGTGCGCCCATTTGGTACAAGTCCGAATTTAAAAGATACAAATGCTTCGGCATATTTAGCCCTTTGAACTTTAAATTATAATTATAATCATAGCGTGTATGATTAAATTCTCCCATAAAAACTTTTAATTAATATGCGAAGCTCTACTAAATTAGCAAAGTGGTGTAGGGCCCCGCCCGACTTTAAGACTTACTTTACTTTTTTTTTTTAATTTTTAGGACTTCCTATCAACAAAAACTGGATTTTTCATATTCTCTCAAAAAATTTTCTAAAAAACATTTCTTAGGAATTGCTGCGTGAGTTTAGAATTATCAAATAATTTCCTGGTCAGAAAATTGTGAAGTTTTGATTAAAATACATTGTTCTAAGGAATTCCTGCCGAACACTTTTGAATCATAACTTTTTGTCCCATATTGTTAGCATGTGTATATGAGTGGTCATAGGTTGGGGGTATAAATCCGTTGGCAGGCCTACTGCTATTTTTTAATTTCTTGTATTCACCGGACTATGAGGATAACTTGGCACGAAGAATTTATTGAAGGGGGTTGTGTGCGAGGCCCAGAGTTGTTATTTTTTAAATTTTAATTTTAACATTTTAATATTCCCCCATTTCTTTTAATTCACTTGAATTTGAATTTTGATCCTATTTATTGATTTTTGTTATGCTGTTGGTTTATGCGGTTTCGACATCGACTAACTTATTGATTCCATTAAAATACATTAGGTCCTGTGACTACAATCAACTTTTCAAATTCTTTGAATATTCATTAGAGTTTTGAAATTTCAAAATGCCAAGAAAGGATATCTTGGTCGAAAATAAGTTTGCTTATTTGCTTTCGTTTGGTGGTTGACTGCTGTAACAACAACAACAAAAGTTAAAAGTAAATTAGCAGAATATTTTCAATATTATCCTACTTTCAATAAACGAAACAATGACTGACTTCAGTTTGGTATCGACATTTTCATTAGATTTCAAAAATAGTCGTGGTCCAGTTGTTGAAAAAGTTCTTTGTTCATGAATAAATATTTGCAATAATTTGTAGAACATGCTGCTGCTGCTGCACACCCACACAATTTTGCGGTTATCCTTGCTTGGAGATATTTCAAAAAGGAGGAGAAGAAGAAGCAGCAAAGGATTAATTTGAATTACCACATTTATTTGCTTAGATATTGAATTTTAAATTTCAAAACAATTTTGTTTATTGTTTTAATGGTCTATGCGTTAGGGGTTCCTCTCGGTATTGTCGTCTTGTAGTCTTCATCAGGATCCTCTCTGGTGTGAGTAAATATTGTATTTTCCACATCGTTGCTAGGTGGATGCTGTCGCCGGCACTCAAGTGTCTTTGTTACTTTCAATTACATTTTCAATTATTTTTTCACACTTTGTTCGCCCTTTTCATTTATTCGGAGTTTTGCGTTTGTTAGTCGGCCATATGCTGATGGGGTTTGGTTATGTTGTTCTGTTCATGGAATTTCCACTTCGATATTTTTCTGTTTTTTTTTTTTTTTTTTTTTCAAATAACAATAAGCACAACAGGCGAGACACACACTAACACTGAAAAGTGTCAACTTTTCACGTTTTTTTGTTGCTACTACTGTTGTTGTTATTGTTGTTTGTTCGGTATATTTCATCCATATGAATAACAGAGCAATACATATTCTCTAGGATATACAGTGGGATTAGGAGAAAGATGTAAGAACAAGTTAGAAAGTATGCCCTCAGCATTGACTGATTACACTAGAAATCGAAAGTCGCGGCATGGGTTGAAGTATATTCCACGTAGATGCCATAATATTCGGTTTGTTGGTAAAATCCTCAAATGGGTTTTAGGTTTTCAGATAGAGCTCTTTATAGACTCTTTTGTATGTGCATGTAGCCTAGCGAAGATAATGATGGCAGGTACCTCATTGACTTCACACCCCATATCAAATCGTTTGGTTACCTCGCAAGTGGTACTATTTTATGGGGAAAAAGGTAAACATAAACCGATATGGCCCATTTTAATATCATGATTCTAGAAGCTGTCCAAATGTCTTAATGACATTACAAAGCTATACCTTATATATTTGGTATCATAGCCCCATATATTTGGCCCTCCATTTAGTCATCACCTCCAGTTGGAATTTGTCTCAACATTTACCAAATTGGCTGGGAATATGGGCATGAGAGGTACCTTAAATGGGTGCAATACCGAAATATGTATAGCTAGATTCAATATCTTAAAAAGGAAAGATTTCTTCTTCTGAAGAAAACAACATTGGAACAAGAAATCAATTGGAAAATATGACCAAGACCTTTGAATAAGAAGTACATACAAAAATTACCAAATTGACAAATTTATCGGAAATAATGACTTAAACTTAAAAAAAGTAAAAAAGCAGCAACATTTAATAAGCAACATTTAATAAGCAACTTGTAAGCAACTTGAAATTGTTCAAACAAAACTCCGAAAAATATCGCTTAAATAAAAACCTTCTATGGGTGCTATACGAAGACGCGGAACAGCATACGATTTTTTTATACGCCATTATAAACGTCAAATACGAGATTTGAAACCGTTCCGGTGAATAATGTCGCTAAAATCATTAAAATATCGAATATCGAGAATTGCCTTTATATGGGGGCTATACGAAGTTTTTTGTCATAGGCTGTAGCAACCACTACGAATTTAATGCCTGAAAATTGAATTCAGGTGAATAATGTTAGATTTGGACTATGCGAACACGAGGAACGACATGGCTCATTTACAAACATAACCTGCCTACTGACAAAAATACAGGGTGAGATAACAACTGCAACAATTTTTACATAATTTCTACATACAGGGTTGCCCATATTCGACGGACCCATGACTCTTTGGGCCCATTCCAATCAACGAGGCTTGTCCGCAGGCAACATTCTTTGCGTCAATTGAATTTTGTACGGGAACAAATGCAAATCAATGCGAATAATCCGTTGTAAAGTGGGCCGAGCCATGCCCAACTGCTGAGAACGGCGTTTTTGGGATGTTCTTGGGGACCTCTAAACACTGGCTCGTACGGCAGCGATATTCTCGGCCGATCGCCTTGGTCGACTTTTATATGGCCTCTTCGGATTAGATAGAGCCTTACCAGTCGAAAATTTTTCGTATAAACGCTTAATGGTGTTCTTAGAAGGCGTACTTCTCACATTTTTTAATGTTTTAAAAGCACGTTGAGTTTTCATAATTGACTTCTTCTGTTGAATGTAAATTTCAACTATTTCAGAGCGCTCGCGTGGCGTGTATTGGTTCATGTTAAAAATCTGCTTGGACTGACGCTTCAAACGCGGTATGTCATTAAGCGATGTGACATCTCTGTCAAAAGTTATGGCGTTGTCAGATGGGTCCGTCGAATATGGGCAACCCTGTTTGTTTTTAAATTTTATTGAATGAAAGCAAAAAATGTCGGAAATAGCATCAAATTTTAGAATAAGTTTAGATTTGTTCGAATTGGTCACCTTTGGCACAAATTATGGCCTTCAAATACAACCGTCACACGCTGCCCGAATGTTGCTCTGCGGTATTTTGGCCCATTCCCGGCGAAGCGCATGCCTGAGGTGATCGAATTATGGCCTTCAAACAGCCAATCAAACCGTCACACGCTGCCCGAAAGTTGCTCTGTGGGATTTTGGCCCATTCCCGGCGAAGTTCTTGCTTGAAGTGATCAACACTTTGGTATTTTTTAGTGCCAACCTTGCTTTCCGTTGTGCGCTGGAAATAAAGTGAGGAACCTCATTTTGTAACCATATTCAGGGGGCGCGTGCTGAGTGCGATAGTGCTGAGTCCTGTTGGAATGTCCAAGATCTGGGTCCAAAATGTTTGCGTGCCCAAGGCTAGAATGCACCTTCCAGAATATTTTCGCGATAATATTTGGCATTTATTCTGATGCCATGGTCGATTAATACGGGCGGAAAGCGACCATCGGCTGTTATGGCGACCCACACCATCACCATGACCGGTGCGCTTGAGTTCTGGTGGCCAACCGATGGTGCACATTTTCAGCTGACCTCTTTGGCAAGTAAACACGATCATTTTGTTTGTTCACAAACTGCTGGAGGACGAATGTTTTCTCATCGGAGAAAACCAAATTCGGCAGTTCACCACTTTCCGCCAAGCGAAGCAACTCTTTAGCTCTTTTGAGTCTATTTTCTTTCTGATGCGGTGTATGTTCTTGCACTTTTTGGAATGTCAATGGCTTTACCCCGAGTGGAATATTGCGATATGTTCAGCTCACGAGCCATTTTATCGGCCACTGCGACGCGGGTTTCGATCATGTCGCTTTTTTACTTTTCGAACCATTTCTGCTGATGTTTATGTTTTCTTCCGTCCACTTCCTTGTCGGCGGGCTACGCTACCAGTATCACGGTAACGGGCAATGGTACGAGATACAAAAGATTTATTAACATTTAAATGCTGGAGTGCTCTAACAATGGCCACATGTAGTTTCCAGCTAAATATAAAGAAACACTATCACGCTTGAATTCCATCACGAATTATTTTTTTTTTTCTGAAAAATTCTCACCAAAATGCTTTTTATTGAAAATGAGATAAATCGGTCCACGGTTTGGTATAGCCTCCACAAAACGGTACCTCCCGATATTCGGTATATTGGTGACTTTTGGAACATTTTTGCATGGATTAGTCTAAAAATTTGTATTTGTAGGTCGTAATGACTTCTAGCTCGTGTGGCGAAACATTGTATAGGTCCACGTTATGGTACCACGTTTTATGTGCGCTATAGGAAAACGTGGACCTAAATATTTAATGTTTTGCCCCCGGACCTAGAACCTGTTATGAATTACAAATACCAAATTTTAGACAATCAGTATTTTTAGACGAACCAGTATTTTGGTGATTGTCTTAAATTTGGTATTTGTAATTCATAACGGGTTCTAGCTCCGGTGGCAGAACATTGAATATTTAGGTCCACGTTTTCCTATAGCGCACATATAACCATACCCACCGATATTAGGTATTTTGATAAAGTCACATCCACGAAATTGATTTCTAATTTGGTATTTCTGAAGATTTGGCAGATGACAATCCTTGAAGTATAAAATTGTCTATAAATGTTTCCGTTTTGGTATTTCCCCCATACCTGTAGTTTACAGTGGAACAAGTTTGAATTCCGATACTTTTATATAAAAATGTTTTCTTTACCCAATGGTGGAGGGTATTAAAGGTTCGGCCGACCGAAATTAATATTTGTTTACTTTTTTTGAAATGTCTTTACCATCAACTTCATAATCCTTGGTTTCATTTGTCTTTTAGAATTTAGATTTTTCAGTCCACTGTGCCAAATATTCCCACATCCCCATGTGGTGTGGTTTAATATGGAATTACGCTGAATGACTAAACTTGGGCGGAACGTTGATCGGGGAGGAGGGGGTCGAAATTGTTCAATTTTCAATTCTAATAAAACGTGGAACTCTCACAAGCACTTTACAATCAAATCAAATTCACGTTAGATATGTATCATTTCGCTTCTGCCAACGGTGGTGATGCTTTAGTTCCATCTATTCCATGTGTGATGGAAACAAAAAGGAAAGCGGCTTCACCGTTACATGGTTTCCACACACAGACACACACGTGGATGACAGACAAAAAGTGTGACATTTCACGGTGTCGCGGAGCAGCCACGTTAGCGGCTTGGCATTGATGTAAAATGTTGTTGTAAATATCGAAAACGAAATAAAAAAGAAGAAACGGGTGTGACAGACAAAAAAAAAAAAAGGACGACGAGAATATCATCTCGACAGCTGTGGGATATTTCCATGTGGTGAAATGTTGACACATAGACACACACACACCCACATATCCATGCAGCGCTGTACTTAAAGTTGATGTCCCTCGACTCCGAGTTGACTTTTCAAACCAATTTTTTTCCGAAGAATAACAAAACAAAGACACATTCAGACACAATAATTGAATTTTGTGTGTTTTGAAATCAATTACATAAATGAATTTGATAAGGCATTCACGGCAAGGACTTTAATTTTGTTTTTTTGAAAAAAAAAGAAAACTTTTGGCAGGTCAAAAAATAAACAAATGACAGGTCAATGACAAAAAAAAATTATCTAATTTTATGAAAAAAATTTGAATTTTTTCAACATTAAATTTTTATTTTATCTTCCCAAAAATCTAAGAAATTCTTCTCTATCCCAAAATTGCCTCAAAATTTTCGTAACTCTTGTAAATGCTTCTTCAATTGTTCCATTTTCAGTTTAATTGCCAATTCTAGTTCAAAACTTCATTTCAAATTCTAGTATTTTTCTTATATATCTGTGTGTGTGGGTGCTCACATAGATTCCAAAAAAAAAAAAAAAAAAAAAACAAATATTATCATTAGAGAAGATACCATATTTCCATCTACTTTGCATTTTGTTTTCGTTCAATCGTCGATTTCTATTTTGTCTCTATTCACGTGAAAATTTAGTTGATTGAATTTGTTGACATTTCCTATTGGCTTGTCGTCATAATTGACTTTCTAAATATTGTTTTTACGACAACTCGTTACATGGAAAAGAAAACACAAACAGCCAACAGAAAGCTGAAGGTTGATTTGTTTTCAGGATTGATGGCAAAACATCAGTTAGTATTGACATTTAAATTCGTCGTTTTGTTTAGAATTTCGTTTAAGAAAATAGAAAGCAAGCAATGAAGAAGAAAGTAGTTCTGAAGAGCTTGAAAATTTCTATTGAGGCAATTAGTATAGAAAATATCATATATATTCGGAAAACATATTAGCAAGTGAAAATATCTATCGGCTTGCGAACAGCCTCACTGGCAAATATGTTTGTAATCGTGCGGAGTGCATTATGTGCCAAACTATCAAACAGAAGAAATTAGTCCGAATATACAATGCCACAAACACATGCGACGATAACAATGGAGCTGCATCAACCAACTACCCCAGTATTTGTTTTGTTTTCGCCAATATGCCGTTTACTGCAAAAGGCAAATTTACTTGGTAATGCCGGTCACATATACAGAGATAAAAAAAATTGCATACGCCATAATTTTTACATTTTTTTAATGTTATTATAAAGCAAAAAATGTCGGAAATATCATAAAATTTTAGAATAAGTTTAGATTTGTTCGAATTGGTCACCTTTGGCATGAATTATGGCCTTGAAACGGCCAATGAAACCGTCACACGCTGCCCGAATGTTGCTCTGCGGTATTTTGACCCATTCCCGGCGAAGCGCTTGTTTGAAGTGATCGGCAATATGGTATTTTTTAGTGCCAACCTTAATTTCCAAAATAATCCAGACACAATAGACCAACGGTTTGGTATCCGGAGATTTTGGTGGCCATTGTGCGCTGAAAATGAAGCGAGGAACCTCATTCTTGGGTGGCGCGTACTGAGTGCGATGGTGCTGAGTCCTGTTGGAGTGTCCAAGGTCTGCGGAAAAAAGTTTACCTGTCCAAGGCTTTAATACACCCTCCAGAATATTTTTGCGATAATATTCGGCATTTATTCTGATGCCACATTAATATAAACGAAGAGCGACCATTTTGGCTGTTATGGCGGCCCACACCATCACCATGCCGGCGCTTGAGTTCTAGTGGCCAACCGATGGTGCACACTTTCAGCTGTCCTCTTTGGCAAGTAAACACGATCATTTTGTTTGTTTACAAACGGCTGGACAACGAATGTTTTCGCATCGGAGAGAACCAAATTCGGCAGTTCACCACTTTCGGCCAAGCGAAGCAACTCTTTAGGTCTTTTGAGTCTATTTTCTTTCTTACACTTTTTGGAATTTTAACGGCTCATTTTTTTAAATTTGCGAATAGAATATTGCGATATGTTAAGCTCACGAGCCAGTTTTCGGCCACTGTGAAGCTGGTCTTCCGTCCACATTCTTGACGTCGGGCTACGCTACCAGTATCACGGTAACGAGCGATGGTACGAGACATCTAAGATTTATTCACATTTAAATGCTGGAGTGCTCGAACGATAGCCACTTATGGTTTTCAGCCAAATATAAATAAATCACACTATTGCGCTTGAATTCTATCACGATTAAGTTTTTTCTGGAAAATTCTCACCAAAATGCGTTTGTACGCTTAAAAACAATATGTCACTGGAATAATTTTAACAGCTGTCGGACGAGTTGCTAAGAAATGACAGCAGTCTGCAGTTTAAGTTTAAGTTTAAGTTTTTTCATCACACGCTGTATATGAGATATGTGATAATTTTTAGATCCAGCAAGTTTTAAGAAATCGTTGATTTTTCGCAAGTTATGACTGATAAAAATATTGAAAATTATGGACCTTTGTGTGTGAGGTGGGTTTATGACCTTCACAACATATTTTGTGTTAGCAAAAATATTTGTGAAATTTGAAGAGATTTGGGTGATTATTTCGATTTCTTCGAGCGTTTTGTATTTATCTTATTCCCTTTGTTGGGATGGTACCAGAAGGAGTGGATCGACACATTCTATCTTCACACCAGACCTTGTGTTAATGAAGATATTGTGATGTGTGAAATATAAAGAGAATTGGTTATTAAAAACTTAGAACCTCTTTGGGGGAGGTATCAGAAGGTGTGGTCTGATATCTTCTATCTTTATAACAGATTTTGCGTTGATAGAAATATTGAGATTAGTCAAGTCTGAATGTTTTATGAGCTTATCGTATATTCAAAATTTTGACCCTTTGTGGAGGATACTCCATCCCCCGATTTTGTCCATTTTCTCGCCTAACCTAACACTGATGCAAATATTAGGATTTACCAGGTTGGAGCAAAATCTCATTATCCTTTCTCTTTCCGTGCAAGAAAAATATATATTTGAAAATATCGAACTTTTGTGTGGGGAGGTGCCAGAAGTAGTGAACCGATATATTCCATCTTCACACCAGACCTTGGGTTAATAAGAATATTGTGATGTGTTTAAATTAAAGTCAATCGTAATCCTACATCACATCTTATAAGTTGTGGCTGAAGGAGTGGACCACGAGTCCCCTCAAACCGTCTCCGAAGACCAGGACATCAACATCCTAACAACCTACTCCGTAAACCCCGATTATCCGCCATCGTCATCCCGGTGACTATTAATTGAGGTCCTTAATTACCTCCAAATCGTCAACCTCCCGAACACCGACCTCACTAGGAGCACTAACCTCATTATTCCAAATCATATAGAACACGTCGACAACCGACGATCACAAGTTCTGACTGCCGCCATATCGTCATAATTCTGAACACCAGCGTCACCCGAATACAAACCTTGTAATTCCTGATCTTCCTCACTTATAACATCCTACAGTCATTTTTTGAATCATCGACTAATCACAGCAAACTCTCGAGTACCAATCGTGAATAACCCGAAATCATAGTTCTCGATTGTCCATGAGTCTTTCAATCTTATGCCTACAAGACATTGTACATACACGTCGAATTCCCGATCATCAAGGGGACAACTATAATTCGAATTCCCGAGCACCTCTGACGTCCATTCGTCATCCTATATTTTATAATGATCTTATGGATTTTCAAATCCTAATATTTTTGTCAGGTGCGAAAATATAGACAATATAGGCCCACTCCATTAATGACCTCCCACACAAAGTGTCAAAAAAGCATGATTGTCTTCAAATTTCGAACATTTTAAAATTTTTACCAAGATCTGGTATGAAGATCGGATGGAACGGACCACACATTGTAATACAATGGGTCAACTTTTTTAAAAACAATGATGCTCGTCAAAAAAAATCTATCTAGAAACAAACTCAAACAATTATTTGGAAATTAATAAAGAAGCAAATTTACTGAAATATAAATACAACCAATTAATAATCAATAAAAATTCATTTTTTGCTTTCAGGTGAGTGATTGTGACTATTCAATACTGTAATAAGGTAAAATCAAATTTAAGTCTACAATTTTTTGTCAAATATCCTTTCCATATCCATAGATGACCAATCTACAAGTGTGTGAAAAACAAAAGTATCTCAGAATGCACTCAAATAGTAAAATATCCAGTCCAGACATATTTATATTCACAAAGGGTTTAACACCCCATACACTTACAGTCCTTTAAGGCATGACTTTGAGCGCCGCTCTAGTCAAAGACTGAATAATACGCATCATAACACCATTACAGACACACACACGCACATATTTTGTGTGCTACCATAAAGCATTAAAATCCTTCATTCACCTACAAACAACACTATAGCCGCACATAAACGCATTAGCTTTGTCACACAAGTAACTTCAGCTTCGCAGTCACACACGCACCACAGCGCCCTCTCCCTGGCCACACATAAAGTGACAAAGTTAATGCAACAACTTTTGTTACTTTTGTCTTCGGTACTGTTTCTTGTTTTGTTTTATTCGGAATTTTATTACACATCCATGCATATTGTATTGTGGTGCTATCCATATGTGTCGGCTAGGGCAACGCACATGGATCTGCTGTAAAAAAGTCGTATATTTTATTAAAGTTTTGTTTCAACGAGGGGAGGAAAATAATTTGGTTGAAGTTGATTTCCTAAATTTAAGCGCAATATACAATGTTGGGACCCAAAAATGTAAATAAATTGTGTAACCAGGACCATAAGTGAAGGTATTGTGAATGGGAGTCCATACTTGGTAATTAATGCGTTTGCTATCCTGTACCACAAATCTAGCTCCTTCGTAACTATAGAGATAATCCTAACACATATCAAAGTTGTGACTACGGACGATATTTTGTATTCTTCAGAAGAGTATGTGAAATCAGTTTAAACAGGGGAAAAATTATATCCACTGACAAAATCCGACCAAAAACTCAAAACGTTGATAATAACATTAAATGTGAATTGATCCCTAATTTATCAAATGTTCACAAATAATGATATCTCTATAAAAATTGAATGAAGTGCGATAATAGGTTTACTCCAAATGTCTCCTGGATGAAATTCGTATATGGGCTTTTGGTGTCATTCTGTTCACCTGTTTGTCTAATTGTGGAAAACGATAACTCTCAGTTTCCGTTTCGGTCCAAACTCGGCAAATCGTAATATTTTTGCCAAATTTGATAGAGTCCAAAACAAAATGATATAAATTATGTGCGAGAATTGACGTGGAACTTTTTTCAATGCGCATTGGGCCTTAGAGTAGTTATAATTTCGAATCAGAGGGAACTAATACAGGGTGAAATAAAAAAAACTGCAACAAAGTCAAAAACCATAATTATTAGATTTTTTTAAATTTTATTGAATGAAAGCAAAAAATGTCGGAAATGGCATCAAATTTTAGAATAAGTTTAGATTTGTTCGAATTGGTCACCTTTGGCAAGAGTTATGGCCTTCAAACGGCCAATGAAACAGTCATACGCTGCCCGAATGTTGCTCTGCGGTATTTTGGTCCATTTCCGGCAAAGCGCTTGCTTGAGGTGATTGACGCTTTGGTATTTTTTTAGTGCCAACCTTGCTTTCCAAAATGAGAGAAATGAAGCGAGGAACCTCATTTTGTAACCATTTTTGGTTTGTGCATGCTGAGTGCGATGGTGCTGTGTCCTGTTGCAATGTCCAAGGTCTGCGGCCAAAATGTCAGCGTACCCAAGGCTTTAATACACCCTCCAGAAAATTTGCGCGATAATATTTGGCATTTATTCTGATGCTACAGCCGATTAATATGAGCGGAGAGCGACCATCGGCTGTTATGGCCTCCCACACCATCACCATGGCCGGCGCTGGAGTTGTGGTGGCCAAGCGAAGGTGCACATTTTCAGCTTACCTCTCTGGCAAGTAAACACGATCATTTTGTTTGTTTACGAACTGCTGGACAACGAATGTTTTTTCATCAGAGAAAACCAAATTCGACAGTTCACTACTTTCGTCCAAGGCGAAGCAACTCTTTAGCGCTTTTGAGTCTATTTTCTGCTCTTGCATTTTTTGGAATTTCCCCGAGCTCATTTTTCAATATTTGCCGAATGGAATATTGCGATATGTTCAGTTCACGAGCCATTTTTCGGCCACTGCGACGCGGGTTTCGATCAAGTCTCTTCTTTACTTTTCGAACCATTTCTGCTGATGTTGCTTCCGTCCACTTCCTTGACGTCGGGGTAAACTACCAGTATCACGGCAACGAGCAATGGTACGAGACACAAACGATTTATTCACATTTAAATGCTGGAGCGCTCTAACGATAGCCACTTGTGATTTTCCAGCCAAATATAAAGAAATCACTATCACGTTTGAATTCCATCACGAATAACAGTTTTTCTGGAAAATTCTCACCAAAATGTTTTTTTTTTTTTTATAAAATATATAATGATCTGTCACTGGAATAATTTTAACAGCTGTTGGACGAGTGGCTTAGAAATGAGAGCAGTCTGAAGTTGGTTGCAGTTTTTTCATCTCACTCTGTAGAAAAGTTTTTCAATAAAAACCAATTAAGGAAGGACGAAAGTCGGGCGGTGACGACTTTATAATACCTAACACCACCATGAATATTTAGTAGAGCCACCCGTAACAAATAAACATTTATATTCGGACTTTATGAACCTTTTTGATATGCGTATTATAGCTTTAGAACAGTTATAATTTGAAGTCTGGTGAAGTCTGAAGTATTGAAACAAATTTGAGTGTTTTCTTTAACTAATTTAATATAAATGTATCAAATATTTTTTTTTTTTTTAATAGGTCAAATTTTTGATAACAATTATGAATAATTTATACAGTACAGTTATAAATACCAAAACTAAGTGCAGTTAGTTATGATTTGGGAATTATGTCCAATTCTGATTTGATTTTCACCAAATTTGAATTGGAGGCATTTGTACCCCTCGTGTCAAATAGCATTGCTATAGAGTGTGTGACTTCGAAAAGGATTTTATTGAACAATATATATCGGAGTAATAGATATATGGAAACCGAATTTCACTAAAAAAAATTCGGTTGAATGTGCAAAAATGAACTCAATTTGTACTGTTACTATATATTTGGTACACAATAACAGTGAAATCGGATGAATTTATGTATGAAATCTATATCCAAATTTAAACCGATCTCGAAAAAAATTGGCAGATGAATTTCTGAAGCGCATCTTATTTATTGCACCAAATATCATGGTTAAAGAGTGCATATTACGTCGGAATATGGGCGGTATAGCACATGTATACCGATTTTACCAAATTTGAAGTACTTGCTTCCAGGCGTACGTGCCAAAGTTCACTTCATTTCGACTGATTTTGTACAATGTTGTAAAATTTTACGTTTTATACTCCGTCTTCGTTTTATACAGGTATTTGACTTTTACAACAACCAAAAACCTAAAAAAATGTCATACGGACCATCTGTGCGTTTAATCGCAATCAAAACCGTTATATGGGGGCTAAACGAAGACATTGACCTGCATACACGATTTATTGTCATGGTCTATATTGCTCATCATGAAATTCAAATACGAAATTTGACACAATTCCGGTCTAAAATGTCCCTATAATCATCGAAATACCGAACATTGAGAGCAGGATTACGGTTCGCAGCACCTTTGAAGAAGTACGGCCCAATGATGCCACCAGACCATTAGCCGCACCACACTGTGGTTTTTTCTGTGTGCATTGGTAGCTTGTGCTATGTTTCGGGCTTACACTGACTCCAAAATCGACAATTCTGCTCATTTAAGTACCCATTGAACCACAAGTGAACTTCTTCGCTGAATACAAGATGCGCTCGATGAACTTTATTAACAAGGTACTCATTTTGATAAAAAAAAAAAAAAATATTCAATAATTTACAAGCTTTGTTCGTTGTAAGGTTAAGACCAAACTATATGTGTCTGACAGTGAAACAAAACATGAAACGTTCGTGAGCTGGTAAAACAAGTGTTTCTAAGGGCTACTCTATCTGTACTACCATCAGTTATTGATTTTCTCTCTCCTTCACTCTTCATTTGTCCTCCCTCTCTCTCTTTTCCTCGCTTCCTCTCTCATTCTGTAAAATCTGATCCCACCCGATTGTACCGGCTTCCTCTTAAACATATATTCCTTAATGGCTTCATATTTGTTTTAAGCAACGACGATATTGTTCTTTTATAACAATCCATAACTTCTTAATACGGAAAAGCCATTCAACGAAATAAAGAAAAACAGGAAAAAAAGCACTAAATCCAACCGCACATAAAGGTGAGCTCTGAGTAGTAGTTGGAGATGCAGAAAACAATAAAAAAATATGAAAACCTGATCCTTTTTGCATTAGCAACTGTCACAGCACCGCATAGCCTTTCAGACTCTCATTCATGCTAACACTTTTTCCCACATGCATGAACATACACATACATACATATATGCGTATGTACTTAATACCCCTGTTTATTTGTTTATATTTTGGAAAATAAAAGAAAACTGGAAAATATAAATTTCATTTTTCCATTTCTTGAAATCGTTTTCTCCCCCGAGCAATTATGATTGTATATTTTTCGTTCTATATGATTTTTTAAACACTTCCGTTTCAGACCCGGTCTTTTCTTCGACGTCTTCTTACACTTCTTGTTCTCCCTAACAATAACATCCAGAAACCCACATCCCAGAATAACGTGGGAGTTGGAATACGTGTTAGGAACACATAAGTGTTTATAGTTATAGCTTAAATGATGATGGTTATGACAATGTCGTCTGTCCTTCCGTATGTCCCAAGTACTTAACTTGGTTAAAATCGTCAGGAGAAAGAATAGCAACAACAACAACACAAGAGTCGCATTGAAACATCAGTAAAACATTAACACTTCTTTATGATGTCACACATTGGTGGGAGGGGGGATTGTGAAGTGGTGGGGTGGAGTTGGAGTTAGTGTGTGTGTGCACTTTTTTGTGGGGTGATATGTGAGTGCTACTCCAGGACATGAGATTTCTTTAGCTTCCACTTGCTGTTGTTTTAGTTAAAATGACATTTCCAAATCCTGTTAGGACTTTCCGTATTGCATGCGTTCTTTCATCTCCCACTTTTCGCCCTGCTCTCTGAGTGCCATGGACATGAAAATGGAATTATATGCGCTTCAAGAGTTTTATTATTTTATTGCTATACAACACCGGACAGAATTGTTGGCGTTGTTGTTGGTTTGTAAAGCAAAGCAACAATGTTAAGTCCTGATAATAATCATAAGCTGAAATTTGATGTGAGTTGTGATTTGGTTTATGATATTCGTCTTCCCTCCTTCTCATTTACAATACCTTTGTTTTGGTGCATATTTTACGGCTTTGTCCTTAGCGATTTCATGCTGTTGTTGTTTACAGCCATCGCTATTGCCTTCTTGTTGTTGGTTTTATTGTTCGGAGTGTATGGTTAATTACGTGCGTGAAAGTTAAAGCTGAAAGCATCGATGAAAAAATGGTCTTAAGAAGTGAAGAACTTAATTACACGCATGGTGCTGTAAAACTGCCTGAAATTGGGTTTTTGGTATCACGAGTTCTTTATGAGCGTTTTTACAATGTTCAAGCTTTTTATTTATAGGGGTTGGAAATGTCCGTTTGGAGATGAGTTTACTAATGGCTTGTAGGGATAGATTTGCACGACGCGATAGAGTATATGCCTTGAGACCCTATAATCCCTTTGCTAGAATGGCTATGGCCATGTCCATTTTTCCATCCATCTGCCTGGTCTCTGCATATGGTAACCTGGGTTGGATTTAAGTCGATTTTAGGGACTATGCTCGAATTCAACTGAAATTTTTATCACAGGTAGGTATCTTTTACCTGATCACGGCAAAGTAATTTTTACGTCGGGGAAATATCCGGTTACCCGGTTATTCAACAGTTCGAAAGTGCTGATACAAAATCTGGCACACATATTAGTGGAGAAATTCTCAATTTCAGGATTTTTATACCCTTCACCATTTTATGGAGGGTACATTATCTTTGTCTTTCCTTTTGTAACTCCTCGAAATACTCATGTCAGACCCAAGAAAGTATATATATTCTTGATCAGCTTAACATTCTAAGACGATCTAGAGATGCCTGTCCGTCCGTCCGTCTGTTGCAATCACGCTATCTTTCGAACGAATTAAAATAGGAGGCCAAAATTGTGCATATATGTATAGTTTACGTAGGCAGGTCAAGTTCGTAAATGGTTCGTGTCGGTCCACGTTTTTGTATATACCTGATTTTAACGACGCTATTTACAGATTTTATTTCAAGATCGTAATGCGTACTACAGCTTGTGACAAAGGGTTTTGAATGCAGGTCCACGTATTTGTATAGCCCCCATATAACGGTACCTCCCTATATTCGGTATTTTGACGATTTCAGCAACATTATTTACCGGAATGGTTTAAAATTTCGTATTGGGAGATCTTAAGGAAGATCTACAACCTATGACTTAAAATTTCGTATGTAGTTCCATGTCTTCGTATAGCGCACATATAACGGTACCTCCCTCCATTCGGTATTTTGATGATATAAGTGACATTATTCACCGGATATGTTTCAAATTTGGTATGTGTAGTTCGGAATCGAACCAACCAACTTCAGACTGCTGTCATTTCTAAGCCACTCGTCCGACAGCTGTTAAAATTATACCAGTGACAGCTCATTATATTGTTAACAAGGATACGAAAGCATTTTGGTGAAAATTTTCCAGAAAAAAATTATTTGTGATGGAATTCAAGCGTGATAGTGTGATTCCATTATATTTGACTGGAAAATCACAAGTGGCTATCGTTAGAGCACTACGGAATTTAAATGTGAATAAATCTTTTGTGTTTCGTACCATCGATCGTTTTCGTAATACTGGTAGTGTAGCCCGACGTCAAGGAAGTGGACGGTGGAAGAAAACAGCAACATCAGCAGAAATGATTCGAAAAGTAAAGAAGCGACTTAATCGAAACCCGCGTCCCAGTGGCCGAAAAATGGTTTGTGATATTCGCAATATTCCATTCGGCAAATGTTGAAAAATGAGCTCGGAGTAAAGCAATTGAAATACCAAAAAGTGCAAGAACTTAAACTGCAACAGAAAGAAAATAGACTCAAAACAGCTAATAAAAAGTTGCTTCGCTTGGCCGAAACTGGTGAACTGCCGAATTTGGTTTTCTCCGATGAGATAACATTCGTTGTCCAGCAGTTTGTAAACCAACAAAATGAGTGTTTACTTGCCAAAGAGGTCAGCTGAAAATGTGCACATTCACAATTTGTGCACAATTTTGACCCTTTGGAGAAGCACTTGAGTGGACAAATATCTTACATTTTGGCATGAGACCTAGAACTGACGCAAATATTAGCATTTGCTTCCCTTTCTGTGCAGAAAATACCTTTTTTTGCAAATTTCGATCATTTGTGGGGATGGTACCAGAGGGAGTGGACCGATATTGTTCATCTTAACACCAGATCTTGGGTTAATATAAATATTGGGATGTTTGTAATTTGAAGACAATCGGACTCTTACATCACATTTTATGATAGTTTTAATTATTCAAAATTTTGACCATTTGTCGGGGAGGTACTTGATGGAGTCGACCGATATTGTCCATTTCCACACCTGACCTTGCACTGACGCAAATATTAGGATTTGCAAAGTTAGAGCAAAATCGGATTATCTCTTCTTTTTTTTGTGCAAAAATATATTTTTTTAAAATCTCGACCTTTTGTGGGGGAGATACCAGAAGGAGTGGACCGATATTGTTCATCTTGGAACTTGATTTAAGTTTGACAAAAAAAAAAATTACGTTGTGTTGGACCAAATCAGGTACTCCCTTCGAGAGTTATCGTGCCAGACAGACAGACGGACGGACATCGCTAGATCGACTCCAAATATTCTGAAACGGATTTGGTCCAAAGAGACCTAGGGTCTAAAACCCTTATTTCTACTAGGCACGTTTTGACCGTATCAAAATGTATATACCCTCTGTAGCCATATGGCTGAGGGTATAAAAATTGTCAGCAAACAAAAAAAAAAAAAAATATAAATATATATACAGTTTGTGGTGGGCCAGAAATTCTAACAGTATTTTTTGTTCAACAAATAATCACTATGAAAAGAGTGTGAGTTGCTTTTTCAAGGATTCTACAATTACACAAATACTTGTAAATAAACTAGTTCCCGTAAGTACACACATATTAATGCCAATAATTTATATTTATATTTATTTTTCCAAAAAGTGAAAAAACACAAAAGTAAATAAATACAAATATGAAAAATGAATGTACTCAGTGTATACGCTTTAAGGACATGTCTGCGGATTTACTTTGCCTAACACTTGTCCTTTTACATACCGGCAACAAAATGACTCAACAACAGAAATCCACTTATGAACATGTGTTTGTTGAAAATCTTCAAGAGATTTCCTTTTCACCTTCAAGAGCCACGTGTTATACACCTCGTCTCCTCTCCCTCCCTCCCCACATCTCTTGAGATTTAAGACCTAATATATATTTATGGCCATAATAAAATTTGTCAAAAATGCGAAAAAAAAAAGCTGAGAGTACGCACAAATTCATAACAAATATTTGAATTCATGATTTATATTCTCTCGAATGTTCATTCGTCGATGCCTAATAACAAATTTCCGTTTCTGTTTTGTTATGTTCGAAAAAAAAAAAATCACACCAAAGATGCTTAGTTTTAGAGGCTTAAGGTGCATCTCGGAAGTGTCGGTATTGAAAAGAAATATGTGTATTGTAACAAATAATATGTGTTAAATTCCTTATGATGGAGGTAAACAACATGGAAATATGTGGAGAGGACGGGAAGTGGGCGTGTTCGATGAAATATGTGCTTGAAAGTTATTTGTCATATTTAATGCGAAAGAATGCAGAGTGGTAGGTTATTGAACGTGGGAGAAATCTTCGACTAAGTTTTTTTTGTTTTTTTTTTTGCCGAGAGGTGTTAGGTTAGGTTGGTAAAAGGCAAAAAATATATGTCTAAAGCACTATTTCTAATGAATGCCAAGTGCTGCTTCCAACTATAATCCAATTTGTCTGTCCAAAACTATTTCAACGTCAATATCAAGTTTCAGAATAGCAAATTTAACGATATTCCCAATCTAAATCTTTCCGTCCTAGACACCAAGAGTGATCTACAATTAATAACATTTACTGCTTTTCGAACAATTTCATAAAAACTAAAACTCCACCCTAAACTCCAACAGTTATCGCAATATAATCATCTCAATCACATTTCCAACACTTCCTCCATATCTCAAATATCAAATTTGAGTATCCCAGTTCTATCCCCTCATCCATAACCAAATTTAGTACCATTTAGTACTTTTCGTACAAATAGAGGTATCATTTCTAAGACTACCTTCATGTCTTAATCACAGACACCGACGAAGTAACATCTATATCAAATTTTAGGATTTCCGCTCTATTCCGTTACCAAATACCAAATGTACTACTATTCCGTACTTGCAATACAGTTATAGTATACATTTCCGAAAGCATCTCCATATGTCCAGGCTACACATGAATTGCGACCCCAATACCAAATTGTACTAAATATAGTACTATGTAGTACTTTTCGTGAACTTGTATTGTATTGATATTTCCAAAACCACAACTTTATCAAAAATCTATCACCAGCAGGGACCCTAACACAAAATTTCAGCTTCATCCGTCATTCCTAAATTAATGAAACCAAAAAATGTCGGAAATAGCATCAAATTTTAGAATAAGTTTAGATTTGTTCGAATCGGTCATCTATTTTGTATTCCATCAGAGACTCTCTTTCAAAATTCAAACTTCTAGCTCATTCTTTTGTCCAATACAAAGTATCAACTTTTGAAAACATTTTAGTATTTTTGGTAAACTTTTAGTATGAATTTCCAAAAACCCAGCTATATTTCAAATTTTAAGATTCTAGATTCAACCTTTTCGTCTGTCTGATTATTGGCCAATTAGTTATTTCCTATTATTTTATTGTTAGAAATTTGGGGGCGAATTTTTTTTCAAAGGGAGTGGGTCGATACTCTCCATCTGCGATCTCAATTTGAGTTAAATTAGAATATTATGATGTACCAAATTTCTACATGAGGGTCCACACTAACCGATCTGACACAGAGGTTTGAATGCAAAGCATTCCCTCTCTGAAATAAACATTTTCCGAAATACAATTCTGCGTGCGTACCTGGACAGATGGAGAAGTCTAGGTAGAATGCAAATGTCCTGAAATGGGTATCAACAGTCTGAAGATGTTCGAAAAACAGTGCGTTGCAATGAGGATTCATGACATTTAGATTTATAAAACATTAATAGCTAAAGATCAGAATATCTAAATTTGTTAATGTCACGAGTCCCCGTTGCAACGCACTGACTTCGAGTGTTTTTCACACATCTTTAGACTATGACTCTTCGAAATAAGGGGATCATACCCTACCACTCTTTGTACGAAATCCGTTTCATCATATTAACATCCGTCCCTCTTGTTTTTCTGAGAATCAGAATCAGTTATGCTAACGAGAATTTTGATTTCATAAACATTTTTCTCATTTTAGTATCTTTATGTCAGAATCTTTGGTGAAGTTAAATATTTTTGTTCTGACTATTTCGGTTTTCCCGATTCAATTTTACAGATTTTTACTCACATATACTTCGACATTACGGTTCTGGTTTTATTGTCGAAAAATGACGTCTATGCTTTCACGGAATTCTCCTTTTTATACTCTCAGACACATGGCTACGTGCCTCATCAAAACAACGGCTTTATACCCTATGTTTCTTTGAACCAAATCCGTTTCAAAACATTTGGTGTCGTTCTAGCGATGTCCGTCCGTCTGGCTGGCTGATTCGTACGATGGCTTTCGAAGGGAGTATCCGATTTGATCCAAACTTTGTACATCGTTATATTGTTATCAAATCGAGATCGAGTTCGGAGATGGGGAAATCAGTCCACTCCTTTTTGTATCAAAAATATTTTAATGCACAGAAAGAAAAATTATAACCAACTTTGAAATCATAATATTTGCATCCGTGCTAGGTCAGATTCGAAAATGCACAATATCGGTCCACTTCATCAAATACCTCTCCCAAAAAGGGTGAAAATTTTTAATAATTATAACTCTCATAAAATGCGATGTAACAGTCTGATTGTCTTCAAATTACACACATCACAATATTTGTACTAACCCAAGGTCTGGGTTGAAGTATATCGGTTCACTCCTTCTGGTACCTGATCTACGAAGGGTCAAAATTGTTAATATCCATGAAACTCTTAAATGCGAAATTAAAATCCAATTTCATTCTGACTTGGCACAACTCAAATTTTTTACCAACATAAGATCTGTTATGAAGATGGTGGAGATCGGACCATTCCTTCTGGTACCTCCGTTACAAAGGGTTAACGTTTTGAATAACCAAAATTATAAAATTATAAAATCCGAAATAAGCATCCGGTTCTCTTCATATTTCACATATTTCATTATTTCTACTAACTCAAGGTCTGCTGTGAAGATGGGATATATCGGTGCACTCCTTCGGTTACCTCCCCCACGAAGCGATCTAAATTTTAAATATCCGATTTCATTCAAGCTTGGCACATCTCAATATTTTCGTCAACACAAGACCTGTTATTCATGATGGTGAAAATCAGACCACACCTTCTGGTATCTCGCCCACAACGGGTCAAAATTTTGAATAATTATATCTCTCATAAAATGTGAAATAAACATCCAACTCTCTGAAAATGTCACACATCACAATATTTATATTAACACAAGATCTGGTGTAAATATGAGATATCTCGATCTAATAAAATTTTTAATAGCAAAACGCCCTCAAAATACGAAAAAAGCGTCCGATTCTTTAGAAACTTTACACATCGGAATATTTCTACTAATACAAGATATGTTGTAAAGGTGAAGATAAAGGCCTTCCCATTGTGGTACAAATGATAACAATTGAATATACTTAAATCTCTTATAGCTTTTATATTTATATCAGAGATATACCAAAGATGAGTTGGACAATATTGGCCAACTTCTGATGAATAATAAATACGTATGGAGAAATATGTTTTAATAAACTGACAATAGCTCAGGGTATACACCCGTCGGCAAAAATGGACTGCTATTTTCTAATTTGTTTTTTTATTTTTATGTCCTGCAATCGTGGTTCTTTTTAAACACTTTTTGAAATGTATTACTTGCCAAGAATCTGGGACTTTCTGAGAAATATATTCAAAGTTTTCTGGCTAAGAAACTCGATTTTTTTAAATATTTGTTTCAATATCTTCTTGGACAAAAGCCTGTGATTTCAAAGAATATTGTGGAATTTAGTTGTTTCAAGTCCTTCTAGGATAAGATTCACGTTTTTTGTATTTTTCAATCGGAGTACACGTAAAAAATCAAATCAAGGACATCTTGACAAAAATTGGGATTGCGGTTCGTTCGACAACATTCGGTTCTCAATGTAATTTGTAATCGCTTTTATACCAAATGTATATCGTTCGGAAAACCGACTAACATTTTCTAACTTGTTTTTTAATTGTACGTTCCCATTTAATGTGAATTCCAAAAATTTTGAAAGACTTTATATCATTAAATATTATGCCTTGTAAGAACGCCACTTCCAGCACTTGCGGGACCTGGCCTTTCAAGAATAAGATTTTGCGTATTTTTTTATTAAATTGTATTGAATAACTTTTTTTGGCAAAATTATGGATATTCAAGAATATATTTTTTGATCGCATGTTGTTAGTTCAAATATATTCTGAGGATTGATACCTAACCGGTTTATATTCATATATCTCATATAATTGGTTCTGGTATTGTTGCTGTTTTATGAAGTGTAAGAGATACCATTCCAGCATCTGTAATACTTGGCTGGTATCTTCCAGTTCCTAGTTGAGACCAAACATAGTCCTCGGAAGATTTTCTAGGCTGCCACAGAGATCATGTAAGAAAAATTCACAAGATCCAAAATCCTTCAAAGCAATGGCCCATTTACTTTGTTATTTCCCCCTATTTCCATACCCATGTCGACTAGACGATTTTCACGTTCTGGAATGTGATAACTGCAATTCGTAACACATATGTCAATTTTGTTTCTTTTTTTTTCAACAACGACAAATAACTGATTTTCCGTTGTATAGAAATACTTTACCCGTCGTCGTGGCAAAAAAAAGTGCCAAAGATTTTCGTAATATTTAATATTGCAAAGAAGGCTACACAAAATATGTTGACAATCATTCGAGCTAACTCGGCATGCTTCCAAGAGTTTTCGACCGATTTTTGGCAGCAGGAAATTTGAAAAGACGCAAGGATTGACAACTGAGTAATATGTCAATAAATATGACTGCATTGGAGGATGGTACGGAGAGAGAGAGAGGGTGCGAACAGGAAGGCTGGAACTCATAGGTAAACATGAAGTGAGAATTTTGTCGCATATTTAGTCGCAGGCTTTTGGAATACTATTTTCATCATTCCTTTTCCTCTTTACATCGAGCGTGTCTCCATGTCTACAACATAGAATTTTCTTGTTGTTGTTGATGTTCTAGTTCAACGTGACTGACACGACGTTGTTTACGCCAAATTTGTCAACATAACTATGCGGATGCATGTAAACGATGAAATATTGTTGTTGCATTGTAGTAAGCTCGACGTTTTACACTTCACGCGATTTATGTCAGCCGTATTCTTGCCTACAAACTATTTGAAAAATTGCTCGTTTTGATATTTGGGTATTGGAGCATGGTGTGGCATACTTTAAATATATATTTTTTTCGTTACCGTTATTTAAACTGAAAACGTAAGTAGACATCAACACGTAAGTTTTTACACGTAGATGGGAAAGTGGCAATACCTGGATGCAGGCAGGGCTGAGGTAAAAAAGGGGAACACAAAATGAATATTCAAATCTGTCGATGCATATTTATGCAAGAGAAACGACCAAAAATATTCCGGTTTTCCAAGAAACAAATAGTTTAATAATCACTGGTTCTACTTTTAACGGTATTTGAAAATTTGGACATCTACGGAGGAATGTGTCTAAGGATATGCTATGCAAGATGTCTTCATCGAGAGAAAATCAATAATCTTTTATGATATATAACTCTTCTATGGGAAGATCTACACAGATCTTCTATGAGACAATCTTCAGATGTTCTATGAGAAACGACAAAACTATTCCGATATGCCGAGTAAAATTCAGTTTAATAATCACCTTAAATACAATTTGAAAATTTGGACATCTGAAGAGGAACGTTTCTAAGGATATGCTATGCAAGATGTCCTCATCGATTAGAAAATCTTTTATGAGAAGATCTATAGCTCTTCTATGAGAAGATCTACACAAATCTTCTACGGGAAAATCTACACAGCTCTTTTATGAAAAGATCTAAAGATGTTCTATGAGAAGATCTACAGATCTTCTATAAGAAGACCAAAAGATCTTCTACGAGAAAATCTACAGATCCTCTGAGAAGATATACACAGATCTTCTATGAGTAGATCTACACTTACTTTAATTGGAAGATCAATAGATCACCTATGAGAAGATCTCCAGATCTACTGTGAGAAGATCCCAGATCTTCTAAAAAAATATCCCAGATCTTCTAAAAGAAGATCTACAGATCTTCTATGAGGAGATCTATAGATCTTCTATGAGAAGATCTCCAGATCCTCTATGGGAAGATCTATATAACTACTATTAGAAAATCTACAGATCTATGAGAATATCTTCTATGAGAAAATCTGCAGATCTTCTATTGGAAAAACTACAGATTTTCTATGGGAGATCTACAGATCGTCTATGAGAAGATCTACAGATCTTCTATGAGAAGATCTACAGATCTTCTATGAGAAGATCTCCAGATCTTATATGAGAAGATCTCCAGATAATCTATGACAAGATCTCCTGATCTTCTATGAAAAGATCTACAGATCTTCTATATAGATCTTACATATAAAACAAAAAAAGAAAAAATAAATAAAAGATCAACAGCTCTTCTATGAGAAGATCTACAGGGTGAGATAAGAAAATTGCAACAAAGTCAAAAGCCATGAATTTTACATTCTTAATTTTTTTAAAACAAAAAAATGGCGGAAATAGCATGGAATTTTAGAATAAGTTTAGATTTGTTCGAATTTGTCACCTTTGGCACGAATTATGGCCTTCAAAGGACCAATGTCGTCGCACGATGTCCGAATGTTGATCTGCGGTATATTGGCCCATTCCCGGCGAAGCGCTCGCTTGAGGTGATCGACACTTTGGTATTTTTTAGTGCTAAACTTGCTTTTGAAAATACTCCAGACATAATAGTCCAACGATGGCCATTGTGCGCTGGAAATGAAGCGAGGGGAACCTCATTTTGTAACCATTCTTGGGTGGAGCGTGCTTTGTGCGATGGTGCTGAGTCCTGTTGAAATGTCTAAGGTCTACGGTCAAAATGTTTGCGTGCCCATAGCCGTAATACAGCCTCCAGAATATTTTCGCGATAATATTCGACATTTATTCTGATGCCATGGCTGTTATGGCGGCCCACACCATCTCCATGGCCGGCGCTTGAGTTCTGGTGGCCAACCGAAGGTGCACATTTTCAACTGATCTCTTTGGCGAGTAAAAACGATCATTTTGTTTATTTAAAAACTACTGGACAACGAATGTTTTCTCATCGGAGAAAATCGGAAACCAAACTCGGCAGTTCACCCCTTTCGGCCAAGCGAAGCAACTTTTAGCTCTTTTGAGTCTATTTTCTGTCTGTTGCGGTGTAAGTTCTTGCACTTTTTGGAATTTCATTGGCTTTACCACGAGCTCATTTTTAAATATTTCCCGAATGGAATATTGCGATATGTTCACCTCATGAGTCATTTTTCAGTCACTGCGGGTTTCGATCAAGTCGCTTCTTTACGTTTCGAACCATTTCTACTGATGTTGCTGTTTTCTTCCGTCCACTATCTTGACGTCGGGCTACGCTACCAGTATCACGGTAACGAGCGATGGTACGAAACACAGGAGATTTATTCATATTTAAATGCTGGAGTTCTCCAGCCAAATATAAAGAAATCACACTATCACGTTTCAATTCTATCACAAATAACTTTTTTCCTGGAAAATTCTCATAAAAATGCTTTTGTACGCTTATGAACAATATAATGAGCTGTCACTGGAATAATTTTAACAGCTGTCGGACGAGTGGCTTAAAAATGACAGCAGTTTGAAGTTGATTGAAGTTTTTTCATCTCACCCTGTAATAATATAGAGAGAAATTGGAGAAGATCTATGGATTTATTCTCTGTGTAAACATCTAAAAATCATTGGAGAATAGATCTAGAACACCTCAATGAAATATGAGAAGATTTCTCTAAGGAGATATACATGTCTATATACCTTCCAAGAAGATTATATGATTTTCTCTAAGAAGAACTATAGATCTTCAGATCTTCTATGAGAAAATTAGCTGATCTTCTATGAGAAGATCTCCAAATCTTCTAAGAGAAGATCTCAAGATCTTCTATTAGAAGATCTCCAGTCCTTTGACCTTCAGATTTTTCTATGAGAAGATCTACAGATCTGCTATGAGAAGATCTACAGATCTCGTATAAAAAGATCTATAGATCTTCGGATCTTTTTTGAGAAGATCAACAAATTTTCTATTAGATCTTCTATGCGAATATCTCCAGATCTTCTAAGAGAAGTTCTCCAGAACTTCTATGAAACGATCTCCATAGATCTACATAGCTTTTATGAGAAAATCTCTTGATCTTCTATTAGAAGGTCTACTGATTTTCAATGGGAGATCCAGCGCTCTTCTAGAATAAGATATACTGATCTTCTATGAAAAGATATATAGATCTTCCATGAAAAATCTGCAGCTCTTCTATGATAAGATGTACAATTCTTGTATGATAAAATCTTCAGGTCTTCCGTGAGAAAGTCGATCCTGGAAGCACTGTTGCCCGAGTTTTATTCCTTGTTCCATAAACTTGTACAGTTCGTACAGTTTTCTTTTATCCAAAATATTTATTTCCTTTCCTTTTTGCGAAAATATTCCATCAGAACATCTATTTATATTTTACACATTTGATGTATATTTTACATTATTTTAGTTGCAATTGAATTTTTTCTATGTCCATTATTTTTCAATTAAAAAATCGCACGCCAAACATTTCTTTTGTTTCATATCATTTTAATTTTAAAACAAAAAATATTTGTTGTCGGCTGGTTTACATGCATACAGTCAGCCAGTCAGGCAGCCAGTCAGTCATCCACTTTATCCACACTGTTCTATAAATATCCACACATCCATCGGTCGAGCGACCACAAACGTAAATATAAATAAAAATATATCCCAAAAAAATATAGCACTTTCATTTTTATTTCATTTCAAGCACAAAGATACACACTTTCCACGAACACGAATATTTCAAAACAAAACATCATCCCGTCAAGAGAGTTCATTTGGGATGCGATTATGATGATGATGATCATTATGACGACGCTTTGTGTAGATTTCCACACAACCCTTGAGGTACTACACTCTGTGCGTTGCCATTTATTTTACATGGCTGGCATCCCCCGGTAGGCCTACAAACCATTTGAATGCCTTTTTTATTAACATTAGCATGTGAATATGGTAGGCGGCATCGATATGCCCTGACCATCATTGTTTCGAAGTGGATTGATAAGTTGGTTTTTTTTGAATGGTTTATCGGATAAATACCATTAACGAATGGTCTGTTTAGACAAACTATATGCATGAGATTTGATTTGATTTCGATGTTTAGCTGGAACTATTCCCCCCATACTTACACGCGTCGATCTGACTTTTTTATGAATGCTTTAGAAAAATTGAAAATTGTACACAGCCTGTTAGAGCGTCGTGAGGTGTCTATTGTTGACTGATCGTAGAATGGACACGGCATCGATAGAATACCTAGATCAGTTGTTCTGTTGGCGGCATGCCAATGGAACATATGAGATGTTTTAAGGCTGGTAGAGTTGCCATCTGAAAAAAAAAATAATTTTACAGATCAGTATTTTTGACCCAACTGTCATACCAAATCAATTTGTGGAGATATGGAAAAATGGCTGCTAAATGAAAACGCATTAATGATCATTTGGTAATTTTATTGTTCGTATATAATAATGTTGATATATAATCCAAAGTGTGCCAGCTAAGTCGAAACCATAAAACCTACTTTATTTTCATTATTGTTAAGAGACATTTTCTAAGATGTTTATTTTTCTTTCTTTTCAGGTGAGTCGAGATGTGAGGTATAACCAACTGGTAACTTATTCAATTTGTATGAGGAAAATTTATACAGACACTAGGTAGTGTCCGCTATTGTGCCAGCGAAAAGTCCACGGGTAAGGCCTTTTTATACCCTCCACCAATCTATGGAGGATTTGTCATTCCTTTTTTAACTCTTTGAAATAGTCATGATAAACCCTACAATGTATATATAATTTGGATCGGCATAAAATTCTAAGTTGATTTAGCGTTATCCGTCTGTCTTTCTGTCCTAATCACGTGATCTTTCGCACGAATTGAGATAGAAGACTAAAATTCTGCTCACTTGTGTATTTTGCCAGTAGGCAGGTTAATTTCGTAACTGTTGCACATTTTGGATCCACGTTTTCGTATAGCCTCCATTTAACGATAGCTCGCAATATTCAGTATTTTAATGATTCTAGAGACATTATAGACCGGAAATGTTGTAATTTTCGCATTGAAAGTTCGTAATGGGTACTACAGCCTATGACAAAAATTGTGTATGCGGGTCCACGTCTTCGTCATATAGCCCCCATATAACAATACCTTGTAATTCACGGTAATTTTTTCAAGTTTCCTATTTAAAGTTCGCACGGCCTATGACAAAACAAAGAGAATAAGATGTGCAGGTCCACGTATTCGTGGCTCTCATATAATGGTTTTCAATGTATTTTTTTTTTTTTTTGGTCTTCGTTGCCCTCATATAATGGTTTTCAACGGATTTTTTTTTTTGGAAATTTAAAAGCTTCTTCCTATAGTGGAGGGCATAAAAAGTTCAGCCGATCTTAGCTGTTTTTGTTCGTACTCAAAATTCACAATTTGTTCAGTTCGACAAAGTTTTTCAATTACAATTTCGCACATCGAACTTAATTTTCAGACTTTCATGGATTTATAAATAATATTCAAGTTTTTCCGTTTTTGGAAAGTATAGGAAAAAGTCTTCAAAATCTTTCATTTTGAAGTTTACCGAGGAGGTTAAACAAAAAAAAAAAAAAAAAAAACAATTGCACAAAGGACCTGAATCTATTTTTTTTCTTTTGAAACTATTTTAACCTATCCATATGTAACTGCAGAACTGCAGCTATATTCCGTCACCCAATATCAATTTTTGTAAAATCTAGTACGCATATCCAAAACGATCTCATTTCTCCATCTTAGAAACCAACAGTACTCCATATTTAGTACTTTTGGTATAATTATTGAACACATTACTTTCCTATCTAATTCCAGATAACACATGAGACCTTAAAATCAAATTTAAGGACTCCAGATCTTTTCATTCTTCCAATACCAAATTAAGTACCATTTAGTACTTTTAATACAAATATATCACAAATTTCCAAACCCACAGCCAAATCTTAATCACAGTCACCAACGGTGACATCTATATCAAGTTTAAGGATTTCAGCTCTATACCTTAGCCCAATACTAAATTTAGTACTATTTAGCACCTTTCGTACAATTATGATACAAATTCCCAAATTCACCTCAATATCCCTATTTCAAAAACCAACAGAGACCTCAATATCAAATTTGAGGATTCCAGCCCCATCTCTTCGCGCAATACCGGATTTAGTACCATTTAGTACTTTTCGTACAAACATTGCACACATTTGCAAACCCACTGCCAAATCTTAACCACACACACCAACGGTGACATCTATATCAAATTTCAGGATTTGATTTTCCTCATTCAAACCAAATTTAGTACTGTTTGGGCCTTTCGTACAATTGTAGTACACATTTCCAAACTTAACGCCATATCTCAATTCCAGATAACAACAGAGACCTTAATATCAAATTTGAGGATTCCAGCCCTATCTCATCACGCAATGTCAAATTTTGTACTACTTAGTACTTTTCGTTCAAATAAGACGTATTTCCAAATCATCGCTAAATCTAAAAAAACACAGATACCATCAGTAATTTGAATATCAAATTTCTGAATTTTATCTATATTCTTTCCCCACTACCAAATATAGTACTATTCAGCAATTTTTGTACAATTATTGAACATATCACCAACCACTTTAGTTGCTCAATCCCAGATTCCAACAGAGACCTTAATTTTAATTTTGAGGATTCCAGGTTTTACCAAATAATAAATTTAGTACCATTTAATATTTTTCGTACATATATATAGGACGCATTCCAAAACCCACCACAAAATCTTAACCACAGACACCAAAAGAGACCTCAATATAAAATTTCAAGATTGCAGCCCTATCCCTTCTCTTACTTTTCGTACAAATATAGGATATATAATCCCAAACAGAGATACCATCAGCAATTTACACATTTCGAAAACCACCTCAATGTGTCCATATTTCCGAAACCAACTCCACATGAACCTCCATGACCCTTATATAAAATTGTCGATTTCAGGCCCTATCTGTTCACCATATTCCAAATTGTACCAATAAAGTACTATTTAGTACTTTTCGTGCATTTTCAAACCCACCTCTTTACCACAAACCTACCGTCAACAGGGACCCCAATACAAAATTAAATTTTTCAGCTTCATGGGTTCACCCTAAACCAAACTGTTTTAAATTTAATACTACAGTTCGCACACATAGTCCTCACTTCCAAAACGATCTTCATATACTTATCTTACTTTCCAACCTTGATTTCCATTTATTGATTGTCAAGATTTTAGTTCTGTCCATTCACATAAATCCAATTGGTTCCATTTAGAAGCTTAGTACCATGTCAGAACTTTTCGTAACCCTAAAGTTCCAATTTCCAAAAATTCTTTGGTACATCTACCCTACACTCATTTTGTGACTTTCATTCCAAATTTCTGAATTTTAGATCATACCGTTTGTCCAATACAAATTATTAAATTGTTACTACATTTTGGTACCTTCGTACCTTTTTAGTACGAATTTCCAGAATTACAATCGACACTCGTGCAAAATGTCAAGATTCTAGCTTCAGTTGCTTCGTTTGGGCGTTGATGAATCATTGGGTCAGTCAATCACTCTACTCTTTATCTAGCTTAAAAAAAACACCCTTTGTAAATAGATTTTATACTTTGAGCCCCTGTAAGAAAAAAAAATATTTAAATAAAAAAAAACTGGTAATTTTATCCATCATAATGACGATATTAAAAAAATATACAAAAGTTCGTTGTGGAAAACTCGTTAATTATTCTCCTCCGAAAAAATGCGGTCCACATGCACTTACTCTGGTGATTGAACTGCATTTGTGGACGCGATTTTTTTATTTGAAAATTTAGTTTCTCTGTTAAATTTAATGTTGAAACCATCTGGCAACATTTCTCAACTTTCCAAAAAGAAAAATCTTGCTCGAGAATACATTATATATTTTTAGCATTGTGGTGTCGTCACAACGAAAGTGTTTTATTTTGTGGATACGGCCACAAAGTGGTTCTTTGCATAAACAATACAAATGCACATCTTCTCTCAGCTGTACGTTAGAAAGCAATATAAAAATACAACAAGAAAAACTACTTAGAAAAAATATTTTCTGGAAATAACATTTGTTTATAAAATTGTGGTTAGTAATTAAATTTAAGGTCATTCGGAAACTCCGCATTTAATCAGAAGTACGAATTTTATATATGTTCTTTTTACAGATAAAACTATATAATTAAAATTATAGAAAATCAAAAAATGCATTTTCTTAGTTCATTAAAATCCATTATTTAAAAAAAAAAAATCAAAATTGAATGAAGTAATGTATAATTTGAAACACTCTTCCTTCATAGGCATTTTTTGCGATCACATCTTTTTTCAATTGAGAATATGAAATGGCAATTCACAGTGGATTCGGGCGGTACTGTTATATGCGAGCTTGTGGAATATCACACCCATGGACCCATCTGACAGATTTTTAATTCCAAAAATTAAACGGACTAATTATACATTTTGGCATTATTTTATCGTGTACTCTCGGAACCAAAAGTGATATTTTTATATTTTTCATTAATATATTTTCAAAAAAATTTTCAATAAATTTCGCTTTCCTGAAAATTTGGGAATTTTTTAATGGAAAAAAATTAAAATCCAGTCACAATTTTAGATTTTTTTACAAACATTTTTGAGGGATCTCCTGACAAAAAATTAATTTCATGGTCAAAAATCGTGTTATTCAAATAATACTTGTTAAGTAAACTCAATTTTTTAAAATATTTTCCAAAGACTTTCAGGTTAATAAAACTTTATATAAAATGTGGAAATGGAAAAAATCTCCTTTGAAAAATATTTTTCTGATATTTTTGGAAGAATGCCCTACCAAAAATTCTTGTTTTTTTTTTCATCAAAAATCATCGATTTTCAAAAAATTCCCGGCTAAATATTTAAATCTTGGATACAAAAAAAATTTTTTTTCAAAATTTTCCGTATTTTTACATATATTTTCGAAGACTGTTCTTGCTATATAATAACGGTAATAACGGTCGAAATAACGGTTTTATACCCTAGGTCTCTTTGGACCAAATCCGTTTCAGAACATTCGGAGTCAATCTAGGATGGATGTCCGGCCGTCCGCCTGTCTATTCTTCTGACTGCCTGGTGCGCCCGACAACTCTCGAAGTATTTGATCTGGTCCAAACTTGGTACACCGTAATATTTTTGTCAAACTTAGATCGAGTTCTGAGATGGGCAATATCGGTACGGTACCTCTCCCACAAGAAGTCGAAATTTTCAAAAAATATATTTTTTTGCAGAAAAAGTGAAAGGATAATCCGATTTTGCTCCGACTTTGCAGATCCTAATATTTGCGTCAGGAGCAAAAATAGACAATACCGGCCCACTCCATCAAGAACCTCCCACATAAAGGATCAAAATTTTAAATAATTACAACTCTTATAAAATGTGAAGTAAAAGTCCGAATGTCTTCAAATTACGCACATCTCAATATTTAAATTAACTCAAGGTCTGGTATTACAACGAAGTATATCGGTCCACTCGTTCTGGTACCACCCCCACAAAAGTTAAAAATTTTCAAAAATGAAATAAAAATAAATAAATAAAAAAATATCTTCTGCACAGAAAGGGAAGCAGTAATCCAATTTTGCTCTAACTTTGCAAATCCTAATATTTGCGTCAGTTCTAGGTCAGGTGCAAAAATTGGACCACTCCATCAAGTGCCTTATAACTCTCATAAAATATGATGTAAAAGTGCGATTGTCTTCAAATTTCACGTATCCTGAAATGTTTATGAACCCAAGATCTGGTTTTAAAAAGAAATATATAGGTCCACCCGTTCTGGTACCTTCCCCACAAAAGATCGAAATTTAAAATATTCATTAAGCTCATAAAACGCAAAATTAACATCCGATTTAATTTCGACTTGGCACATCTGAATATTTCTATCAACACAGGATCTGTTATATAGACGGAAGAGGTCGGACCATTCCTTCTGGTACCTCCCCCACAAAGGGTCAACGTCCAAAACCTTTATTAAATCCGAAATAAGCATCAGGTTTCCCTTATATGTCACACATACCAACATTTTTGCTAACACAAGATCTGTTGTGAAGGATTGGGATATATCGGTCCTCTCTTTCTGGGACCTCTCCCACAAAGGCTCAAAATTTTGAATATCCATGAAGCTCATAAAATGCGAAATTAACATACGATTCTATTTAGACTTGGCACATCTCAATATTTCCATCAACACAAAATATAAAGATCGAACAAAGCAAAGATCGAACCTTTTATTTTGCTATCTACCCCACATAGGGTTCAAGATTAAAAAAAACAAAATGCTCAAAGAAAACGAAATAAGCAAACTCTTCCAATTTTACACATACAAACATTTTTGCTTATACAATATCTATTGTGCAGATGATATATATCTGTGAAGCCCTTCTGGTACCTCACTCACAAAGGGTCGCAATTTTCAATACCACATTACAAGTCTGAGTTGGTCTGAGGGTATACTTCTCTCGGCAGAACCTACAGATACTTTTAACCTTTTTTAAAGACTTGTTGGTTGTATACATTTTGATTTTTTTAAGTATTTTTTAAACACTAACAGGCTATTTTTAAATCGTGAACTTTTTAAAATATTTGACAAGGTCTTTTTAGATTTCTGGAAAAGTAAATAGCATGTCTGAATATTATTCTGACGACATTTCGTGGACTTTCAAAAAAAAAAAAAAAATCTAAGATTTTGTAAGGAAAAATGTCGAGCTTCTTCGGGAAAACTACCTAGTCATAAAAGTTTGTAAATTTTATTAACTTTTTTAAGGACTTGCTTGTGCCATTTTTCGAGAAGTCAACAGTTTTACGAATAGATGTGGAATATTTTTTTAATTTTTCGTCGCAAACATAGCTACCACATCTCTTGGGGATATCGCATCGCCCCCACACTAATCACATAATAACATCATTGATAAGGGTACAAACATGTCATGGAAACGACGTTGGCAAAAATTTATTATATTTGCATTGAAATCATGACCAGCAACTAAATCAAAATCCCTGTCTTCTCTTCATATCGCAAACGAAAAAAAGAAGAACACCCCATTACGTGGCTGCACAAAATGCAAATTTTTCGTTTTCAAACATCCACACACCCCACCCTTTGGCAAATTAGACGCAAATGGAATAAAAGCGAAGAGAGTTATCCATTCTAGGAACGAATCAGCTAAAAACACTAGAGCAGCAGCACTCACACTTACGAGAACACACACACATTCATACAAAGTGCTGAAAGACATAGACCATATAAGTAGTACATTTGAATCGGATGGAAAAATCTTACTTTGTGCTAAGATCTTTGTGACATGTTTTATTTTTGTTGTTGCTGTTGTTGTATTCCTTTTATGTTGCTTTGGCTCTTCTTCATTTGCTTTGTTTTTTTTTTTTGCCGAGTTGTCAAGTCAAGCAGCCACGCAGCTATAGCTAGTCAGTTCGTCAGTCATTTGATAAGACTCCTTCTTGTGAATAATTTATTAGCATTTCGCTTTTTCCGCAGATTAGCTGGGTGTTGCAAATGGACTTTGGATGGTAGTCATGGAAATTATCATCCCTCCCAGATCATATCACACACTAAGTGAGTGTGTGACATACAGAGTGAGATAAAAAAAACTGCAACAAAATTAATGAAAGCAAAAAAATGTCGAATTTTAGAATTAGTTTAGATTTGTTCGAATTGGTCACCTTTGGCACGATTTATGGCCTTCAAACAACCAATGAAAATTGTTGCTCTGCGGTATTTTGGCCCATTCCCGGCGAAGATTTTGTTTGAGGTGATCGACACTTTGGTATTTCTTTGCAAGGTTGGCACCACCTTGCTTTCCAAAACACTCCAGACACAATAGTCCAACGGATTGGTATCCGAAGATTTTGATGGCCATTGTGCGCTGGAAATGAAGCGAGGAACCTAATTTTGTAACCATTCTTGGGTGGCGCGTGCTGAGTGCGATGGTGCTGAGTCCTGTTGGAATGTCCAAGGTCTGCCGCCAAATGTTTGCGTGCCCAAGGCTTTAATACGCCCTCCAGAATATTTTTGCGATAACAATCATCGGAGAGCGACCATCGTTATGGCGGCCCAAACCATCACCATGGCCAGCGCTTGAGTTCTGGTGCCAACCGAAGGTACACATTTGGCAAGTAAACACGATCATTTTGTTTGTTTAAAAACTGCTGGGCAACGAATGTTTTCTCATCGGAGAAAACCAAATTCGGCAGATCGGCCAAGCAAAGCAGTTCTTTAGCTCTTTTGAGTCTATTTTCTTTCTGTTGCGGTGTACGTTCTTGCACCTTTTGGATTTTCAATGGATTTACCACCAGCTCATTTTTATACCCTACAGCACAAGGTGGTCAGGGTATTATGTCTTTATGCATTTGTTTGTAACAGGCAAAAGGAAATGAGATAGACCCATAGTTCCTTGTGATGATCTGCATAGAATCACATTCTGGGTCGATTTATGCATGTCCGTCCGTCCGTCTGTCCATGTATTTTTGTAAACAAAGTACAGTTCGCATTTATTGTCCTATCCAGATGAAATTTTGCACAAATCATTTGTTTGACCCAAGGACGAACCCTATTGAAATTGGAGGTAATCGGTCAAAATTTAGATATAGCTCCCATATATATCTTCGTCCGATTTTCCTTTTATTGTGCATCAAACGTGTAATATCAGTCCGAATAGTATGGAATTTTGCACGTACGATCAGATTGAACCTGAAAAAAAGTATGCCAAATTTGATCGAAATTGGTTCAGATATAGCTCCCATATATATTGTTCATCCAATTTGTTATTTTTGTCCTTCGCAGCCGTAATATGCACTTTGTAACAACAATATTTGGGGAAATATATCAAATACAGCTCAGAAATACATTTGCTAAATTTAATCGAGATCGGTTCAGATTTAGATATATCTCCCATATAAAACTTCGTCCGATTTACCTTTTATTGTGCACCAAATGTTTTTTGCCCAAATATGATGGAATTTGGCTCGTATGTGCCGAATTGAGTCTAGAAACTAGTATGCCAAATTTGGTGAAGATCGGTTCATAAATAGCTATAGCTCCCATATATACTGTTCATCCGATTTGTCAATGATATTCAGGGAAATATATCAAATACAGCTCAGAAATATCTTTGTCAAATTTTATCGAGGTCGGTTCCGATTTGGATATAGCTTCCATATGTATTTTTATCCGATTTCAAATTAATTGTGCACCAAATGGGCAATACAAGTCCGAATTTAAAAGATACAAATGCTTCGGTATATTTAGTCCTTTGAACTTTAAATTATAATTAATTAATCATAGCGTGTATGATTGAATTCTCCCATAAAAACTTTTAATTGTTATGCGGAGCTCTACTAAATTAGCAAAGTGGTGTAAGGTATCATAAAGTCGGTCCCGCCCGACGTTAAGACTTTCTTTACTGGTTCAATATTGCGATATGTTCAGCTCACGTGCCAATTTTCGGCCACTGCGACGCGGGTTTCGATCAAGTCGCTTATTTACTTTTCGAACCATTTCTGCTGATGTTGTTGTTTTCTTCCGTCCACTTCCTTGACGTCGGGCTACGCTACCAGTATCACGGTAAAGAGCGATGGTACGAGACCCAAAAGATTTATTCACATTTAAATGCTGGAGTGCTCTAACGATAGCCAATTGTGGTTTTCCAGCCAAATATAAAGAAATCACACTATCTTTAACGCTTTAATTCCATCACGAATAACTTTGTTTCTGGAAAGTTCTCATTAAAATGCTTTTGTACGCTTGTAAACAATATAATGAACTGTCACTGGAATAATTTTAACAGCTTTCGGACGAGTGGCGTAGAAATAACAACAGTCTGAAGTTGTTTCCATGTTTTTCATCTCACCCCGTACATATGGGGATGTGTGTGTAGTGACACGAACTGATGAAAGGATATCTCCTGTTATATCTTTGTGTTGTTGCACTACTTGAATCTGAAAGAAGACAAATCTAGATGTATTACTTCATAATATAATTGCTATAAGATACATTTTCTCTCCTCTCTTTTCATATAGTTTTTTTATTCTTGTATGGATTGTAGAGTTTCGTAAAAAAAATAAAAACTAAAGAAAGCTAGAAATGTGACGTGTGTGCATATTATAAAATATAGAACTAAGTGGATTCTTACTAACGAGAAATAAGATGGCGTCTGAACTACTTGGCAGAATAAGGAATATTATTAATTTTCAAGTTTCTATGGGAGCTACGAAGACAATATGTTGAAGGAAGTATGAATTTCATTTCGAACAAAAAATTTTAATTCATTTCATGAAGACAATAGTGCCATAATACAACCTGATGGTTATTATACTCTCAGAGATACGGTTAAAGAGGGTACAGCCTAGGGGATCTAGAGGTGCCGGAACTCCGTTCGCCTGTCTATCTGTCTGTCTGGTGTGCACGATAACTCTCGAAGGGAGTATTCGATGTGATCCAAACTTGGATCATTGAAATATTATTATCAAACATAAACCGAGCTCAGAAATGGGAAATATCGGTCCATTCCTTCTCCCACAAAAGGTCAGATTTTTCAAAGAAAATACTATAGTTCATAGAAAGAGTATGATGATCCATACGATTTCGTTCTAGCTTAGTAAATTCCAATATTTTTGTCAGTTTTAGGTCAAGTGCGAAAATGGGCAACTCCATCAAGTACCTCCCCACAAGGGGTCAACATATGGAATAACTATAACTCTTATAAAATTTAATATAAGTGTTCGATTTTTTTAAACATCCATTTATTTTTTCCAATACAAGACCTGGTATGAAGATTTTACACATCGGATCACTCTTTCTGGTTCCTCCCACACAACGCGTCAACATTTTTCGATAAGTATATCTGTTAGGATATGCGATTTTCTTCAAACGTTACACATTCCAATATTTCTACTAACACAAGATCAGTTTCGAATACCATGCCACTCCTTTTGATATCTTTTTCACAAAGGAGTTAAAAATTTTAATTCTGATTCTTTTTTAATTTCACCCGTTCCAATATTTCTACTCACGCAAGGATTGATGTGAAGATGATGGATATCGGCTCACCCCCTCTGGTCCTATTTTTTTTGTTGGTCATCTTTGGGATTCCGAATTTTTTCGTCTAAAATTAGTTTAAGACGGAAAGTGTTAAAAGAGGAAATATTCAACAGCAACGTTCACATTTTAAAATAAACTATGCACCTATATAAGGCGGTTTTTAAGAAGGTGCCTCCGAAATTTATATCCACATATGTATCAAAGAGTAGTGGAATAACTGAACGGCTGAATTTTGAAATTGTAAAGAATCGCTGACTTGTTTCGCAAGTTATGACAGATAAAAGTATTGAAAATTGTGACCCTTTGTGGATTATGTACCAAAAGGGGTTCGCAGATATCTTCACAGCAGATCTTGTATTAACAAAAATCTTATAGAGTTGAATGCTTTTTTGTTTTTTTTTGTTAGTTTTGTTTTTTAAAATCTTGAACCCTATCCCAATCCACTCGCCAAAATTTACCAAGTCTGAATGGAATCGGATGTTAATATGGGGTTTTATGAGCTTCATGGGTACTCAAAATGTTTACCCTTTGTGGGGGAGGTACCAGAAAGAGTTGACTGATATATGCTATCTCCACACCAGAACTTGGGTTAATAAAAATGTAGTGATGTGTGTAATTTGAAGAGAACCACATGCTTATTTCGGATTCTCTGATCGTTTTTGTTATTCTAAACTTTGACCCTTTGTGGGGGAAGTACCAAAAGCAATGGCGCGGTCTCTACAATTTTTATAACAGATGGAAATATTGAGATTTGCGAAGCTTGAATGAAATCGGTTGTTAATTTCCCGTTTTATGGGCTTCAGGTATATTCGAAATTTTTATCCTTTGTGGAAATATGAAGAGAACCGGATGATTATTTCGGATTTTATAATCGGTTTGGATAATCAAGTTTTGCCCCTTTGTGGGGGAAGTACCAGAAGGAATGGTCCAATATCTACCACATTTATAATAAATCGTGTGTTGATAGAAATACTGACATGTGCCAAGTCTGAATGGAATCGGATGTAAATTTCGCTTTTTATGAGCTTCATGGATATTCAAAATGTTGACCCTCTATAGGAGAGGTACCAGAATGAGTGGTCCGACATATTCCATCTTCACACCAGACCTTGGGTTAATAAAAACTTTGTGATGTGTGTAATTTGAAAACAATATGAAAGTTAAACTTTGACCCTTTGTGGAGATGGTACTTGATAGAGTGGACCGCTATTATCCATTTTCTCACCTGCCAAGCACTGATTCAAATATAAATTGGCGCAAACTCGGATTATCCTTTCTCTTTCTGTGCAGTAAATTATTGACATTTTTTGGGGAAGGTGTGAACCGATATTGCCCATCTCCAAACGCGATCTAAGTTTGACAATAATATTACGATGTACCAAGTTTCGACCAAATCAGATACTCCCCTCGAGAGTTATGATGCACAGCAGTCAGCCAGACAGACAGTCATACGGACGGACGGACATTGCTAGATCGACTCCAAATGTTCTGAAACGGATTTGTTCCAAAGAGACCAAGGGTTTAAAACCGTCATTTCGATGAGGCACGTTTTGGCCGTATCAAATAATGTATACCCTCTCTAGCCAGCGGAGGCTAAAAAATGTTGAAAAATGGGGAACTTGTCCCCCTTTTTGGATTGCTTTTAGATATACAGGGTGAGATGAAAATGTGCACCTTCTGTTGGCCATCAGAACTCAACGCCGGCCATAGTGATGGTGTGGGCCGCCATAACAGCCGAATGTTATCGCGAAAATATTCTGGAGGGTGTATTAAAGCCGTGGGCAAGCAAACATTTTGGTCGCAGAACTTGGGCATTCCAACAGGACTCAGCACCATCGCACTCAGCACGCGCCACCCATGAATGGTTACATAAATAGGTTCCTCGCTTCATTTCCAGCACTCAAAGGCCACCAAAATCTCCGGATTACAATCCGTTGGATTATTGTGTCGGGAGTATTTTGGAAAGCACTAGAAAATATCAAAATGTCAATCACCTAAAGCAAACGCCTCGCCGGGAATGGACCATAATATCGTAGAGCAACATTCGGACAGCGTGTGACGGTTTCATTGGTCGTTTGAAGGCCATAATTCGTGTCAAAGGTGACCAATTCGAACAAATCTAAACTTGTTCTAAAATTATAAATGCTTCAACGTTGTCTTTCATTGCGTATATTGAAGTTGACTCGTCTGTATAGAACAGAGCTTTAACAAAGCTTGGACATAGCATTAACCAAACGAGAAATAAAAGGTTCACCGATTGTTACACGTGCTGTGTTGCATTGTTACTATTCGTAATATCTTTGAAAAAGTACAGTCCAATGATGCCACCAGCCCATAAATCGTACCAAACATTTTCTGGATGATCTCCACTCCATATCAACAATAATTTCTTGGTCCAGATGTCTTTTTAAAGACTTTCCCCAATTGGAAATATTCTGCTACATTGGAAATGTTCAAATACATGGCGATAACTTTCATCACGTCTTTTTTCAATAAAAGTACAATAAAATTTAAAAAGCTTCAAATTTTGGAATAAAATATATTTTTTGACATCTTTCTTTTTTTGAAAAAAGAAAACCCAAAAAGAAAACATTCCCATAGGCATTTAGGCAACAAACTATTTTCTAATCCATTGAAATTTACATAATTTTCCTCAAACGGAGCAGAGAGAAAAAAAACGAAACCTTCCAAATAAATTCTATAACTTTTCGAAAAAATAAGTTTCTCCCAACAAAAAAAGTTGTAATTAAATTTTCATTTACTCGGATGCAGAATTTAACATAACCTAATCGTAAAGAACAACAGCAAAAAACGCCAAGTCCAGTTCCTTTTATTCCCTAGGGGCAATGAGTTGGTCATGTTGTGGGATGGCAAGCAAAATTTTGTGTATGTGGCAAGGAAGGGGAGGAAAAGTGATGGATAGATGGCTAGCTGCCTGGCTGCCTGACTGGCGAGATGGATAGATGAGTTTGGTCCTTTAGTCTATTATTTGATTGGCTTCACAATGCATGTAATTTCATCATCAGAAAGGACGTAGAAAAACAGTTGGAGATTATGTTAAGTCACTTCTTTTATTATCATCAACAACGACGACAACAACAACAAAAACAACAAGAATATTCTCGTCAGAGAGCTATCGTCATGCAAAGCATGCAGATGTGTGGGGGTCACATCAGCAGCATCATCGACTGACTACATTCAACAGAGTATTAAGGCAAGGGAGGGGGAGGGGTGTTTCAAAAACATCTTATCATGCAAATATTCTTGTGGTTCCATTATGCTGCACTCCACACACACACACACTGGGTATTTGCCTTAGCTATTTTGATGTTTTAACTGCAGCTAAGCTTTTTCGTATGGAGATGAAGAACAAATATGGTTTTATTTGTCTTCCAAATGATGGAGTGCATGCGTTAACACATAATTTGTCAGATAATATATATGTTTTATTGGGGATATGAGCAGCTCTCTTTGTGCATGAAGAAATATTCTTAACAAGTCCACGAGTAATGTCCGGATGGTAGATGGAATATAGATAATATTATAGTTGTGTTGTTTTTCGATAAATATTTTTTTTTTTTGAATAATTCGAGATTTAAAAAAAAGATCGTTGATTAAAAAAAATCTAAACAATTTAGAAAGTATCGCTCGGTTTGCTGAAAGATGCAAGATCTAAGTTTGCTTAAATTGCAAAGTGTTTGCTCTAAATGGAGGACTACCATAATTGATGTATTTTTATACCCTCCACCTTGGAAACGAGAGTATATTAACTTTCTCATTCCGGTTGCAACATCCTTAAATATTCGTCGTAGACCCCATAAAGTATTTATATTAATAATCAGCATAAAATTCTAAGTCGATTTAACGATGTCCGTCTGTCTGTTCAAATCACGATACAGCCCACATTATTTGACGTAGAGCGCCAAAATTTAACAGACCAATTTATATTGTGTCTAGGATGGTTGGTATTGAAAATGAGATATATCGGTCCACGTTTTGATATAGTCCCCATATAACGGTACCTCCCGATATTCGGTATTTTGATTATTTTTGTCGCATTTTTTTTACGGATTTGTCTAAAAATTGGTATTTGTTGGTCATAATGGGTCCCTGCTCGTGTGGCGAGACATTGAATGTATAGGTCCACGCTTTGGTATGGCCCCCATATAAAGGTACCTCCCGATATTCGGTATTTTGATTTTTTTGCCACATTTTTTTCACGGATTTGTCTAAAAATTGGTGTTTGTATGTATAGGTTCACGTTTTGGTATAGTCCCCATATAACAATACCTTCGGATAGTCGGTATTTTGGTGATCTTTCACACATTTTTTTCACGAATTTCACTGAAAATTGGTAGTTGTAGGTCATAATCGGTCCCACTTAGTGTGGCGAATCATTGTAATTATAGGTCCACGTTTAAGTATAGTCCCCATATAATGGTACCTCCCGATATTCGGCATTTTAATGGTTTTTGCCACATTTCTTCGTGGATTTTTCTAGAAAATTGTATTTGTTGATCTTAACGGGTTCTAGCTCTTTTAGCGAAATACTGTATGTATAGGTCCACGTTTTTGTATAGCCCCATATAGCCGTATTTCCCGATATTCGGTATTTTGATGATTTTTGGCACATTTTCCCAGGAATATGTCTAAAAATATTTGGTATATGTGGGTCATAATGGGCTCTAATGTTTCCTTTACCCTAAGATAGAGGGTATTAAAAGTTTGGCCCGGCCGAACTTAATGTTTTTTACTTGTTCAACTTTGACCGCTTTTTGGGGAGCTACCAGAAGGTTAGTCATACTATAGCGAATGTGTCTGACCCAATTTTCGAGGGGGAGGTACCACACAAGGTGTGTACCCATATATCCAATTTTTACAATAGACGTACACTGAGTAAAATATTGAAGTATGCAATATTTAAAAAAAAAGATGGCCTATTGAAGTCAACCCATAACTTAAAATTGTGATCTTTTGAGGAGGTTTGACCAAGAAGTGTTGGAGCTATGATAATAATATTACGATTTACGCAGTTTCGAATACATCTGGCACCCATTTCGCTTCGCTGTTGAACCATAAGAATTGGATCTTTATATCCCATTGTTGCTGTAGATGTGAAATCGGTAGATATAGTAAGGTATTGAAAGTTTAAAGAAATTTTGAAACAATTTTTTACATTTTTGTCAGATTTTATTTCAAGTGTTTAGCCTTGAATGGGATACGGAAAAAGAAAAGGCGTGATCTTATGCTGTCTATTTTCGAAACTGAGTTAAACTGATTTCAGAAAAAGTTATTCTTATAACCTCAGCCATATGACTAGAAGGAGGGTATATATCATTTGTTACGGTCAAAACGTGCCTCATCGAAATAGCGGTTTTAGACCCTAGGTCTCTTTGGTCCAAATCTATTTTAGGACATGTGGAGTCGATCTAAAGATGTCCGTCCGTCCGCCAATTTGGCTGGCTGCTGCGCACAATAACGCTCGAAGGGAGTATCCGATTTGGTCCAAACTTGCTGCATTGTAGTATTTTTATCATTGCATCATTTATCATTGCTGCATTGTAGTATTTTTATCAACCGAACTGATCGGTGATGGACAATATCGGTCCACTCGTTCCCCACCAAGGGTCAAAAATGCCAGAAAAAACTATATTTTACGGCATATTTTACTAAAAGAGAAGCCATAATCCAATTTTGCTCCAAATTTACAAATCAAAATTTTTGCATCAGTGTTAGGTAAGGTCCGACGATTGACATAATTGGTCTACTCCATCAGGTCCTTGTCCACAAAAAGTCAACATTTTGAACAATTATAACTCTTATAAAATGTGATGTGACACATCACAATATTTTTGTTAACCCAAGGCCTGGTAAATCGGTCCACTACTTCTGGTACCTCCCCACAAAAGCTCAAAATTTTGAATAACCATGAAACTCATAAAACACGAAATTAACATCCGATTCCATATAGACTTGGTACATCTCAATCTTTTCATCAACACAAGATCTGTTATAAAAATGGTAGAGATCGGACCATTTCTTTTAGTACTTCCAGCACATAGGGTTTAAGATCTCTTCAAATTTCACAAATACAAACATTTTTGCCAACACAATATCTGTTGTGAACCTTTTCTGGTACCTCATCCACGCCCAAATCAATTTTCAATACTTTTATCTGTCATCTGTCTCTTATTGAGTTAAATTTGTTTAAAATGAGGAGGGACCAGAAGGAATGAATCGATATATTCCATATTCTCTCTTGATATATTGTTGAGAGATATATTGAAAGAAAGGACGTTTTTATCAGAGTAATTTCACATTTAAAGAGAGTTATTAAGGAGTTATGCTGACCCTGCGGGGGAGGTACAAAATTATGTTGAACGATATTATACAACTTCGAAATCAATTTAGGATTGGCGAAAATATTACGATATGCCAGGTTCGTTTCAATTTCTATACTTTCTTTTTTCTACAACCAATGTGGTCTAAGGGAAGGCCGTTATATAGTATTTTAATAAAATGGCTGAGGGTATACGAGCTCTCATACGCCGTGTACTGTATTCCTAACTGTATTTTGACTCTCGTACGTATTAACAATATTCATGAAAACTTGGGTTTTCTTGTCCTCTGATATTTTTTCAAATACTATTCTTCAAAAAGCCCTTCAAATCTTGAGTAAATACTCTTAAAACATTTTTAATTTATTTATAATTTTATTAAATACCTCGGAAAATCCTTCAAAGCCTTCCAAGCAATTCACCTCTTGAAAAATCTGTAATTATGGCTCTAATAAGCTTTTAAAAACTATTCTTTGAAATTTTACTATAATCTTTGAATCAACGGTTTTGATTCAGATTATAAGTTAAGAAAATTCGAAAAAACTAAAAAATCCCGTTTATGGGTCTGGGAGGATACGAAAAAAACATTTTCAAAAATATTTTTAAAAATCAAGACTTTGGCTTTCCTAAGTCTAAATTTTATTTTTTAAATTTCAAATTGTTGCTTTGATATGTCTTGAAGAGATTTTCGTAAAAAGAAAATTATTATAGTTCTGATAAGCCTTTACAAAATAAAGGTTAGCCTCTAGAAAATTACTGTGGCCATGATAGTCTATTAAAATATTTTTTAAAAAATCAACAATTGTGATTCATTTAGATTTTCTTATAAACATAAGGACTATAGCTATTTGTCTTTAAAAAATATTACAAAAGTGCAAGACTGTGACTCCAATAGGCCTAATTATTAAAAACCACGACTCTGAATCCAATAGTCTCTACCGAGTGTTTGAAAAAAAAAAAAAAAAAAAAACATTTTAGAAATACCCCTTTAAAGCATAATAATAAGAAAATCTGAATGTTTCTCGAATATGCCTTGCAAAATGTTTAGAAAACATATGGCCAACTGTCACAATTGTGACTCTGACAGACTTGAAAACTAATTTTATAAGGAAATCCACGAAGGCCTTAAAAAACCACTTTTGTGTTTTTTTTCAGTCTTGAAAATCTTATATTACATGAATCTCCGACTGTGGCTCTGATAAACCCTTCAACGCATATATGTACTTGAAAACACGACCGTGGCTCTAGAAGGCTTTAAAAAACATACTCCATTACGGTGGCTCTGATAGTCTTTCATAAATATTCTATAAACAAAAACCCAAAATCTTGGCTCCAATAGGTCTTAAAATTTATTAAAAACCACAACTCTGACTTCGATCAAAAAGCTAAGGGGGGTAACATCTGGCTCTATGGCATCATTTCAAAAGCAAAATCTTCCAAATTCGATTTTAACATTAGGGGGCTTTCGACATATTGTAGTGTTGTAGAATATCACGTTGTCGGCCCGCACGACTATAGCCCCGCAGCACATGTCTCCTTATTTTTAGTTTTATATCACGCTGGGGTGTCAGAATATGTGTTTAATTAAAAAATATTCTCCAAAACTAAAAGATTGATAATGTTTTGAAACAAATTTTAAATTTGATTGATGATTGTACCTCTAATAGCACTTCAAAAAATTATTTTAAAAAATGCCAAGTTGTTGATCCAAGTTCAAAAAATATTGTTAAAAATCTGTCATATTGTTTCTAATTCTCTAGCATTAGTCTATGTTTGGTAATTAAAAATGTTCTTATGAAATCCCTGATTATAGCTCTGTTGTTATGGGTATCATTCATCTGGCTCTATGGCATCATTTCAAAAGCAAAATCTTCCAAATTCGATTTTAACATTAGGGGGCTTTCGACATATTGTAGTGTTGTAGAATATCACGTTGTCGGCCCGCACGACTATAGCCCCGCAGCACATGTCTCCTTATTTTTAGTTTTATATCACGCTGGGGTGTCAGAATATGTGTTTAATTAAAAAATATTCTCCAAAACTAAAAGATTGATAATGTTTTGAAACAAATTTTAAATTTGATTGATGATTGTACCTCTAATAGCACTTCAAAAAATTATGTTAAAAAATGCCAAGTTGTTGATCCAAGTTCAAAAAATATTGTTAAAAATCTGTCATATTGTTTCTAATTCTCTAGCATTAGTCTATGTTTGGTAATTAAAAATGTTCTTATGAAATCCCTGATTATAGCTCTGTTGTTATGGGTATCATTCTCGTCCGCCTTTTCGCCTTTTCCCCCATCAACGTCAAGTGCTGTCTGTACATCTCAAAATGTTAAATAATCAAAGTCGCTTCATTTGTTATTTTGGGCTGTGTTAGAAAATATAATTTGCAATTTCTTCATAGACAAACACATCCTTCTCTACGTTCACCAAGAGTATATTCCTTGGCAAAAAGAAAAAAAAATCATTCCCTACTTCCACATGCTGTTTTGTTTAATGTTTTAATTTCAATGGTTTATTTGTTTTTCATTGGGGAATTAATTTATTTTTATGTTCATTTTATTTGTTTGTTAGCGTGCGTTGTAAAGTTATTTGTTGGGATGGTTGGTTTGCAAAATCAGCCAGAATATCTCGAAAACAAGGACTACTTATTTGGCAATGTTGCGATCTAGTCAGTGGCATGGCCTCCATTGACTTGAGGTCTTCCATCAGACATTTTTGTTATTAATACTTGTTGTTTTCCCGGCAGCAGCCATAGCGGAAGACTGATGAGGGTGCGGATGGGTGCTCGCATAAAATTTAATGATATTCATTTCATACTCGATTGCCATTTGTTGTTGCAGATTTGTATGTGTTGTCTATGTTGGTGGTGGATGTGCGGTGGTGTTGTATTTCTGACTGGCTTTGGACAGTGAAATATGTCACAAAAATGTCTTGTGTGTGGAATGGAATTTCATCTACCTTCTTTCCGGAGCGACTCAAATGCGTATAATTTGTTTTAACGTTGATGTTTTTATTTCGTTAACATTGAATTATTACCGAAATTCGATGATGACGATGGCGATGGAAAGGACGATAGAAAGAAAATCCAGCCGTTCTTAAATGTAAGGAACGGATCTGTTTACTCAGGGTGACTGTCCATGAATAATTTTAATAGGTACTGAGTATGATGTCATTACAATTCAGTAAATGAATAGTCTGAGTAATCCAGGCATTTGGTATGTGTGAGTGATCTAGGATTCTTGGAAACTCATACTAAAAATTTACGATATGTAAAAAAATGACAATTGGCCATATGTTCCAATAGACACTTTTTTTATTTTTCAAAAAATACCATTTTTCGAGTTATGCCACTTCTTGAGTAAATGGGTGATATATTTACACAAAAAGTGGCATAACTCGAAAAATGGTATTTTTTGAAAAATAAAAAATGCGTCTATTGGAACATACAGCCAAGATCCTTGTTATAACCAAAATCCGGGGGTGTCATAATATAACTGCTGTAGCAAAAGGTGGGCCCATATCCATATTTTTTTTGTAAATAGCGTTTTTATATAAAAAGAAATAAAAATACCAAAATTTGGCGACAAATTAAATTGAAAAAATGGCCATGTCGTAAAATAATATTTGCGGGCTATTCAAAACAGTATACCGAAATGATCAATTATGATTTTTGATATAATCCAATGATCTATCTATCAAATTTCGAAACTCTATCCTAAGTATTGAGAAATAAATCTCAAAGTATAGGGTACCTTTGAATATAGTCAAAAGTATATAGGGACCAGAACAACATTTTGCACCTAAAATTGACAAAAGTCGAAAAATCTCAGTCCGAAAATTCCCAAAAGAAGAGGGGTGAACTTGCTTTCGTTACTTTTCGATGTAAACACGCATTTTTTTTATACCCTCAGTCACATAGCTTTAGAGGGTATAAATCATTTGATACGGCCAAATCGTGCCTTATTAAAACTACAGTTTTAGACCCAAAGTACCTTTGGAACAAATCCGTTTTAGGATATTTGGAGTCGATTTAGGGCCCGTACGTTCTTCTGTGTGTCTGGTTGGCGATAACCCACGATAACTCTCGAAGGGAAGTGTTCTAAACTTGTAAACTCGAAGGTGTTCTAAACTTGGGACATCGTCACATTATTTTCAATCTTAATCAAAAAAAAAAAAAAATAATTTACTGTACATAAAGAGAAAGGACAACCCGATGTTGCTCTAACTTTGCATATCCTAATATTTGCATCAATGCTAGGTCAGGTGGGAAAATGGACAATATCGGTCCTCTCCATCATATACCTCCCCCACAAATGGTCAAAATTTTGAATAATTACAACTCTTATAAAATGTGATGTAAGAGTCCGATTGTCTTCAAATTTCACACATCCTAATATTTTTATCAACCCAAGGTCCGGTACTATGATGGAATACATTGGTCCACTCCTTGTGGTACCTACCCCACAAAGGTCGAAATTTTAAACAAAATATTTTCTGCACAGAAAGAGAAGCAATAATCCTATTTTGATCCAACTTTGCAAATCCTAATATATGCCTCAGTTCTCGGTCGGGTGAAAAAATGGATAATATCGGTCCACTAAGTGCTTTACCCACAAAAGGCCGAAATTTTGAATATCCAATAAGCTCATAAAGCGGGAAATTAACGTCCGATTCTTTTTAGACTTGGCACATCTGAATATTTCCATCAACACAAGATTTATTTTAAAAACGGTAGAGTTCGGACCATTCCTTCTGGTACCTCCCCCACAAAGTGCCAAATTTATGATTATCCATGAAGGTCATAATCATCATCATCATCATCATCATCAGTTATAAGATAACATCAGATTCTCTTTTTATTTCACATCTCATTATTTCTACAATCAGATCTTTTTTAAAGATGGGATATATCTGTCCACTCCTTCTGGTACCTCCCCATAAAGGTTCAAAATTTTGAATATCCATGAAGCTCATAAAAAGCGACCTGCTACCTGCTCCACATAGATTTTGAATGAAAATTGAATACTTCGGTCGACTATATCTGGTACTTGAAGCACATTTTAACATTTCCTAAAAATTATCACAAATTCTATTAAAGTGAAGGAAGTAAGCAATATTATCCAAACCTGGCACATCGCAATATTTATACCACATTCCTTCGGAACCTACTCCATGGAGGGTCAACAATTTGAATGATCATAACTGAAGACAACATATATATAAATAATGGAACATTTGCTGAGGGTATACATCTGTCGGGAAAACCGACTGATACTTTTTAACTTGTATATGATTATTATTTTTAAAAATGTTGGCGCTTTTGAATTTGCAAAGTTGCAGAGAAATTGGATTATCCTATTTCTTTCTGTGCAGTATTTTTTTTTTTTTTTTTTTGAAAATTTCGACTTTTTGTGGGGGATGTACCAGAAGGAATGGACCGATGTTGCCCATCTCCGAACGCGATCTTTGTTTGATAATAATATTACCATGTACCAAGTTTGGACCAAATCGAAAAATCGCTTCGAGAGTTTTCGTGCGCACCATCCAGAAAGACAAACGTCAGACCGACTCCAAATGTCCGAAAATCAATTTGGTCCAAAGAGATCTAGGGTCTAAAACCGTTATTTACTCATCGAAATATACGTTTTATACCTAGCCATATGGCTGAGGGTATAATAATTCCACATTCTCTGCTTTAAGTTGCCAAATGTGAAAAATATTAAAATTTGATATTTGAAGAGAATATTTTTAGCTCAAAAGTAAAAATGTATTGTTTTCACGATTGAAATTTTTGCCATGGTTTGGGACCACTATGCTACGGTAAAATTGTATCGATAGATATTTCATTTCCATTCTTCATACACACTTTTAGAAATCTAATTGGAATGACATCAGTATAAATGCGGTCTATATAAAGTCAGGATTTTCCAAAGTTTCCAAATGGAACATTTCTCTGAATTGCAAAAAAAATATTGACTCCCAGTTCTTGAACTCAATTTTTTTCATGACACATTGTTTTTCTACTTCGTTGATTTTGTATTCAATTTTCATTCGAATTTCCCCCCATATCGCTTCACATTTCTATTTTAGAATCTCTGACTGATTTCTCTTTTTTTGCCTATTTGCAATTAATTTATTCCCATTGTCTGATATAGAATTTCATAGTAGCTTTTACACGGCATTTTTTGCCAAATAAAAAAAATCGCCCCCCAATCGGCAAACTTAGAATGACAGAATATCAGATAGCGACATGAATCCTTAATCACGGATATGCCGTCCTGGAAATTTGTCAATGTCTAAATCAAAGAAAAACGAAAAAAATACCTCTACACACATATATACATATATGGTGACAACTCAACATGCAGGCATAAAAAATCACAGAGAAAAATAGCGGGGCGAACAATAATAAAATCAACAACATCAGTCAAAATAGACAACGGCAGCAACAACAACAACACAATCAGGCAAAAGGTACATCATGGCAACCGCAAATGTAATATCCGTTACAACACGAAAGTATTTGAAAGTTATTTCCAAACACACAAAAACCCAGCAACCCGCACACCCACACACATATACATAAATAAGGCAGCATGCATGCATATGTAGAAAGGACAAAATTCTAACACACACATTCACGCTCACTCACATATGTGTGCATGCATTACAAACCATGTAACATCAATTTCCTGTCAATAAACACAAATGCCAAACATTCAACCTGCCTCTATTCTTCTTCTCTCCAAACGGTAAACGGCATTGAATATTTAGGTGGTTGACTTTCCTGGCTGGCAGTTTTCCTGTCCCCCTCTCCCGTTCATTGCCTGGAATTGGTAAATATTCATATTTGAATGCCTCCTGATAATCCTTCGTTTGCCACAGGAAGGTAATGTTGGCAACCAATGTTTGCCATTAGCCACACACACATACACAAACGGAGGGAAGGAAGAGTGTGGGAGAAATAATACAAGAACTTGTGTGAATCCTTACACTGCTTATTTATTATATTACATGTATATGTATGTGAATGCTATGTGAAGGATATTTACTTGAGTGTGTGTATTTCCTCCATTCATGCGGAATTCTATTAAATGTCAACTAAAGAGAAAAGCAATAAAAATGTCATATCATTTGCTATAGTTAAATGTTGCTATTGTTGTTGCCATTTAATGGGGGAAGTGTGACCTCATGGCATTGGGTTTCCTTTTCATCAAAGTTTCACTTTCTCTCCCTCTCTCTCTCTCTCTTTCGTATTCATAAGCATGGTTGGTTAAGGAAATTGAAAAGTTTTTTTTCTGAGGGTTATTTTATTAATAAAGACAAAATTCGTTTTTGATACATTGCTGGTCGTTACCTTAATTGTTGTTTTTGTTTTTTTGTTTTGATTTTTGTTATTTTTTTTCTTTTGCGGGATGTTTGTTTTGATAGTTCCAGGTGATTGATGATTGAGTCAACGAAAAGTTTGCGATCAGTTGAAGGGACATTAATCTGAAAAGAAATGAAATGAATCACTTAGCTGGTTTTTATGGGATTTATTGCAATTCATTAAAATAGTAATACTTTTTACATCCACCACCATGGTATATGGGTCGTATGAAGTTTCTCAAGCCCATTTGTAATTAAATAATATCCATAATAATATAACAAATAATATAAGTAATAAAACAAAGAAGGTATATCAACTGAAAAGGCCGCTGGGATGAAATTATGATATTGGAAGCTATCAGCAACGCTGCCAGTTAGGAGGTACTCCAGACTCAAGATTGAATTTCCCAAAAAAAAAAAAAAAGTAATAAAATTTCAAACAAAAAATTACATTGGCAATTTTTACGCTTGTACTGTATTGTCCATTTCGTATCTGACTTAAGCCTGATGTAAATATCGCAACGTGTCAGATTTTGACTATATCGATCATATCCTTCACTTTATATGACATATTAAATAATTTTTGGAAAATGTTGAGTTGGGCGTGAGGTTCCAGATATAATGATTTCCAGATTTTAACTACCAATAAAAATATTGAGACATGCAAAATTTAATGAAAATCGAACATTTATTTAATGCGAATAAATGATAGTCAAAATGTTAAACTTATTTAATGGATGCAGCAGAAGGCGTTGGCTGATACATTCCATATTCATATCAGATGAGTGATATACCAAGTTTGAGTTGGCCGTGAAATGTGTGAAATTTAGAAGGTATCAGATGTTTATTTCGCATTTTATGGCATTCATTCTTCGATGAAGGACTACTCACGTTTTTCGTCTTATATATTAAGTCGTTACAAAACTTCGACCTATTTGACACACAGGGTGAAATAAAAAAAAAAACTGCAACAAAGTCAAATGCTATAATTAATTTTTTTTTTAATATTATTGAATGAAAACAAAAAATGTCGGAAATAGCATCAAATTTTAGAATATGTTTAAATTTGTTCGAATTGGTCACCTTTGGCACGATTTATGGCCTTCAAACGGTCAATGAAACCTTCACACGCTGCCAGAATGTTGCTCTGCGGTATTTTGGCCCATTCCCGGCGAAGCGCTTGCTTGAGATGATCGACACTTTGGCATTTTGAAATGCCAACCTTGCTTTCTTAAATACATCAGACATGGAATTGAAGCGAGGAATCTCATTTTGTAACCATAACCATGTTCAATGCCTACGGCCAAAATGTTTGCATGCCCAAGGCTTTAATACACCCTCCAGAATATTTTCGCGATAATATTCGGCATTTATTTTGTTACCACTGTCGATTAATACGAGCGACCATCGGCTGTTATGGCGGCCCACACCATCAACATGGCCGGCGCTTGAGTTCTGGTGGCCAACCGAAGGTGCACATTTTCAACTGACCTCTTTGGCAAGTAAACACGATCGTTTTGTTTTTTTACAAACTGCTGGACAACGAATGCTTTCTCATCGGAGAAAACCAAATTCGGCAGTTCACCACTTTCGGCCAAGCGAAGCAACTCTTTAGCTTTTTTGAGTCTATTTTCTTTCTGTTGCGGTGTAAGTTCTTGCACTTTTTCGAATTTCAATGGCTTTACCCCGAGCTCATTTTCCAATATTTGCCGAATGGAATATTGCGATATGTTCCGCTCACGAGCCATTTTTCGGCCACTGCGACGCGTGTTTCGATCAAGTCGCTTCTTTACTTTTCGAACCCTTTCTGCTGATGTTGCTGTTTTCTTCCGTCCACTTCCTTGACGTCGGTCTACGCTACCGGTATTACGGTAACGAGCTATGATACTAGACACCAAAGATTTATTCATATGTAAATGCTGGAGTCCTGTAACGATAGCCACTTGTGGTTTTCTAGTCAAATATAAAGAAATCACACTATCACGCTTGAATTCCATCACGGATAACTGTTTTTTGAGAAATTCTCACCAAAATGCTTCTGTACGCTTGTGAACAATATAATGAGCTGTCACTGGAATAATTTTAACAGCTTTCGGACGGATGGCTTAGAAATGACAGTAGTCTGAAATTTGTTGCCCTCACTCACCCTGTATGTGTTTTCAGGTGCGAAACATATCCCGACGCCAATGTGAGCCAGAGCCAAAATTCTGCAACAGAGACCCCAATTTTGGAATGTCATCCCATTTTAATGAATTTTTATTGAATCATGGCATTGCCATGGCTCTTGCCTCCACATATTTGTTCCTAAATTAATTTTATTTTTGATGCATTCTGGAAAATTTTCAGGTATTTGTGGCATTGTAGTCTAGGGTATCAGATTGTCATACAATGCCATCCCCTTATTGGTTTGCAAATTGTTTTTTATTATTAACTACAAATTAATTACAACACTGACATTCCCTTTCTTCTTTAGGTGAAGGTTAAACCCCTAATTCCATTACTCACCACAAATACCGAACAAGAAAACATCAAATACTTTTAACAAGCTTTACCTAATTCAATTACGCAGTTACTAAAGCTGAAATATTTACTTCTTGATAGCATTAACTTTATTCAGTTTTTTTTTTTTGGTCCGCACACCTTACCTGACTAAACACAAAATTGAAACTAATTTCCCTGAAACTTTCTCTGGCAGTAACTTACCACAATTACAGGCTTATGTGTCCATATGGATTTATGGTCAATTTACAAAGGAAATTTCCCTTAGATTAACTGTAATTCGATACAGTTTTCCGTTTCTTGTGTCTTGGCTTGTGTTAAACTACAGAGATTATTTTTCATGGAAGTTTATTTGGCTTATTTGCAAAATTTTTGTGAAAATAAATCTTGTATTGAGGGAGGGATGGGGAGAGATAAGAAGTTTTCGTTTTTTGCCAGGTAATTGTTTATTGGGACAAAAGTTGTTTGTTGTTTTCGATCGATTTGTAATTGATTTGTAAGGAAAATGGTATGATAAATTGAAAGAAGCGTTCAAGGAATTGTTTGGAACGGACCAAATAACGTGGTTCTCTCAAATGATGCAGATGCGTGTATCTATATGTGTATGTATATGATCAAAATAGCGAAATAATGGCATTAGCCAGATATCATGGATAAAATATGTTTTATAAAATTTGGAGTCGATCTAGACATGTCCGTCAGTCCTGCTTTCATTCTGTGCGCACGATGATTTAGGGAGTATTGAAATTGGTTCGTAAAATTTTTACCAAACTTAGAACTAATGCGGAGATGGGCACTATTGCTGATGCTCCCGCACAAAATGTCAAAATATTGAATAAGAATAAATCACTTAGACGGGGAATCAATAATTCATGTTCGATTTTCTGTAAATGTTTGTCTGTATTAGAGCAAAACTATCTGAAGTCTGAAGACCTTAATCCGACAGCAATAATGAAATGCTCTTTTTATTAAGTGCAATAAATGACTGGCCTCGGAACGCTGAAATCTTAAAATTTGGCACGAGGGCCCGTTTTGGTGCGTAGCCGTGTTAGGTTTTTTTGGAAATTCGTACTAAAAGGATATGAAAAGTGCAGGATTGCGCTAAAATATTAATACTTTGTACTGGACAAACGGAATAAACCTGATTTATGATTTTTTTGGAAATTCGTACTAAAATGGTCCAAAAGTACTAAAATGTATTAAATTTGAATGTAAATTTGAAATACAAATCACAAACGAAATGAGCAAGAATTCTGAAATTTGACGTGGGAGTCAGGAAAGATGTACCAAAGGGTTTTTTTGGAAATTCGAACTTTAAGATTACGAAAAGCTCTAAAATGGTACTAAACTTCTGAAATAGTGCTGTTTGGTATTATATTAACGGATAGGGCTAAAAGCTTCAAATGCTTCGGCATGAGAGTCAAGGTTGGAAAGTTTTGCAAATTGTATTGTTTTTTTGGAAATGTGTACTACAATTGTTCGAATTCTAAAAGGTACTAAATTAAGCATTGGGTGTGGGTGGGTGGTAATCTGGAATGCCAAAATTTGAGTTTGAGGTCTCTGCTGGTATCTTTGATTGAGATATGGATTTGTTTCGCAAATATGTATTATAATGGTACGAAAAGTACTAAATTTGGTGGTATCTACTGTGGTATAAAAGAAAGTACGAAAAGTACTAAAGACTACTATGTTTGGTATTGGGTGAAGGGTTAGCGCTGAAATCCACAAATTTGAGGTCTCTGTTGGTATCTGGAATTGAGATATGGAGGTCGTTTTGGAAATCAGTACTAAAATTGTACGAAAAGTACTAAATCGTACAAAATTTCGATTTGGTTTGGTTTAAATTCTGAAATTTGATATTTAGATTACTGATGGTATCTGTGTCTGAGATTTACCGGTGGTTTGGAAATGCGTATTATATTTGTATGAAAATTACTAAATAGTACTAAGTTTGGTATTGGGTGAATGTATAGGGCTGGAATCTTCAAATTTGATGTTGAGGTCTCTGTTGGTATCTGGCATTGAGATTTGGAGGTGATTTCGAAAATGTGTACTATAATTGTACGGAAAGTTCTAAATAGTACTAAATTTTGTCTCGGTTGAGGGGATAGAGCTAAGATTCTGAAATTGTATTTAAATTTAGATTTATTGCCATTGCTGTGGTATCTGTGTTTCAGATTTGGCGGTGGTTTGGATATACGCTCTATATTTGTGTGAAAAGTATGGTATTGGGTGTAGGGATAGACATAAAGTTTAAAACTGTTATATTTAGATAATTGAGGGTATCTGTTTTTTAGAATTGTCGGTGGTTTGGACATGCATCCTATATTTGTACGAAAAGTACTTAATGGTACTAAATTTGGTACTAGTCGATGGGACAGGACTGTAACCCTTAAATTTGATATTGAGGTCCCTCTTGGTATGTAGAATTGTGATATGGAGGTGTCTTTGTAAATGTGTACCATAACTTTACAAAAAGTAATAAATGGTACTAAATTTGGTGTGGGGTGAAGGGATATGGCTGGAATCCTCAAATTTGATATTGAGATCCTTGGTTGTATCTGGGATTGATATATGGAGTTGGTTTTGGGAATCTGTACTATCATTGTAGGAAAAGTACTAAATAGTACTAAATTTGGTCTTAGGTGAAGAACCGGAGCTGGAATCTTGTTGCGCTTGAGAGCAGGAGCTAGTTTTGGATATGCGTACTATAATCGTGCTAAATGGAACTAAATTTATTAATTAAGTTAAAGGGATGAAATCTCGTGGTAATTTTTAAAATACGTACCAAAATTGTTGGAAAAGTACTAAATTTGGATCAGTGTTGGTGTCTGGGATGGCGAGATGTAGATTGTTATGGACATGGTACTAAATGTTAATAAATTTGATATTGGGTTGAGGTCCGTTATTTTTTTTTTTTTTTTGTATTCGACTGTAAAAAAGTTGCCTGTATAAAACGTAGAAAAAGTATAAAACGTCATAAGCATGTATAATATTGTAATATCCCACATAATACATTCCAAGTTGGTTGATAAATGTTCAGATCATATTATTGAAACCTCGTAATGATGATAAGTTTCTTGTGTGAATTTTCCAAATTTGGAAAAGTTGCATCGAAGACCTTAACCTGAGACCTGGGGGTAGATTTTTGTTCTATGAAACTAAGAAATTTAAAAAAAAATGTTCTCTACAAAATTGTTCATGTCACATTTGTTGCCTTTATTAAAGCTTTAATTTCAGATTTTCATAGGCCAAGTTGAGCACCGTGCTTTGTTGTTGCAAAATAGCCGTTTATGCTTGCCGTTTGTCAACCTTTTTGTTTCTGTCAAAAATGCATTTTATTTGCCTAGGTTTACGAATTTTTCGACGTTTGTATGATACGTCGGAAAATTAGGTCATATACGTCCTAATTTCTGACAGACCATCTATGGTGGAGGTATTGAGGTCACTGTTGGTTTTTAGGGTTTACACATGGAGAAGTGGAAATAATTTCGGACAGGAAAAATTGGATGTGGTTCCATTATGCAATGTTTTTACTTATATCCTCCTCACTTAACTTCAAAATAAAAGATTTTGAAGAGTTTTTAGTGTAAAAGGTAAATATTTTTCATTTTTTTCCGAAAAAGGAAAAACTTGAAAATCAGAAAATTTAGTACGATGTATGAAGTTTTGATTAAACAAGTAAAAAAGGTATAAGTTCGGCCGGGGCGAACTTTGAATACCCTCCACCACCATTTGGTGCAAAATTTGGCAATTAAAAAAAAAAATCTAAAAAATTCTATACAACGACGTGGACCTGCATAGGAAGGTAAAATTGAATTTTGAGTACTAAAAAGGTCAAATATGAGCTGTTGGAACGAAACAAAATTTTTAAGGTAGACTTTTCGCTGACGAAGTTGCGTGCACTTGCTTGTATTTCAATAAATAAAAATCTTTCTTGATTGGGCGGAAATCTGCCATTTCAATATTTTAAATTTTTATATTGCTTACACACTCTGGTCCTCTTTTATAATCCTAATAATTTCCCTCTTTTTGTATTTTTTTTTTCGTTTTTCTTTTTCCGCAAATAGTCTGCTCTGGTGCCTTGGCTCAACAACTGAAACCAAACCAGGAGGATCCATGCAAAGTTAAAGGACGTGTGGTCGGCGATGTCACCTATTGTGATCGCTATTGGGAATGTGTCAACAACCAACCGGAATTGTACGACTGTCCAAATGGCCTGGTATTTGCTGGCAAACATCGTGGCGTAACGGAAGGCTGTGATTATCCATGGCGTGCCAACTATTGCGAGGACAAACAAATGGCGAGTAAGTATGGAGGGGAAAATAAATGGGGTTTTTTTTTTTGCTTAAATATAAAATACATATTAAATTTTGCAGGAATTCGTTAAAAATTGTAAAAAAGAAATTTTTAATCATTGAAGGCTTTGCCATTTGGCTGTTTGTTCAATAATCCTTCTCTACTGCAATTCCGAAAAAAAAACACACAGTTAATCATAAAATCCAATTATGGGTATAATGTTCAGCAATTTTTTCCCTGAATTTCTCGAAAAAAAAATCGCCAGAAAAGAAATAAAAAGGAAAAAAATGTTTTAAACCTCCTCAAAAAAGAGAAAAGAAATTGAAAAAAAAAACTCAATTCGTTTAGCAAAATTGCTGTGCTAATAGATTAATTTGGTCAAGTTGCTGTTGCTGTTGTTGTCGATGTTATAGGTATTACATTCTTTATTCTATGATGTACAACAAATTAACCTATGGTCAGTTGGAATGAAGCACTTTAGATTCCAGCATCAGTTAGTTGACCGGCAAATATCCGTTATAACAGCAGTAGCAACAAAACACCAACAATTTCCGTAGAAAAACCCTAATAAGACGACGACGACAACGACAACTATTCAATTCATCTATCCATCCATCGAAGCTATCGTTGCCATTCCGTACTCATGGAGTACTCAGAGCAGTGAATTGCTTTCAAAGATTTGAGCAGAACACATTTTTTCTTCGACTACCGACTACCGTAAGGTTACTTTTTTTTGTCCTCTTGGAATTGCCATCATTCGGATGGACAAATATGTTGTTCACAGAAAATTGGTTATGTCGGAAAATGCCAAGAGGTCGACGGGACAGTGGATTAGAATCGGTGATGGTTTATTGCGGTTTTTTAAATGGATTTTATTCGAATACAGCATATCAACAGTTACAGATAGATAAATTTCCAAAAAATGTACTATGCAAATGGGGGAGGACATTCCTTCGGTTCGATGGAATTTTAATGATTTTTAAATTTTTTTTGAGATCCGTTTTAGGCTATTTGGAGTCGAGCAAGGAATGCCCATCTCACAAAACTTCTTAGATGGGAAATATCCTTCCACTCTTTCTGGTTGCTCCCCAAAAAATTACAAATTTTACCAAAATTATTCAAATTACTAGCCACATTGCAAGACAAGACTGAGATCATGTCCAAAACTTGAATAATATTGGTGCATTCTTTCTAGTACCTCCCCCACTACAGGTACAACATTTTAAATAATATGGCTATTTGGAGTCGAACAAGGAATGCCCATCTTAAAAATTCTTACAAATCTTCTTAGATGAGAAATATCCTTCCACACTTTCTAGTTGCTCCCCAAAAAATTCAAAATTTTACAAAAATTTTCAAATCTCCCTTGCTAGCCACATTGTAAGACGAGACTGAGATCATGTCCAAAAAATGGATAATATTGGTGCATTCTTTCTAGAACCTCCCCCAACAAAGGACAACATTTTAAATAATATGACGTTTACGATGTCTAATAGGTAAGCAGTCGAATGACTCGTGGACAATTGGGAACTATGCTGTAGTCAGGTTGTTCATCATTGAGAGAGGCTGATAGCCTACGATTCGAAGGTAATCGGATACTCGTGGTTGACTGTCAAATGTTGAAAAGTGAGGAAGATCAAGAATTGCGAGGTTTGTGTTCGCGTGACGTTGGCATTCGGAATGGTGACGAACTGAAGCCAATCGGGAACAAAGTGATTTTCACAAAATCTTGTTTAGTGGGGAAGCTCCGAAATAATCGTTAGGGAACGAGATGTTATTAAAACCATATGACTTTAAATAAAGCATTCTTCGGAAAATCTAAGACAATAGCACCGACGATTCATAAAATCATATTTTTCAAAATCACTGATCAAGGAACTTGGAGGCATGAAAAAAATATTTATAAAAATCTTTAAAATCTTATTGAGTATAAAGATTATTAGATTCTTTAAAGATTTTTTTCTAGACTCCTCCCGAAGGCGTGGTTCTTTTAACAATATTTTCTAGACTCCCAAACGTCCCCAAGGTGGGGATTTTTTAAAGATTATTTCTACACTCTTACAAGTCGCCAAGGCGTGGATTTTTTAAAGATTTTTAATAGACTCCCATAAGTCTCCAAGGCGTGGATTTTTAAAGATTTTTAATAGACTCCCATAAGTCTCCAAGGCGTGGATTTTTAAAGATTTTTTATAGACTTCTACAAGAGCCGAAGGAGTGGATTTTTTAAAGATTTTTTTATAGAATCCCACAAGTTTCGAAAGCGTGGATTTTTTAAAGATTTTTTATAGACTTCTACAAGAGCCGAAGGAGTGGATTTTTTAAAGATTTTTTTATAGAATCCCACAAGTTTCGAAAGCGTGGATTTTTTAAAGATTTTTTATAGACTTCTACAAGAGCCGAAGGAGTGGATTTTTTAAAGATTTTTTTATAGAATCCCACAAGTTTCGAAAGCGTGGATTTTTTAAAGATTTTTTATAGACCCCCACAAATCTCGAAGGTGTGGATTTTTTAAAGATTTTTAATAGACTCCCATAAGTCTCCAAGGCGTGGATTTTTAAATATTTTTTATAGACTTCTACAAGAGCCGAAGGAGTGGATTTTTTAAAGATTTTTTTATAGAATCCCACAAGTTTCGAAAGCGTGGATTTTTTAAAGATTTTTTATAGACTTCTACAAGAGCCGAAGGAGTGGAATTTGTAAAAATTTTTTTTATAGAATCCCACAAGTTTCGAAAGCGTGGATTTTTTAAAGATTTTTTATAGACCCCCACAAATCTCGAAGGTGTGGATTTTTTAAAGATTTTTTATAGAATCCCACAAGTTTCGAAAGCGTGGATTTTTTAAAGATTTTTTATAGACCCCCACAAATCTCGAAGGTGTGGATTTTTTAAAGATTTTTAATAGACTTCCATAAGTCTCCAAGGCGTGGATTTTTAAAGATTTTTTATAGACTTCTACAAGAGCCGAAGGAGTGGATTTTTTAAAGATTTTTTTATAGAATCCCACAAGTTTCGAAAGCGTGGATTTTTTAAAGATTTTTTATAGACTTCTACAAGAGCCGAAGGAGTGGATTTTTTAAAGTTTTTTTATAGACTTCTACAAGAGCCGAAGGAGTGGATTTTTTAAAGATTTTTTTATTGAATCCCACAAGTTTCGAAAGCGTGGATTTTTTAAAGATTTCTTATAGACCCCCACAAATCTCGAAGGTGTGGATTTTTTAAAGATTTTTAATAGACTCCCATAAGTCTCCAAGGCGTGGAATTTTTAAAGATTTTTTTATAGAATCCCACAAGTTTCGAAAGCGTGGATTTTTTTAAAGATTTTTTATAGACCCCCACAAATCTGGAAGGTGTGGATTTTTTAAAGCTTTTTAATAGACTCCCATAAGTTTCCAAGGCGTGGATTTTTAAAGATTTTTAATAGACTCTCACAAGTCCCCAAGGCGTGGATTTTTTAAAGATTTTTAATAGACTCCCACAAGTCCCCAAGGCGTGGATTTTTTAAAGATTTTTTATAGACCCCCACAAATCTCAAAGGTGTGGATTTTTTAAAGATTTTTAATAGACTCCCATAAGTCTCCAAGGCGTGGGTTTTTTAAAGATTTTTTATAGAATCCCACAAGTTTCGAAGGCGTGGATTTTTTAAAGATTTTTTATAGACCCCCACAAATCTCGAAGGTGTGGATGTTTTAAAGATTTTTAATACACTCATAAGTCTCCAAGGCGTGGATTTTTAAAGATTTTTAATAGACTCCCACAAGTCCCCAAGGCGTGGATTTTTTAAAGATTTTTAATAGACTCCCACAAGTCCCCAAGGCGTGGATTTTTTAAAGATTTTTAATAGACTCCCACAAGTCCCCAAGGCGTGGATTTTTTAAAGATTTTTAATAGACTCCCACAAGTCCCCAAGGCGTGGATTTTTTAAAGATTTTTAATAGACTCCCACAAGTCCCCAAGGCGTGAATTTTTTAAAGATTTTTAATAGACTCCCACAAGTCCCCAAGGTGTGGATTTTTAAAGATTTTTAATAGACTCCCACAAGTCCCCAAGGCGTGGATTTTTTAAAGATTTTTAATAGACTCCCACAAGTCCCCAAGGCGTGGATTTTTTAAAGATTTTTAATAGACTCCCACAAGTCCCCAAGGCGTGGATTTTTTAAAGATTTTTAATAGACTCCCACAAGTCCCCAAGGCGTGGATTTTTTAAAGATTTTTAATAGACTCCCACAAGTCCCCAAGGCGTGGATTTTTTAAAGATTTTTTCTAAACTCCTCCTAAAGTCGTATGGTTTCAGAGATACTCGGGATCAGGTCTCGGGTTCAGGTCTTCTGAGATAGATCGCGATTCGTTCGGATTCGGCAACTTACTGGGGGGACGCTTTGGGATACGTATTCGAACTCGCCGTAGATATATTTGGGTTCCGATGTCCAAGTCTTCGCAGATGGAGCGGTAGCTCGCTGAATATAACTTTAACAGCAGATGTCTACTCCTTTACAGATGGATCGAACTCGTTGGGGCCACTCATCTTAATTTGAACCCATTTAGGAATAGGTATACCCAGCTATCGATTTTGTTAATCGGAGGTATATAATTAACTACCCTTTGCCAGGCAGTAGCAAACCTCGTCTCATCATATATGTGACCGACATTAGCACGTGAATGAGAGTTTTTTTGCTTGCGACAAACGGTATATAGCCGAAAGCTGAATAATCTGTTTCACAGCCAACAAATACTGGCGTTGTTGGTTGGTGCTCTTTATATTTCATAATCGTCACATATTTGTGGTCCTACTGTTGCCATTGTTGATCCAAAATTAGTACCTTACTTGGCGAGAAAAAAACGGCAAAAGCCAAACACAGTAATTTTCACCTTTGTTCGAATTGGTCACCTTTGGCACGATTTACGGGCAATGAAACAGTCACACGCTGCCCGAATATTGCTCTTAGGTATTTTGGTCCATTCCTGGCGAAGCGCTTGCTTGAGGGATATTTTAGTGTTAACCTTGCTTTCCAAAATACTCCAGACACAGTAGTCCAACAGATTGGTATTCGGAGATTTTGGTGGTCATTGTGTGCAGGAAATGAAGCGAGGAACCTCATTTTGTAACCATTCTTGGGTGGCGCGTGCTGAGTGCGGTGGTGCTAAGTCCTGTTGGAATGTACATGGTCTGCGGTAAAAATGTTTGCCTGCCCAAAGCTTTAATACACCCTGCAGAACATTTTCGCTATAATATTCGTCATTTATTCCGATGCCACGGTCGATTAATACAAGCGAAGAGCGACCTTCGGCTGTTATGGCGGCCCACACCATCACCATGGCCGGCGCTTGAGTTCTGGTGGCCAACCGAAGGTTCACATTTTCAGCTGACCTTTTTGACAAGTTGTTTGTTTACAAACTGCTGGACTACGATTGTTTTCTCATCGCAGAAAACCAAATTCGGCAGTTCACCACTTTCGGCCAAGCTAAGCAACTCTTTAGCTCTTTTGAGTCTATTTTCTTTCTGTTGCGGTGTAAGGTTTTGCACTTTTTGGAGTTTCACTGACTTTACCCCTAGCCCAATTTTTAATATTTGCCAAATTGAATATTGCGATATGTTCAGCTCACGAGGCATTTTTCGGCTACTACGACGCGGGTTTCGATCAAGTCGCTTCTTTACTTTTCAAACCATTTCTGCTGATGTTGCTGTTTTCTTCCGTCCACTTCCTTGAAGTCGGGCTACACTACCAGTATCACGGGAACGAGCGATGGTACGAGACACAAAATTATTTATTTACATTTAAATGCTGGAGTGCTCTTAACGATAGCCACTTGTGGTTTACCAGCCAAATATAAAGAAATCACACTTTCACGTTTGAATTCCATCACGAATAACTTTTTTTCTGGAAAATTCTCACCAAAATGCTTTTGTACGCTTGTAAACAATATAATGAGCTGTCACTGGAAAAATTTCAACAGCTGTCGGACGAGTGGCTTAGAAATGACAGCAATCTAAAGTTGGCTGCAGCAGTCTGAAGTTGGCTGCTTTTGTCAATATATTCCATCTCAACGCGACAATGTCCTTGCTAATTGAGTCCATCAAAAAGGTTAAAATTACCTACAATTCTATCAAAAAATCTCTCTGACTGGGGAGGCTGATTTTCACCACGGTGGATCCACCAATAAGTTAAACTGTCGTTTATATGGCTCCTTTTGTTGTTGGTAGGTTGGATTAACAGCTACGGTGTTTATCCATTTATTAGATGATTGGAGTTGGATAATATTGATCTGAATGACATTAATATCCAACAAGGTGGCGCTATATGGCACACAAGCAACGAAACCATTGCTGGAAAAATTTCAGAACGATGTTTCCTTCTCTAAGATGTGATCACAATTGGCCATCGAGTTTTCTTGATTTTAAACTTTGCCACCTCTTTTCTTTGGAGCCAGGTGACGGCCAAGGACTATGACAACGTGGCCCGCATCAATATGTCGTAGATGGAATTTGCGTGGCTATCGTAGGAAGTAGTAGTAGATTCGGTTATAAAACATTTTTTTCATAAAAAAGATATGGTCCTGCAAGCATTCTCGTTCATGGTATTATTCGTTATTAATGGGATTCCTTAATTTTCGATTAAATAAACATCATAGCATATATCTCAAAATATCAAAAAAAGGACCTCTTAATGGAAAACCCTTCATATAAATGATTATACGCAGGAGGCCAACCGATTAATTCGTTCAACACATAAATAGGAACCCTCGCTTTTGCCAAAAAAAATGTTGGTCTTTGACCATTATTAACCTTATTGGTCCCGCTTACTTAACCACTGTTCTGCCTCATTGCTTTTGGAAATTTCTGCTGCTGATGATGTTGGACAACCAAATAGCTACCGAACTTCAGTGGTTAAAACAGGTTCGCCAACAACAGCAGCAGCATCAGCAGGAGTAACAACACCACCAAATGCAATAGTAATAGCAGCCGCAACAACTACAACAAAGAACTTTAACAAACCTATTAAAGTGACAATTTATGGTTGGCATATATTTGGTCAACAACAACTACAACAACAGCAGCAGCATCGGCAACATATCACCGAACCAGGAGAAAAACAAAAACATTCAATTGAATGCATTTTGCATGTCCGTTCTACATTCATTCTTCACTCGATTCGATTCCAGCAACATTTTGTGAATGTTGTCGATATTTGTTGGTTGTCGTTGTTGTTGCATGTTGTCCCAACAATACCTGATCGGCCAATTTGAAGCGATGTTCTACTGGAAATCTATTTACCTAAATGTTCTTATGGAACTGATACATTACGATTGCTTGTGATTGCCATCCAACCTGCAAGTGTTTACCCTCAATGCTCTACTCCAGTTGCAATGAAGTCAGTTTTTAATCTCAGATGGTGTGTGTGTGTCTGATGGTCAGTCAGTCAGGTGCTGAGAATGGCGGCGGCCTCTGGCCGTTGTGAATGTCACTCACTCTGCCAACAGAGTGTGGCCGAGCATTGGGTTTTTGTTGTACTATAATTCTACATGTTTTTGTTGCTGATGTTATTTTTGTGTTCTTCTCATGTGTTTTTTGTTTTTGTATTTTTTTTTTTTTTGCAGATGGTCCAATTTCAACGGAACACTGTGACTGGTTGTACGGTATATTTGGTCATGAAACATCGTGTACCCGCTACTGGACTTGTTGGAATGGCACTGCCACCGAACAGCTATGCATTGGCGGTTTGCTCTACAACGAGAATGCCCACAGCTGTGATTGGCCTGAAAATGTCGATGGCTGCCAGAAGCATCGTAAGTATAATTCCTTTGTGACCACTACTCTTTTTGGGGGGATAACCAGCTAGCAGCTCTACGTCGACGGTTAGAATATTTGGCCTTACAATGTCATTCCGAGATGCAATGATGTGGGAATTTTTAATTTCGATGATCTCGTATAGAATTCTAATCGATTAAGCAATACCCATGATATTTGTTGTGATTTGGTTTACTTAGAGGTAGTGCATGTGTTGCATAATGGCATTGACTAAAATGAAAGAAGATTTATGTAGAATTTGAGAGGTAGTATTTTTATAGTTAGAACTTACAGTGGTATATATATAAAAGTTCATCTTTTCACACTCCATAGTTTTATATGCCATAACACTGAATGTGTTGAGGGTATTAATCTACGAGCCGAGACGTGTTTGTTCTTCGTTTGTTCGGCTGTTAAACAAAAGTTTCCTATTATGACCCGATCCTCACAAATCAGATCAGAATATAAGCCCATTTTTGGAGACGTTCCCAAAAAATTTAAGAGATGAATTGGACCAAAAACGAAATATTTTGCAGCCCCTCTACAACTGAGAATTGTATACCAATATACGCCGAATTTTGCAAGGACGTAGTTTGGATTGGACCATAACTCTAGTGGAAAAAATACTTGCCCAACCCATTCATCCGCAAAAATTTTTTATGCTGAAACGGCACGAAATTACAGATACATAATTCACTTCAATTAGATTCAGCCTTCGTTGAGGTACATTTTCAAATATTCGTTTTAATTTTCAATATCACGATACCATGTAAAACCTGGCATGGTCCCGTGGCTCCGGTCGACTTTAAATAGAAAACGAATACATTTATTTTATCCCCAGTAAACAACAATTTCAAAAACCAAGTTAAAAAGTTTTTGTAGCGGACTGATGTATACCCTCAGCCAATGTCCGATTATTAAAATATATTTTGACTTCTGTTATGATTATTTCTCGGTTGAGAGCAAGTGTTAATGAATCGCTGACTTGTTCGTTATGACAGATTAAAATATTGGAAATAGTTATCCTTTGTGGGTGAAGTACCAGAAGGGGTTCGCTGATATATATCATCTTCACAACAGATCTGGTGTTAACAAAAATATTTGTGTGTGAAATTTGAAGAAATGTTTATTTCGCTTTCTTTGAATGTCTTTCAAAATCCTGAAGAAGTGGTCCGATCTCTACCATCTTTATAAAAGACCTTGTGTTGATGGAAATATTGAGATGATGGGTGTTGTACTACAAGTAGTGGACAGTAGCGGTCCATCGGCCCATCTGGATTAAGTTTGATAATAATATTACGATGTACCAAGTTTGAACCAAATCGGATACTCCCGTCGAGAGTTATCGTGCGCACCAGACCGCATGACATCGCTAGATCCAGTTCAAAGGTCCTGAAATGGATTTGATCCAACGAGGCCTAGGGTTTTAAACCGTTATTTCGATGAGACGCGAGTCATATGACTGAGGGTATAATAACCCTCAAGTTATGAGATTTTTAATATACAGTGGTGGCCATGAGGTTAGCACACTAGATACTTGCTATTTTTAAACGCAAATATTTTTATATATCTTAAATTTTTTTATGATATATTTTATATGTGTGTTACTTGTCCTTCTAAGATCACGTCCCATCATGTCCAGCATTATCCCTTTATATATATTTTGCGTTTTTCTATCCAGAATAGCATAACCTCAAAAAAACACTGGACAGTATTTTAGCACAAAACAAAAAAGTTTATTCATATTAAAAATGTATCAAAACAAAAACACTTATTTTACTAAAAACTTAGTACTTAGTTGGATATCCTTTATTTTTGATCACAGCTGCTAGTCTCCTTGACATACTCTCTACAAGGGCCATACAGCAATCCACTGAAATACCATTCCAAGCCTTTTCTACTTCCTTCCATAAATCGGCCAAATTTTTAGGTTTTTCCCTCACTACATGCTGCTCCACATCATTCCAAAGGTTCTCAATAGGATTGAGATCCGGAGATTGGGCTGGCCATTTTAACACGTCGATATCGTTCGATTCCAAGCAACACCTCACTAAGCGTGAGGTGTGTTTTGGATCATTATCTTGCATAAATCGCCACCTAAGTGGCATGTTGTCCTCTGCATAAGGTATCATTGTATTTAGAAGTAAATTCTGGTATACATACTGGTCCATACGAGTATCAATTTTTTTTATGGGACCAACACCATACCCAGAAAATGCTGCCCACACCATCACATTACCCCCACCGTGTTTTATTGTTTTACTTGTGTACTTTGGATTATGTTGCATGTTCGGAGGACGCCATACATACCTTTTACCATCCGATCCGAATCTACAAAATTTAGATTCATCACTCCAAAGTACATTTTTCCAAAAAATTAACGGTTTTTTCAAATGCTCACGAGCAAAGGACAACCGAGCTTGTATGTTCTTCTTTGAAACATGTGGCTTATGCTGAGATATGCATCCACGTAAATTTTTTTCATTATGTCTTCGTCTTATCGTTCTGCTGGACACGTTGATACCATATTTTCCTGAAATTTCTCTCTGGATTACGGTGGAACTCTTAAAAGGATCTTCGACAGACGCTCTGTATATTATAGAGTCCTCTTTACGTGAAGTTTTCCTGGGCCGAGGAGCCAGTCTAACATTTTGAGATGTTTTATACTTCTGAATATGTCTTAGTGCATTATAAACCATCTTCCTGGAACACTCCAAAGTATTAGCAATCTCACTTATACTTGTTCCTCTCGAGTTCATTTGTTGAATAATCTTTCGTTGTTCCTCTGTACACCACTTTTTTTAGCCATATCTAAATAATGTTCATTAAGTCAGTTTGTCTTCCTCATTGATTAAATATTACCTAAACTTACCAATTAATATTTATACCTTCAAAAAATGTAATTATACTTATATGTGCTAAAATTGTGTCCAGCTTAATTTACACATTACTGCAATAAATTGTAAATTTGAAAGAGAATAGCGATAGAATGCAAAAAAAAAGTAACGGGACTTACTGATCACACCATAAACAACACTAATTACCAAAAACTTTAGTTTATAATAGCAATGAAGTGATATAATTTGCTTTAGAAAACAGAAAGTATGAAGTGTGCTAACCTCATGGCCACCACTGTATATAACCCTTATACAAGGTTAGATAAAAAAACTGCAACAAATATCAAAAGCCATAATTTTTACCAAAAATGTGGAAAATAGTTCTTTGCCACATAGTTATGGCCTTCAAACGGCCAATAAAATCATCACACGCTGTCCGAAAAATCATCACACGCTGCGGTATTTTGGCCCATTCCCGGCGGAGAAAGCGGTGAGGTGATCGACAATTTGGTATTTTTTAGTGCCAACCTTGCTTTCCAAAATACTCCAGACACAATAGTCCAACGGATTGGTTTCCCGAGATTTTGGTGGCCATTATACGCTGGAAATGAAGCGAGGAACCTCATTTTGAAACCATTTTTGGATGGCGCGTGCTGAGTCCTTTTGTAATATTCAAGGTCTGCGGCCAAAATGTTTGCGTGCCCAAGGCTTTAATACACCCTCCAGAATATTTTCGCGATAATATTCAGCGTTTATTTAATTGCCACGGTCGATTAATACGAGCGAAGAGCGTTCATCGGCTGTTATGGGGGCCCACACCATGTTTTCTCATCGGTGAAAACCAAATTCGGGAGTTCACCACTTTCGGCCAAGCTAAGCAACTCTTTAGCTCTTTTGAGTCTATTTTCTTTCTGCGGTGAGTTGCGGTGTAAGTTCTTGCACTTTTTGGAATTTATATGGCTTTACCCCGAGCTCAGTTTTTAATATTTGCCGAATGGAATATTTCGATACGTTCAGCTCACGAGCCATTTTTCGGCCACTGCGACCCGGTTTTTTCTGATGTTGCTGTTTTCTTCCGTCACTATAGACTTATTCACATTTAAGTACTGGAGTGCTCTAACGATAGCCTCTTGTGGTTTTCCAGCCAAATATAAAGAAATCACACTACCACGCTTGAATTTCATCACAAATAACTTATTTTTTTGGAAAATTCTCACCAAAATGATTTCGTACGCTTGTAAACAATATAATGAGTTGTCACTGGAATAATTTTAATAGCTGTCGGACGAGTCGCTTAGAAATGACAGCAGTCTGAAATTGGTTGCAGTTTTTTTCATCTCACCCTGTACTTGTTGCTCTATAGTTCTTCTCGTACTCTTTAGACACAAGCTGCAAATATAACTCCACATTAAAGTTTATAAAATGTTAACTCTTACCGATCGCCAAAAAAGTTATTTATACCATTTTGTACGTTTCACGCGCATAAGGTTCTGGTTTTTAAAAAATCCCGCAAAATCTCAAACAAGAGTAGTACTGATGCAATTTATGTAATTTTTTTCAATGTTTGACAATGTTTCGTCATTCTTGGCCTCTTGTACTTTTCATAGGCTTACGGTACAAATATCCAAAAATGCACCTACCTCGTAGGTCAATTAACTTGAAAAATATAAAAATTAAGTATCTCAACAATGAACTTTTAGTTTGATTTTTATTTTTAAATACTTTTTGTACCCTTAAGTGCCCAACTCACTGTGCTAAAGACTTGACAGCATTTGAAAATGTAAAATTGTACAAAATGTTTAAATGTTATATAGTTTGAGAATTTATCTGTAGGTATATTGGGATTGAAAATTTTGAAAATTTAAAAAAAATTAAATTAAATTCAAACAAGTAAAAAATCTGTAAGTTCGGCCGGGCCGAACTTTGAATACCCTTCACCATTTGGAACGAATTTGGCAATTCTCAAAAACAATAAAATCCGTTAAAAATTCTGTTAAAATCTTTAAAATACCAAATGTAGCTATTATATTAGGGTCTTTACGACGACATGAACCTGCGTAGGTGACATTTGTAATAAGCCGTCACAATATTCAAATGCGAAACTTAAAAAAATCGCTTATAATGTCGATAAAATCAAAATACCGAATATCGGGAGGTACCGTTTTATGGGGGCTCTACGAAGACTTGGACCTGCACAGACAATTTTCTGTCGTAGGCTGTAGTATCCATTACAAACTTCAAATACCAAATTTGAAACAATTTTGGTGAAAAATATCCCTAAAATCATTAAAATACCGAGGTACCGTTATATGGGGGCTTTACGAATAGGTGGACCTGCACAGACAATTTTCTGTCGTAGGCTGTACTATCCATTACGAACTTCAAATATCAAATTTGAAACAATTTTGGTGAAAAATGTCCCTAAAATCATTAAAATACCGAATATCGGGAGGTACCGTTATATGGGGGCTCTACGAAGACGTATACCTGCACAGACAATTTTCTGTCTTAGGCTGTAGTATCCATTATGAACTTCAAATACCAAATTTGAAGCAATTCCGGTGAATAAATTCTCTAAAATCATTAAAATACCGAATATTGGGAGGTACCGTAATATGGGGGCTATACCAAAAAGTGGACTTATATGGTCCATTTTCAATACCAAATGTCCTGCAGACAAAGCATACATTTGAGCAAAATTTTATCAATCTACTTCCATTCGTTCGGAAGCTAGAGTGATTTCCACAGACGGACAGACGGATAGACGGACGGACATCGCTAAATCAACATTGAAATGTATGCAGATCAAGAATATATGAGTATGTGGGGGTCTAAAATGAGTATTTGGAGATGTTATAAACGGAATGACAAACTTAATATACCCTCCATACTATGGTGGAGGGTATAAAAAATGTAAAAATGTAAATGTAAGTGCGAAATCAAGCCTTTCCTTCTAGTACCTCCTTCACAATGAGTTAAAATTAAAAAAAAATCAAAATATTTTCCAAAATTTATTTGGTTAATTGCTTGGCTTAAGGTTATTAAAAAACTATGTTTTTTATTTTTGAATTTTTCCTTTTTTATTACAAAATATTAAACAACAGTCCGATGGCGTTTACATTTCCTAAATCTCAATCCTACTATTAACTCTAGATCTCGATTAAAGATAGGAAAGAAAGGAATTCTATTTCTGTGGGACCTTTATTGTACGTATTTCCCAAAATCTCTTCATATCAAACACCTTCTAGTCCCATCCTTGTCGTCCTGACCACTCGGAGGCAATTTTTTACACGTTTAAATAGATATTTTAGTATACTATAAATTAAAGCTCTACTTCAATATTACACTTTAAAATACATCTCCTTAAATAGATTTCATACAAATGTTTAAATAAATTTCAAATGCATGTTAACAATATTGTAAACAAATATTTAGGAATCCTCTTGAGTTTCATGTGCTAGTGAATGCCGAAAATATGTATGTAACAGCATACCTTTGTGTGTATATATATGTGTGTGTAATGGCAGCATTGGCTAAATGAACATTTTAATGGTTTTAAATATTTCAATGATTTATGTAAATTTACTAACATTTTTTTTTGTATTTCTTTCTTTGCTACAAAACGATGTTCCTCGGCACAACATGGTCTACAACATCAATAACACAACCAACCACACCATACCATACCATACAACATGTTTCCTTTTCTTGGCTGCCGATATTCTTTTGGAACCAACCAACCACCCCGCATCTACACCTTCACATCTACATTCCATGGCCATACTGAACGATGAAATGAATGGACGTCTATGATTCTACTTCCGAAAAAAAAACCAAACCAGCTCTCTGCAATGATGACCCCAACGGCAATGTTCCTTTGGGCAAATCCTGCAACCGTTATTGGCAATGCCAGGGCGGTTATCCACGTTTACAACGTTGCCCGGCCATGCTTGTTTTCGATAGGCATTCGTTGCGCTGTGTAGTGCCACCAACAGAAGAATGTGATATCCCGACAACACCAGCTCCCTTCGACGGTGATGGCGAGAATAACAATGTCAGCGGTGGTGGCCAACTGGCGAAAGATGAACAGGAACGTAAGGTGAGTTTTTAGTGCCAATAAGAATATCTCTATTGTTTAAGTGGTTCTTTAGAAATTCCCTATAATATCTATCAATGTGGATTCATTATACACAAATGATGAACGAAATATGAACAAAAAATCAACGCAAAATTCTAGTTTTTATACCCTTAGCCCTTTCGATACTGCCAACATGATAGTACCTTAAAAAACAAACTATTCTAATTCAAACAAGTTAAAAAGTATGAGTCGGTTTTGCCGACAGATGTATACCCTCAGCCAATATTCGATTATTTAAATATAGTTTTACTCCTGTTATGATTACTCAAGTTGCTGACCCTCTATGGAGTAGGTTTCGAAGGAATGGGCCAATATTGTCCTGGGCTAATATTACCGGAGCTAAATAAATATGAGATAAATATTGCGACGTTCCAGGTTTGGATTCTGTAGTCAACTTCCTTCACTTTATATGAGATATGTGATAATTTTTAGAAAATGTTAAAAGTGTGCGCGAGGTTCCACATATAATCGACCGAAGTATACCATTTCCATGCTTCTTCTAATACAGATAAAATATTAGTAAGGACAAAATTACAAAAAAATCGAACATTTATCTCCAGTTTTATGCAAAATCATAAATTCAACATTTATATTAGATTTCTGGATAAGAGGGGTTTCCGGTTAGATTTGGCAAGTTGTAAAGAATCGCTGACTTATTTCGCAAGTTTTAATAAATAAAGGTATTGAAAACTGTGATCCTTTGAAGGTGAGGTACCAGAAGGTGTTCGCAGATGTATATCATCATCACAGCAGATCTTGTGTTAGCCAAAATGTTTGTGTATGTGTGAAATTTGAAGAGAGTTAGATGTTTATTTTGCTTTTTTTGAGAATTATTTATTTTTTAAATCTTGAAATCTATGTTGGGGAGGTACCAGAATACATGGTCCGATCTATACCATCTTTGTACCAGATCTTGTGTTGATGGAAATATTGACATGCTACAAGTCTGAATGGAATCAAATGTTAATTTGCGTTTTATGAGCTTCATGGATGTTCAAAATTTAGACCCTTTGTGGGGGAGGTACCAGAAGGAGTGGCCCTATATATTAATAGAAATAATGGGACGTATGAAATATGAAGAGAATCGGATGCTTATATCGGATTTTATAATCGTTTTGGTTATTCAAAACGTTGACCCCTTGTGGGGGAGGTACCAGCAGGAACTGTCCGATCTCTACCAGCTTTTTAACAGATCTTGTGTTGATAAATATTTGGATGTATCATGGCTGAATGTAATCGAATGTTAATTTCGCGTTTTATGAGCTTCATAGATTTTCCAAATGTTAACCCTTTGTGGGGACGTACCAGATGGAGTGGACCGATATATCCCATCTTCACAGCAAATCTTGAGTTCGTAGAATTAATGTGGGGGAGGTACCAGAAGAAGTGGTCTGATCTCTACCATCTTTATGACAGTTCTTGTGTTAATAGAAATACATGATGTGCTAAGTCTGAATGGAATCGAAAGTTAATTTCCCGTTTTGTGAATTTCAAGGGTTTTCCAAATTTCAACCCTTGGTGGGGGAGGTACCAGAAGAAGAGGAGGAGAAGTGGACCGATACATTCCATTTATGCCCCACAAATTGATAATTTAAAGACAATCGGATTCTTACATCACATTCTACTAGATTTATAATATTTCTAAATTTCGACACTTGATGGAATACACCGATATTGTCCATTGTCCTGACCTAGCACGGATACAAATACCAGAATTTGCAAAGTTTGAAAAAAATCGGATTATGTCTTCTCTTTCTGGGCAGTAAGTGATTTTCTTAGACAATTTTAACATTTTGTGGGGGAGGTACTAGAAGGGGGAGGTACCGATGCTCTCCAGCTCTGAACTCGATATATGTTTGATAATAATATTACGAAGTACCAAGTTTGGGCCAAATTGAGTACTCCCTTCGAGAGTTATCGTGCACACCAGCCGGACAAACAGACGGACGGAAATCGCTAGATCGACTCCAAATGCACTGAAACGGATTTGGTTTAAAGAGACCTTGGACCTAAAACAGTTATTACGATGAGGCACATTTTGGCCGGATCAAACGACATATAACGTAGGATTCTAATTTTTATACCCTCAGCCTTAAGACTATAAAAGGCATATATTTTTGATACTACTTTGATAACATGAGAGTATCTTAAATAATATATCAATTTCAATTCAAACAAGTAAACAAAGCATTAAGTTCGGTCGGGCCGAACTTTGAATACGCTCCACCATTTGGAACAATTTTGGAAATTTTCCAATATGAAACTTAAAAAAAATCCGTTGATCATGTAGATAAAATAATCAAAATACCGAAAATAGGGAGGTACCGTCATATCGGAGCTATACGAAGACCTGGACCAGCATAGACAATTTTCTGTCACAGGCTGTAGTAGGAACTTCAAATATGAAATTTTAAACAATTTCGGCGCATATTGTACCTAAAATAGTCAAAATATCGAATAAAGGGAGGTACTGATAAGAAGATACGAAGATCTGGACCTGCATGGACAATTATTTCGTCAAAATACCGAGTATTGGGAGGTACGGTTATATGGAGGCTATACGAAGACGTGGGTCTGCATATGCAATTTTTTGTCATAGACTGTAGTACCGATTATGAATTCTAAATACGAAATTGGAAACAACACCGTTGAATAGTGTCCCTAATATTGTCAAAATATCGAACATTGGGTGTACCGATGTATGTAGGCTATACGATATCGTGGACCTATATAGACATTTCTCTTCCAGGGGGTAAATGCTTAGAAATAACTTCAAGTCTGGGTATTTAGGCAATTCCATTGAAAAATGTAGATTAAATCATCAAAATACCGAATATGGGGAGGTACCGTTATATAGGGGATATACAATATCGTGGACCTATATAGACAATACTCTTCCAGGGGTACTCCGAAGGAACTCCTTTTGTTGATTTTCATACAATTTCATTGGCTACAATCATCAAAATACCGAATATCGGGGATACCGTTATATACGGGCTTTACGGCATCGTGGACCGATATGGCCCATCTTCGAACTTGGCTTACCTAAGACAAAAGACTGATCTGTGCAAAATTGTAGCTTCCTATCTTTATTCGTTTTGACTTTAGCATTATTACAGCAGATAGAAAGGCGAACGGACGGACAGGACTAAATCGTCTTAGAATTTTACGCTGATCAAAAATATATATATATATTTTGTTATGTCTAAATTCATTATTTCGACGAGTTACAAGCCGAATGACGATGATATAAAAATTCCTCGATATAAAAATGTATGGTATAAAAATTATATCATAAAATATTTTTGTAAAATAAGTGTTCTTTGCTAATTTTGTTTTGCCTATGTTCGTAATGCATTTTTGCAGCCCTTGTGCACTTATTCGTTTAAATCAATAGAATAATACAAAGAACCACACATCCGCAATATTCCATGCATTGACTTAGTATAGCACTTGTTCACTATCCACTGGCTGCTCCCTTCATGGCTTCCATGCCCCGTTGGTTTTTTCCTTCAACTGCACCCATTAAGCTCTCGTGGTTGGCATGACGCACATCACCACATTACAGTCGCCACAATCAGCCAAACAATTGTTCTCCGGCAGAAACTCGTGGCGACGACGTGCTTTGAAAGTGACTACGATATTTAGAAATATTTTCTGCTTTTGTTGAAATTCTCTTTGGCATATAATTCACATATGCTTTTTCCTCGATTCGATTCGTATAAATGTTTTCATCCAATGTGGGATTGGTGCGAGTAGCCGTCTGTGCGATTCGTCCCCTTTCTGTTGAAATGGTTGGCTACACTTCCATCAATTGTGGCAAAATATATATATAAAGAACATTTATCTAGTAAAGAATATTTCTTTCACACAAAAAATCAAACCAAACAACTAATTTACACTTGAAATAAAACAACAACATCTTTACTTTCTATATCACCAAGCAAATTATGCGATTAGGAAGAAAAAATCATTTCAGTTCGTTAAAAAACAGCTCAGGGGTATCGTGATCGTGCTTTTTTGAAGTAAAAAATCCTACAACTTAAAAAAATATTGTGTAGGTCCTACTCATTTAGACAGTGAATATTTTTTTACTCTACACCACATAGTGGTTAGGTATTTGTCGATTTGTTTGATAGAAGTCGTATAATTACTTTCTGCGTCGATTTATGCATTTCAGTCCGTTCGTCCATCCATGAATTCTTGTGAACAAAATGCAGGTCGCATTTATTATTCGATTGAGATGAAAACTTCCAAACAATATTTGTTTGGTTCAAGGACGAACCCTGTTGAAATTGGTGAGACTCGGTAGAAATTTAGATATAGCTCCCATATATATCTTCAACCGATTTCTGCTTAATTGCGCACTAAATGGCCAATATTAGTCCAAATGATCTGAGGACATCAAATTTGGTGAAAATTTGTTCAGATATAGCTTTAGGTGCCATATATATGTATGTTTCATCCGATTTGGTGTTTAAGTCCCTCCAAATCGTAATATGCACACAAAAAGAATGATATTTGGTATCAGATACAGCCACGAAATACCTCTGCCACATTTTATTAAGATCCATGCACATTTAAATATAGCTCCCATATATACAGGGTGAAGTGAAAAAACTGCAACCAACTTCAGACTGCTGTCATTTCTAAGCCAGTCGTCCGACAGCTGTTTAAATTATTCCAGCGACAGCTTATGAAAAAAAACTGCAACCAAATTCAAACTACTGTCATTTCTAAGCCACTCGTCCGATAGCTGTTAAAATTATTCCAGTGACAGCTCATTATATTGTTTACAAGCGTACAAAAGCATTTTGGTGAGAATTTTCCAGAAAAAATTATTCGTGATGGAATTAAAGCGTGATAGTGTTATTTCTGGAAACCCACACGTGGCTGTCGTTAGAGCACTCCAGCATTTAAATATAAATACATTTTTTGTGTGTCGTATGTACCATTGCTCGTTACCGTGATACTGGTAGCGTAGCCCGACGTCAAGAAAGTGGAGGGAAGAAAACAGCAACATCAGCAGAAATGGTTTGAAAAGTAAAGAAGCGCTTGATCGAAATCCGCGTCGCAGTGGCCGATAAATGGCTCTTGAGCTGAACATATCGCAATATTCCATTCGGCAAATATTGAAAAATTGAGGCCATTGAAATTCCAAGAAGTGCAAGAACTTATACCGCAACAGAAAGAAAATAGACTCAAAAGAGCTAAAAGGGTTGCTTTGCTTGGCCGAAAGTGGTGATCTGCCGAATTTGGTTTTCTCCGATGAGAAATCATTCGTAGTCTAGCAGTTTGTAAACAAACATATTGATCGTGTTTACTTGCCAAAGAGGTCAGCTTAAAATGTGCACCTTCGTTTGGCCACCAGAACTCAGGCGCCGGCCATGGTGATGGTGTGGGACGCCATAACAGCCGATGGTCGCTCTCCGCTCGAATTAATCTATCGTAGCATCAGAATAAATGCCGAATATTATTGCGAAAATATTCTGGAGGGTGTATTAAAGCCTTGGGTACGCAAACATTTTGGCCACAGACCTTGGACATTCCAACAGGACTCAGTACCATCGCACTCAGCACGCGCCATTCAAGAATGGTTACAAAATTAGGTTCCTCGCTTTATTTCCAGTGCACAATGGCCACGAAAATCTCCGGATACCAATCCGTTGGACTATTGTGTCTGGAGTATTTTGGAAAGCAAGGTTGGCATTAAATAATACCAACATAGCAGAGCAACATTCCGGCAGTGTGTGACGGTTTCATTGGCCGTTTGAAGGCCATAATGCGAGCCAAAGGTGACCAATTCGAACAAATCGAAACTTATTCTCTAAAATTTGATGCTGTTTCCGACTTCTTTGCTTTCATTCAATAAAATTTAAAAAAAAAGTAAAAAATAAAAAGTCAAACGCCATGACTTTGTTGCAGTTTTTTTTATTTCGCCGTGTACCTTTAATCGATTTTGGGTTAATTGTGCAACAAATGGCCAAAATCAGTCCAAATGACCTGAATTCCACCACATCCGTCCGAATTCAGTCTAGAAGCAATTAAACCAAATTTGGTGAAAATCGGTTCAGATATAGCTGTAGCTTCTATATATAGGTTTCACCCGATTTGGTGTTTAAGTACAGGGTTGCCCATATTCGACGGACCTTTGGGCCCATTCCAATCGACGAGGCTTGTCCGCAGGCAACATTCTTTGCGTCAATTGAATTTTGTACGGGAACAAATGCAAATCAAAGCGAATAATCCGTTGTAAAGTGCCCAACTGCTGAGAATGGCGTTTTTGGGATGTTCTTGGGGACCTCTCAACACTGGCTCGTACGGCAGCTATATTCTAGGCCGATCGCCGTGGTCGACTTTTATATGGCATCTTCGGATTAGAAAGAGCCGTACCAGTCGAAAATTTTTCGTATAAACGCTTAATGGTGTTCTTCTCACATTTTTTAATTTTTTAAAAGCACGTTGAGTTTTCATAATTGGCTTCTTCTGTTGAATGTAAATTTCAACTATTTCAGAGCGGTCACATGGCGTGTATTGGTTCATGGTAAAAATCTGCTTGGACTGACGCTTCCAACGCGGTATGTCATTAAGCGATGTGACATCTCTGTCAAAAGTTATGGCTTTGCCAGATGGGTCCGCCGAATATGGGTAACCCTGTACCTCACATTCGTAATATACATTCGACAACAATGATATTTGGTAAAGGTATCTTATAGAACTCGGAAATACCTTTGCCAAATTTTATTGAGATCGGCTAAGAGATATAGCTCCCATATATACCCTTAATCAGATATAAGGTTATGTGTGCAAACAATGGCTAATATCAGACCTAATGGACTGAATTTCGGGACGTACATTTCCATTTTGTGGAACTCGGCTCCGATATATATTTTTAATATAATCCTTCTGGAAGTAATATCGTGCACTCTATACCGATGTTATTTGGTATAATAGATAAAAATGTTGTGAAAATCGATTCAGAACTTCATATGCTCCCATTTATTAGTTCGCTCTAAAAACCAAATCATAACTGATTTAAAGCCAAATGTTCATAGGTGGTGATCTACTTCAAAATAAATGATTTATTTTGTTACGGGAGCTCTACTAATAATGCATAGTGGTGTAGGGTATCATATAGTTGGCCCAGCCCGACTTTAGACTTTTTCTTACTCGTTATCTTCAAAAATATTAAGATGTTGCGTTATGAATAGAATAATAAAAAATATCGATTTTAAAAGAAGTTATTTTTAAGCAAACCACGATTTAGACGGAAAATATTATCCACAATTATAAAAAAATTATTAAATTCACTAATGGTTCTTTAAGAAAAAAGTTCTTTTTGTCGTAACCGTTTTTAAAAGCAATATATTTTAAACATTAAAATTATTTTATTTATTTATTTATTTATTTTTTTTTTTTTTGTAAAAATTGGTTTTAAATGTCTGTAGAGTGAAATATTTAACTGCGCTTTACTGACAGTTGAAACCAAACCAAAACCGAACAAAAGTAGAAATATTCTGTGATTAATTGTTGTGTTATTTGGTATTCAACAATTTGTTATTTCTTCGTTTATAGGGTTAGCCGAACCCACCAAAAAAGAGGGTGAATCAACAAGGGCAGTTCGTGTAGAAAACCTTGGGCTATGGTCAAACATTTGGGCATTCTTGCAAATAAAATATACATTTTAACAACATAATGCTTCCTACTTTGGTTTTATATGAAAACATGTTCTTTTTGTGGTTTTTGGATGTCTATTTTCTTTGCTTAGGGGCTGCATGTGTATACGCCTCCTTGAAAGAATGCTGAAAAGTTTGTTTTAACCTCATGCTTTGAAATGTGGCTTGGAATTTGAGTTGTACTAAATTTGTTTTATATAAATGATGTGCTGAAACACGATTTCGCTTAATGGCAATTTCATCGCAAAACTTGTTGATTGCATGGATTTTGTGAACTTTTCTTTTCAAGACTTAAAAACACACATAGAATTCAGAAAATGTTCATGCAAATGTTTTCCAGGACTGTGCCCTAAATGATCCTTCGCATAATTCGATTTCGGCATATTCTTTCCAACATTTCGGTCAGTATCTGACGAATAAATGCTACAATATTGCATTCAAATGCATCAATTAAAGCGGGCTCGTCTTTATAGAGCTGAGCTTTAACATAGCCCCACAAAACCAGTGTAAAGGCGTTAAATCGTTCGATATAGGCGGCCAATTGACTGGTCCCGAAAGTGAAGTAAAATGTTCACCTAACATCGCCTCTCAATGAGTCCTTCGTTACGGGTGCTGTGTATTTTGTAGAACGATTTTTGGTATATTATAGACCAAACTGAAGATGTTTGACAGCGAAACAAAAAAAAAAGAGTGTTGCCAAAAAAATAATAACTACAATGTCAGGCTTTATAACATTTCAATGCTGTAATGCCTCATTATCGAAATTGTACTAAACATTTGGGTCTTCTGACGGATAGCCCTTCCCAAAATTAGTACCATTCAGTACTTTTTGTACATTTTCAAACCAAACACAGATATCATCAATAATCTAAATACAAAATTTCAGAAACTTACTTCTTTCCTTTTACCCAATACCAAATATAGTACCTTTCAGTACTTTTGGTACAATTATAGTACATATTTTCGAAACTATATCCAGGCTACACATAAACATCCCAATACACAATTTCATATATCAAGCACAAGCACTAAACCCAATACCTCATTCGTTCACCCTAAACCAAACGTTTCCAAATTTAGTACCTTTGAGTACAATTTGCACACTTAGTACACATTTCCAAAACTACCTTCATGTATCAAACTTACTTTCCAACCAAATTTCATTTTTTAGCTCTTTCCGTTCATATAACAAATTGTACCTTTTTGGTACATATAAAAAAGTTCTAAATAGTACTAAATTTGACATTGAGTATAGAAATAGATCTGGAATTATGAGTTTTGGTGAGTTCCCTACAGTGTACGAAAAGTACTAAATTTGGTATTGATATGGACTTTTCGAATAAGGGTCGCAGCGGTAGTGTAGGATTTAGACAATGCGGTGTTTATGGAAATATTGTACGAAAAGTACTACATTTTGAATAACGGAAAACTGAAGGAAAACAATTAAAAATCAGCTATGTTTGGCCGGGTTGACCTTTTAATACCATCCACCATTTTGAAGGAAATTTCCAATTCTCAAAAAAAAAAATAATAATAATAATAAATAAATAAATAAATAAATAAATAAATAAAATAAATAAATAAAAAAAAAAAATCCGTAGAAAAATACCTCCCAAATGAAATAGGCTTTAGTACCGATTCCGAACAAAATTTGAAACAATTCCGGTGAGTAATACAGCTAAAATCATCACAATACCGAGTATTAGGAAGTACCGTTATATGGGTGCTATACGAAGACGTGGACCTGCATACGCGATTTTTCTTCATAGGCTGTAGTACCTATTACGAAAAATACGAAATTTGAAACAATTCTGGTAAATAAAGTACCTAAAATCATCAAAATACCGAAAATTGGGAGGTATCGTCATATAAGGACTATATGACAACGTGACATGGCCCATTTACGAACATAAACTACCTACTGGCAAAATACACATGTGTGTAAAATTTTGGTCTACTATCTAAATTCGTTCGAAAGATAGGATGGGAGGGTTGTACTAGAAGACAATTTCTAAAGGAATACCATGCCTGGATTCTCATTATTAGGTCTACTTAAATCTATAGTTGTTCATAGAAATTAGGTATTGTGTTGGTATTCTATGGATATAGAATAATAAGAAAGCCCATGAGAAGTATATAGGAATTTGGTAGATAATGTGTATGATGTTCAATAGGAATGCATTTCGAAACCATTTGGTGCTAAATGACGGTCATGGTAAAAAAAAACAAGTAAAAAAGCTGTATATACTCCACCACTTGGTAGAAATTTGTCAATTTTCAAAAAAATAAAATCCATTAATAATTCCGTTAAGGTCTATACGACGACGTGGACCTGCATAAACGAGTATTGTCACAAGCTATTACAATATTCAAATGCGAAACTTGAAAAAAAATCTGTTTATAATGTAGCTAAAATCATAAAAATACCGAATATAGGGAGGTACCATGGGGGTTATAAAACGTGGACCTGTACAGACAATTTTCTGTCATAGACTGTAGTATCCATTACGAACTTGAAATGCGAAATTTGAAACAAATCCGGTAAATAATGTCGCTAAAATCATTTAAATACCGAATGTCTTTCTAAAACATGTTTTAAGCCACTTCACGCCTTGTCTGCAACATTTCCATTAAACAATCGATATCCTTTAACATCTATATTGATGCAACAAACGCATATATCTGTCATTTTGTCTGTTTTCCATTAACTAAGACATCTCAAGTGGCAGATAACCCCATGCTTTCATTGTTCACGCACAAACAGACAAACTAACATTACCATCAACAAATATCCTTCATCGACGAGAATGCCACTTTTCGTGGAGCTATGGATTGAACTTCAACTCAACTCACATCAATACTCCTCACTCCCACCCTTCCCCTATCTCTCCACCACTCTGTTGTCTAAGGCACTGAATATTGAATAACAAAATTCATTTGTTATTTTCTTTTACGGAAAACTCTTACCACATGCTGCAGCAACAAGCTGCACACTTGCCGAGGTTCGTGTCTTTGCCTCAATTGCTCTATCCGGAACTGCAGTATCACATAGAACTGCAGGAGTTTTTGAACTTCTATGTGTGCGTCTATGTTGTACTTCTAAATTGGTGTTCGGGTTGTCTGGCGGGCTCCTGTTGTCTAGAGCACAGAACCAGCAGAAGCAGTTGTTTTTTCTGGGTTCACATAAAAACGGATTTGCTAATACAGCTAAAGTATCTCAAAGGGTTAAGTCAGTTATTGATGACTACATGCTGAGTGAAATGCCAGCCAGCAGCAATGACGATGACTGTGTTTACACCATGAAAGGGCGGTGGTCGTTGCATGTGATCAATTGAATTTATTTCGCAAAAAAAAAAAAAGAACAAAATAAAAAAGGCAGAATATATTCTATTCTCTAAAAATGTAAATCTTCTCGACAGGATATTATTTGACCTGCAGTTAAGTAATAATGGTGGCAATTTGTAAAGTAAAACAAGTTAAATAGTATCAATCGGTTTTGCCGACAGATTTACACCCCCAACCTTGAGATATGATTATTCAAACTGTTGACCATTATAAGACAAGTTTCGAAGCAGTTGGCCTATATTGACCAATTCATATCTGACCTAAGACTGATAAAAATATTGCAACGTGCCAGATTTGGACTATATCGACTACTCCCATACTTTATATGAGATATGTGCAAATTTTTGAAAATGTAGAAATATGCGTGAGGTACCAGTTATAGCGGGCCGAAGTATTCTTTTTCCATACTTTATCTAATACAGATAAATATATTGGTATGTATGAAAATTTCAAGGAAAACCAAATTTTATATCCAATCTTATGAGGAATCATAAATTTCGATAAATTACATATTCATACCAGATTTTTCGGTAAGAAAATATTTATATACAGCAAGTTATAAAGAATAGTACAGAGTCAAGAAGGGGTTCACATATATGCTATATATCACAACAGATCTTGCATGCTTACCTCCCCCACAAAGAGTCAAAATTTTAAGTAATTATGTGATGTAAGAGCCCGATTGTCTTCAAATTCCGGACATCACAATATTTCTAGTAAAACAAAGTCTGGTGTGAAGATGGAATTATTGATTCACTCCTTCTGATACTTTCCCCACAAAGAATCAAAATTTTGAACATCTATGAAGCTCATAAAACGCGAAATTAACATCTGATTCCATTCAGACTTGGCACATCACAATATTTCTTTCAACACAACGTCGGTTATAAAGATATTAGAGATCAAACCGAATCGAATTGCTTCTGATACCTCATTCAAAAAGGCTCAAAATTTTCTATACTTTTATCGGTCATACATTGCGACAAAAGTCAGCGATTCTTCTACAACTTGCTATATCTGAACATTTACCTCAACCAGAAATCTGAGATAAATATGGAATTAAATATTTAGCATAAAATTGGATATAAATGTTCGATTTCCTTGTAATTTTGTCATTACCAATATTTTTATTTGTATTAGATGAAGTATGAAAATTGAATACTTCGGGCGGCTACATCTGGTACCTCACGAACATTTTAACATTTTCTAAAAATTATAACATCTCATATAAAGTGAAGGATGTAACCAATACAGTCCACACCTGGCACGTTGCAATATTTATATCATATTAATTTAGGTCCGATATGAAGTGGACAATATTGGCCCATTCCTTCAGAACCCACTCCATAGAGGGTCAAGAGTTTGATCGAACATATGCTGAGGGTATACAGGGTTGCCCATATTCGACGGACCTTTGGACCCATTCCAATCGACGAGACTTGTCCGCAGGCAACATTCTTTGCGTCAATTGAATTTTGTACGTGAACTAATGCAAATCAATGCGAATAATCCGTTGTAAAGTGGACCGAGCCATGTCCAACTGCTGAGAATGGCGTTTTTGGGATGTTCTTGAGGACCTCTCAGCACTGGCTAGTACGGCAGCAATATTCTCGGCCGATCGCCTCTGTCGACTTTTATATGGCCTCTTCGGATTAGAAAGAGCCTTACCAGTCGAAAATTTTTCGTACAAACGCTTAATGGTGTTCTTAGAAGGCGCACTTCTCACATTTTTTAATGTTTTAAAAGCACGTTGAGTTTTCACAATTGACTTCTTCTGTTGAATGTAAATTTCAACTATTTCAGAGCGCTCGCGTGGCGTGTATTGGTTCATGGTAAAAATCTGCTTGGACTGACGCTTCAAACGCGGTATGTCATTAAGCGATGTGAAATCTCTGTCAAAAGTTATGGCGTTGCCAGATGGGTCCGTCGAATATGGACAACCCTGTACATCTGTCGAAAATTTCGACTGATAATTTGGAAATTGTTTTGATTATATTTCGTTGTGGTTATGATGAAATATTTTGCGAAATACCACAGCAGTAAATTTAATATTGGCCAAAAGAGGTTTTTTATTATTTGAATTGAGGGATAAGCGAAGAAAGATATCAATCTTTTTAACCATTGATATACCCTCAGCACTTGACCGTGTTTCAATCGAAAATACTTCTTTAATTTCATATTTCATAAAGTTCTCAGAATCTCCTTGTGACACCTTAGTTACGCGTGAAAATTCTATTTTACAAAGTTTTGTGCTACCGCTGAACGTGGTGTCATTACGAGAAGTATATTCTTTTCTTTGAGCGGAAACGTGAATGACTGAAAAGAGAGAGATTGATTTCACAAATGCGTAACGCAAAATCAGCGGAAAAATTCTTACACAAACTACTACCTAACAAGAACAACAACTCACTGCACCATTAAAAAGAAAAGTTTGAGCTCAAAGTGACGATGAATGCAAAACATTGACACGCTCAAAGGAGGTTGTCATGTTCATGAAGTTTGCTTAGATGAAAGAATGACAATAACGTCTTCATCGCGCTGATAAAATGTAACATAAATAACGGCAGCTAGTATGCGATAAGCGTTTTATCGTTGATGCTAAGACAAGAAGCTAGAACACTGTCAGACATTATGGCTGGCATGCCATTGCAATAAAGGTAATGCTAAAGATAATGAAGATGTTCTGCTCTCTGTTGGACGATGCACTGTGGTGAAAGTTTATTGCGTTTATACGAAAAATTTTCGACTGGTAAGGCTCTTTCTAATCCGAAGAGGCCATATAAAAGTCGACCAAGGCGATCGGCCGAGAATATCGCTGCCGTACGAGCCAGTGTTGAGAGGTCCCCAAAAACGCCGTTCTCAGCAGTTGGGCATGGCTCGGTCCACCTTACAACGGATTATTCGCATTGATTTGCATTTGTTCCCGTACAAAATTCAATTGACGCAAAGAATGTTGCCTGCGGACAAGCCTCGTCGATTGGAATGGGCCCAAAGGTCCGTCGAATATGGGCAACCCTGTATATGAGAGCTATAGCTACGCTCAATTTGGTAATAAGTGCAATATTCCATCCCATTTGGGCTAATATTATACGTTTGGTTCACAACAGAAGGCAAATCGGATGAAAATATATAAGAGACCTATACCAAAATCTGAACCGAACTCGATAAAACTTAGCAAAAGTACTTCTGAGCCGTATTTGTTATATTTTCCCAAAAATAGTTGCTGCAAAGCGCAGCGGAGGTCAAAAATATCAAATCGGATGAACAACATATGTATGGGAGCTATAGCTATATTCGAACCGATTTCGATCTAATTTGCTATAATTATTTTCAAATCGAATTTTGTCGCATGTGCAAAATTCCATACTATTTGGCTGAGATGACATGTTTGGTGCACAATAAAAGACAAATCGGACGAAGATATATATGGGAGCTATATGTAAATTTTGACCGATTATCTTCAATTTCAAAAGGGTTCGTCCTTAGGTCAAACAAATGATTTGCGCAAAATTTCATCTGGATCAGGCGATAAATGCGACCTGTACTTTGTTTACAAAAATACATGGACAGACGGACGGATGGACATGCATAAATCGACTCAGAATGTGATTCTATGAAGATAATCAAAAGGAACTATGGGTCTATCTCGTTTTGTTATGCCTGTTACAACAAATGCACAAAGACATAATACCCTGACCACCTTGTGGTGTAGGGTATAAAACTATTTTGCATCAAGGTCCAAAATAGTTTTGATAAGAGTGAAAATAGAGATCTGTTTTTTCTAGTGACATACAGTAAAATTTTACGACGAATATTTTTTTCTTAAAAGTCATCCTTCTAAAATTATGTTTTGTTGGAGATCTTTTGCAGAAATTCTCACAAAGTACGGCTTTTGTTCTAAAATATATGAATTCCTGGCATTTAGATAAGATTGTCTTCTGGGACCTATAGTAGAATTTTATGGCAAATAATTTTGTAGATTATGTTGACCTCCTACGATCCCGTTTAAAAGAAGTTTTTAACCATATTTTAGCAAAGGGACCAAAATGACACCTTCGTTGACTCGCATGAGGGTTAAAATTTGCGACCAATTTATTTCCCTTATTTTAGCTTTATTATTGCCGAAGACACTGTATACTTGAAATGTACGGATTCCGAGGAATCTTAATGTGAAAATTTCCAAAAGTGTGAAGAGGGGGAATTTCCCTCCTCTATTTTGGTTATTTTTCGATATAAACTTTCAAAGCGCCCATACACGTGTTGTAAGCTCTACTTTCACAATCTTTCGGATTTTTTTCCTCTAATCATTTTTTCACTTATTTAAATATTTATCTTATTTTCTTGAATTACATTTTCCTGCTTTCCCTCAAACCCACTGTCCCCTGTTTGCAATATAATAATGCAACAGCATTGTATTAAGGGCTAAAGGGCATCGACGAGCATGCAACACAATTTATTTACTACAAAGACTCTAACAAAGGCCATGTAACTCTATAAGTCCACATAGAGATACTGGAGTGTAGTTTACAAGCTCCAATAACGCAGCCATCGTTGAAAGTAGTTTGAAGCAAAGTCTTCATTGATTTTGAATACACCATTTCAATTTCGAATTCCAAACGGATATAAGAATATGGAAGTCATTCAAAGATACACAAGGTGAGGTAAAAAAAACTGCAACAAAGTCAAACGCCATGATTTTATTATTTTTTTTTTTAATTTTATTAAAAGAGAGCAAAAAATGTTGGAAATAGCATCAAATTTTATAATAAGTTTAGATTTGTTCGAATTGGTCACCTTTTGCACGAATTATGGCCTTCAAACGGACAATGAAATCGTCACACGCTGCACGAATGTTGCCCTGCGGTATTATGGCCCGTTCCCGGCGAAGCGCTTGCTTGAGGTGATCGACACTTTGGTATTTTTAGTGCCAACCTTGCTTTGTAAAATACTCCAGACACAATAGTCCAACGGTTTGGTATCCGGAGATTTTGGTGGCCATTGTGCGCTGGAAATGAAGCGAGAAACCTCATTTTGGAACCCTTCTTGGAGCTATGTCCTGTTGGAATCTCCAATGTCTGCGGCCAAAATGTTTGCGATAATATTCGGCATTTATACTGATGCCACGGTCGATTAAAACAAGCGGAGAGCGACAGTCGGCTGTTATGGCGGCCCACACCATCATCATGACCGGCGCTTGAGTTCTGGTGGCCAACCGAAGGTGCACATGTTCAGCTGACCTATTTGGCAAGTAAACATAAATATGACTTTGGAAATGGTGTAACAACGTTAAGGACATGACTTAAGAATATCTTTATTTTATTTTGCGGCAGTGTAAAGGGCATAATATAACTTTCTAACGAAACAACTTTATCCTGCACTAAGGTAAGACCTTTATTACGCAGTACATTTGCTGTATAGAGCCAACAAGTTTGTGGGTGTAAGTGTGTTTGTTGTCGTCACAATCAGTGTCTCAACAAGTAAAACAGTTTTGCAATCTCAGAAGAAAAAAAAAAACAACAGCAGAACCAGACAATAACCAACCAATCTTCCGCAAATTTCTAAGGACATAATACTGCCGATGAAGATGTCAATTCCCTGCTTGTTTTCATTTTTCCGGCACATACGATGTATAGACTACAACAATGGCGAGAGCCCTCCGGACAACAACAACATAACAAGCAGACATTTAATTTCTAAGCTTTTGTTGCCATTTTTCCCCATCAAGTAGCAGCCGGCAATGATGAGATCTATCTGTGCTTAGCAGCCATCTCAAGAAGGCACTTAACCACCAACTCTTTACTGCCATCATAGCCGAATTGCCATGGTGAAAAAGAGGATGATATTTTCTATAAGAATTTATAAGGCGTGTGTCTGTGTGTGTGTGTGTATGTGTGCTGGCAACAATGACATTGACAGCAACATCAACAACAGATTCAAAGCAGACATGTTGTAACAACGATTAATGTTGTCTGCATTGCTGTTTATGTTCGATGCAATATTTTAAAGGGATAAGCAAGGGGTCGTCACAAACAAATTTAACTCGATGTCGGTTACTGGCATTTGGTGTTGTGATCATGAAAGATATTGTATGGTAATAAATCGTATCCAGCAGTGAGTTGTTAATGAAATAAAAAAATTTGTATATAAAACATAATATAAAAGATATAGGAGGCGGGGTTTATTCAGACTTATAAGAAAATTAAAAATTAGGTTTCTTGCCAAGGTTGATAATGATGTCCATAATTTTTATAAAAAAAAAAACTTTTATAAGAATATTTCCCAGAAAGTGTCAAAATTCTGTCAATTGGCATGCACGTTGGTTGATCTCGAATTGTCAAAAAGGAGTCGGTTCCAAAAAGGAGTGGGCCAAGGTTGTCCATTTCGTATCTGTCCTAAGTCTGATAAAATATGCCAGATTTGGGCTATATTGTCTTATTCATTTACCTTTACATGAAGAATGAAATAATTTTTTGAAAATGTGCGTGATGACCAGATATAGCGGACCGAAACATTCAACTTCATCTAATACTGAAAAAATAATGGGATGAGCATCTAACATTTATTCCCAAGTTTATGCGAAAAATTAATCAAAAGTTAAACCTTTTGTGGGATAGAATAGAGTAAGCCGATGAATTCTATATTGGAATCAGATCTCAGGTTACCAAGTTTTTAGATAATTCCAGACTTGTTTCCGAAATTATAAGAGTTATAAAATATAAAAATGTGTGACCCGCTGTGGAGGAGGTACCAGAAGGAGTGGACCGATATCTATCGTATTCACACCAGATCTTGTGCTAATTGAAATATTGGGATGCGTGAAATTTGAAGAAAATCGGATTCTTATTTCCGAAAGGTACCTGAAGAAGTGGACCGCTGTATTTCATCTTTACACCAGGTTTTGTGTTAGTAGAACTATTGGGATTTGTAAAATTTGAATCGGATGGTTATTTCGCATCTTATGAGAGTATACACTCAGCCATATGACCAGAGATGGTATATATCATTTGATACGGTCACAACGTGCCTAGTCGAAATAACGATTTTTGACCCTAGGTCTCTTTGAACCAAATCGGTTTTAAGATATTTGGAGTCGATCTAGCGATGTCCGTCCGTCTGGCTGGCTGGTGCGTACGATAACTTTCGAAGGAAGTGTCCGATTTGGTCCAAACTTGGTACATCATAATATTATTATCAAAATTAGATCAATTTTCGAGATGGACAATATCGGTTCACTCCTTCTGATACCTCATCCACAGAAAGTAATACTTTTCAAAAATTATTTATTTTCAAAGAATGAAAAAGCATAATCTGATTTTCTCAAACTTTGCAAATCCTAATATTTGCATCAGTGCTAGGTCAGGTGTGAAAATGGACAATATAGGTCCACTTCATCAAAGGTGTGAATAATGGAATATATCAAGTACCTCCCCCACAAAGGGTCAACATTTTGAATAATTATAACTCTTATAAAATGGGGTCTTCAACTTACATACATCACAATATTTGTTTCAACCTAAGGTCTGGTGTGAAGATGGCATATAGCGGTCCACTCCTTCTGGTACCTTCCCCATAACGGTACGATTCCATTCAGACTTGACACATCTCAGTATTTCTATCAAAACAAGCTCTTTTATAAAGATGGTAGAGATCGGATCCTTCCGGCGCCTCCGCGACAGCGGACAACATTTTCAATAACCAAAACGATCATAAAATTCAAAATAAGCATTCAATCCTGTTCATATTTCACACATTCCATTATTTCTACTAACACAAGATCTGTTGTGAAGATGAGATATATCGGTTCACTCTTTCTGGTACCTCTCCCACAAAGGGTCAAAAAACATCCGAATTCATTCTCAATATACAAAGAAAGCGAAATAAGCATCCAACACCCTAGCAGGTTCGAGTGTTGGTATAGTCCTCATGAAACTGTACCTCCCTCTAATCACGGTTTTCTCTCTATAGCCCCCTTATAACTGTATATTTTCACGATTTGAGTCACATTTTAAATTAAATTATATCAAAATAGAGATTTGGAGTTCGCAATAGGCCTTCTATTTCAGATACTTGGCAATGCGGGACCATACTTTAAAATTCGACATTTTAATACTTTTAGAAGTATTTTTATTCCAACGAAATTATTTCATTTCGGTCCAGCCGAATTAAGCTGCTTTTTAACTTCTTTTAATTAAATTTAAACAATTTTAGTCATAAAAATTTATATTTTGAGCTTTGTATAAAGTGTTGTATTCACTTCCATCTATGCATATTCACCACTGTTACATAGAAAGAAAACGCCTGAAATTATCTTAATTGTAATCGTCCTTAGCAACAATCAACATAAATTACCCATGTGGTTTCTTTCGATTTATTTTAGTCAACGATTTTTGTTTAATTTCCATTCTCCGCACAAAAACCCTATACAGAATTAAAAGTAATTTAGTTTACGTCATTCGAAACTGTTGAAAAACGACACTATTGAAATCGGTTTCAGAATGGAGTTCGAACGACAGCAGCAGCACGGTAGCATCAAGACAAGAAACCAAGAGTGTCACATGAGTATGCCTGGCATAGAAGACAAAAGAGAAAAAAACGGAGAGGAAGAAATATCAAATGTCGTAGTTATCGGTGTGTCCTCATCGGCATCATCAACATCATCGTAGCTTGGAAGCGGAAATTGAAATTTTCTCTCCTTTGAGAAAATTTTCCGCTTGTTGTATTTTCAAGCATCAAACTCATCGATGTTTTTGTGCCTTTTGTAGTTCTTGACGTTGTTGTTGTTGTTATTATTACTATTTCCCTAGAGATTTCAACAGCTAGCTTCTACCATAGCTTGTGATTGTGTCTGCCGATGACTGTTGCTTGACTCCACCAACTCCATGGATGTCTCAACTGAAGTTGAGTCGCAGTGAAATGTTATTGAACATCGATTGAATGTAACAATTTCATCTCGTTTTGCAACTGGTGTTTTCGACACCTCTCCAGTGTTCAGATGTTTTGTTGCCGTTCCAATGACATCGGCGGCGTAATGTTGTCGACTTTTCGTCGGTGGCTATGGTAAAAAAATCAGAAAAATCTCGGCAAAAAAAGAAAACAAATCTCAGTTATTGAAAAAGTATTCATTCATTTTCAACACCATTCTGGTTAGCAAAGCAACAAAAAAATCTCCATCTTAAAAAAGGAGAAATGAAAACCCCATGCGAACAAAATCAAGTGGAAACTTTGCCAACATTTGTAGTCCTCGTCCCCGGTGGTGGATGGAGTTAAAGAGTTGGCGTGTTTTGAGAACGTCAGTCAGAGTAGATACTCTTGCGAGGATTTACTTAACAACCGACTGAACAACTGCTTCCTCAAGGATGTGGGAGTATTCGTTTTAACTTTGATTTCTGTTTTTTTTTTTTTCTGTGTCTGCTGCAGTGATTGTATCGATTTGGGCTGGAACCCTCGGTTTCCACCTTATTGCCACCCAAAACTGATAAAAATCACTGCAGCCTCGTGTGGACGTGTTTTTCAATATTTCTCCTGATTATGGGGAAAAAGGAAATGAAATTGAAATAAAATATCGTTACGATACACAATAGGTAGGGAAAAAGATTATATGAATATTTTCTCTTCACACTCTCTTCGAGTGTTTTTCTTTTCCTCCTATAAGCGAATGAAAATGGTATTTTCACTTGTGTTATTTACACAAGGGAATTTCGCAACATCTTTAGTTTTAGTTTCTTCCTTCTGTTTCGTCCTTTAGGGCTAAATTCGAAGAATTGTTCTTTTGAGGTTCTTGTTTTTTCTAAAAGAAGAACATTGGAATACAGTGGTGTTGTATAATCCATAATATTAGGTGCTTTTACGTCCTCCACCATGGAGACACCGATAAAAATTTCTCAAAATTCACCTGAATACATCGGTAAGAGGAAAGGGGTAAATTTTTGTACCCTCAGCCATATAGCTAGAGGAGATTATACAGGGAGATGAAAAAACTATCAACTTCAGACTGCTGTCATTTCTAAGCCACTCGTCCGACAGCTGTTAAAATTATTACAGTGACAGCTCATTATATTGTTTACAAGCGTACAAAAGCAATTTGGTGAGAATTTTCCAAAAAAAAAGTTATTCGTGATGGAATGCAAGCGTGATAGTGCGACTTCTTTATATTTGGCTGGAAAACCACAAATGGCTATCGTTACAGCACTCCAGCATTTAAATGTAAATAAATATTTTTGTGTCTCGTACCATCCCTCGTTAGCGTGATACTGGTAGCATAGCCCGACGTCAGGGTAGTGGACGGAAGAAAACAGCAATATCAGCAGAAATGGTTCGAAAAGTAAAGAAGCGACTTGATCGAAAACTGCATGGCAGTGGCCTAAAAATGGCTCATGAGCTGAACATATCGCAATATTTCATTCGGCAAATATTGAAAAATGGGGCTCGGGGTAAAGCCATTGAAAAGTGCAAGAACTTACACCGCAACGGAAAGAAAATATACTCAAAAGAACTAAAGAGTTGCTTCGCTTGGCCGAAAGTGGTGAACTGCTGAATTTTGTTTTCTCCGATGATAAAACATTCGTTGTCCAGCAGTTTGTAAACAAACTAAATGATCGTGTTTACTTACCAAAGAGGTTAGCTGAAAATGTGCACCTTCGGTTGGTGACCACAACTCAAGCGCCGGTCATGGTGATGGTGTGGGCCGCTGTAACAGCCGACGGTCGCTCTCCGCTCGTGTTAATCGACCATGGCATCAGAAAAAATCCCGAATATTATCGCGAAAATATTCTGGAGGGTTTATTAAAGCCTTGGCACGCAAACAATATAACCGCAGACCTTGGACAATCCAACAGCACGCAACACCATCGTACTCAGCACGCGCCACCCCAGAATGGCTACAAAATGAGGTTCTTCGCTTCATTTCCAGCGCAAAATGGTCACCAAAATCTACGGATACCAATCCGTTGGAATATTGTGTCTGGAGTATTTTGGAAAGGAACGTTGACACTAAACAATACAAAAGTGTCGATCACCTCAAGTAAGTGCTTTGCCGGGAATGGGCCAAAATACGGCAGAGAAACATTCGAGCAGCGTGAGGTTCCTCGTTTCATTTCTAGCGCACAATGGCCACCAAAATCTCCGGATACCAATCCGTTGGAATATTGTGTCTGGAGTATTTTGGAAAGGAAGGTTGACACTAAACAATACAAAAGTGTCGATCACCTCAAGCAAGCGCTTTGCCGGGAAGGGGCCGAAATACCGCAGAGCAACATTCGGTGTGACGGTTTCATTGGCTTTTTGAAGGCCATAATTCGTGCCAAAGGTGACCAATTCGAACAAATCTAAACTTATTCTAAAATTTGATGCCATTTCCGACAATTTTTGCTTTCACTCAATAAAATTTAAAAAAATAATGTAAACTATATGGCGTTTGCCTTTGTTGTAGTTTTTTTTTTATCTCACACTGTATATATTTTCGGAATAGCTTGGCTTTCATATGCCTCTGCCTCGTACTACTTTTGTACCGTTACCGGCTTTAACGTTTTCTTCTTTCTCACCAAGGAAGTACCGTTTGATACTGAATCTGTAAAGCATCTAATGAACTTTAATTTTTTTTTTAGTTTTTATAAGTTCCAAGACGTTCTTTCCGTTCTTTCGTTTATTTATTTATTATTTTTTTTTTTAATTTCCACTTTTGTGCGGTTAACCACTGTTATTTACCTTTCGCTGGTATTTTCATTCTTATTTTTGTTTGTCCTTGCTTCTCTGTATTTCCCTGTGGTTTTCCCATTTCAAAGAGGCCGGATATTGTAATGCAATATTCACCCAAACGCATTAAACAGCTTTTGAAACGTCCAATCCACAGGCCAACATCGTATTGTGTGTATTTACTCAATATGAATTATATTTCCCGTTTTGTTTGAATTTGTTCATTCAGTGCATATTTCAAATACAGAGCATTTTCAATATGGTTTATGACATTTTTGGGTCTGTTACCATTCTTCTCCAATGTGGGCTCCTTTAGAAAATATATACACGTTTATTGGAGTATATTGTTGATACAATTCCATTACATTTGCAACTTTTGTCGAGATATTACTAAGCAATAGTGGCCTAAGTTTTATATCCACAGGAAAACCTGCACCCCATTGCAGCCATTTCTGGTAGGAATTTTTTGTCATAAACGTTGTTTTTTACATTACAAGTTTAAAAGTATTAGTCGGTTTTGCCGACAAATGTACAACCTCAGTCAATTTTCGATCATTTAAATATATTTTGGCTTCTGTTATGATTATTCAAATTGTTGACCCTCTATTGAGTAGGTTCCAAAGGAATGGGCCAATACTGTCCATTTCGTATCAGATCTAAATGAATATGATATAAGTATTGCGATGTGCCCGATTTGGGCTCTATTGGCTATTTACTTCGATTTTTAAGGGCATGTTATAAATTTTAGAAAATGTTTAAATGTGTGTGAGGTAGAAGATATAGTCGAGCGAAGTATTCCATTTTCATGACTCATCTAATACAACTAAAAATATTGGTAGGGGCAAAATTACAAGAAAATCGAACATTTATGTCCAATTTTATGCGAAATCATAAATTCCATATTCATATCAGGATTCCGGTTGAAAGAAAAAAAAAAAGATATAGCAGGTTGTGAAGAATCGCTGACTTGTTTCGCAAGTTATGACAGATAAAATATTGAAAATTGACCCTTTGTGTATGAAGTAGCAGAAGGGGTTCGCAGATATATCATCATTTTTGTGGGGGAAATACCAGAAGGAGTGGACCGATATATCTCATCTTCATAGCAGATCTTGTGTTAGTAGATATAATGGAATTTGTGAAATATGAAGAGAACCGGATTCTTATTTCGGATTTTATCGTCGTTTTGGTTATTCAAAACTTTGACCCTTTGTGGGTGAGGTACCAGAAGAAGTGGACGGATCTCTACCATCTTGTGTTGATGGAAATATTGAGATACACTGAGTCTGAATAGAATCGCATATTAATTTCGCGTTTTATAAGTTTCATGGATATTCAAAATGTTTACCCTTTGTGGGGGACGTACTAGAAGGAGTGGAAAATATTCCATCTTTACACCAGACCTTGGATTAGGATTTGCAAAGTTGTAGCAATATCGGACGATCCTTTTTTTCTGTGCAGTAAATTATTATTTTTGAAAATTTCGACCTTTTGTGGGCGTGGTACAAGAAGGAGTGGACAAATCCTTGCCCTGAAATGGATTTGGTACAAAGAGACCTAGGGTCTAAAACCGTTTTTTCGATGAGGCACGTTTTGGCCGTATAAAATTATGTATCCTCTCTAACCATATGGCTGAGGGTATAAAAATGGGTTTGTAATCAAAACCGCAAAAATAAAAAAAAATAGTTCCAATGTGGGCAGTTAGTGCACCGTTTTTTTTTTAAAGGAAAGAAAAAAGAAACAAGTTAAAAAGCAGTAAGTTCGGTCGGGCCGAACTTTGAATACCCTCCACCATTTGGAACGAATTTGAAATTAAAATCCTTAAAAAATTCTTTTAAAAGAATATAGCCGTTATATTGGTGTCTATACGACGTGGACCCACACAGGCGTTGTTTGTCATAAGTCATTACCAAATTCAAATTCGGAACTAGAAATAAACGGTGAATAATGTAGCTAAAATCATCAAAATATCGTATATAGGGAGGTACCGTTATATTGGAGCTGTTCGAAGACCTGGACCAGCATAGACAATTTTCTATCACAGGCTCCATTAAGAACTTCAAATACGACATTTCAAACAATTTCGGTGAGTATTGTAGCTAAACTCGTCAAAATACCGAATATAGGGAGGTACTGGTATATGGGGCCTATATGAAGGCCTGGGCCTGCATAGACAATTTTCTGTCACAGACTGTAGTTTCCTTACGAACTCTAAATGCGTAATTTGAAAAAAAAAAATACGGTGAATAATGATGCTAAAATCACCAAAATACAGAATATAGGGAGGTACCGTTATATGGGGACTCTACGAAGACGTGGACCTGCACAGACAATTTTCTGCCTTCAAATACCAAATTTGAAACAATTCCGGTGAATAATGTCGATAAAATCATCAAAATACCGAATATCGGGAGGTACCGTTATATGGGGGCTATATGAAAACGTGGACCTACATGACCCATTTGCGAACTTAACCTGCCTACTGAGAAAATAAACATGAGTGCAAAATTGTAGCCTTCTATCTCAATTCGTTCGAAAGATAGCGTGATTACAACAGACAGACGGATATCGCTAAATCGATTTAGAATTTTACGCTGATCAAGAATATATATTGGGTCTGACATGAGTATTTCGAGGAGTTACAAACGGAATGACAAAGTTAATATACCCTCCATATTATGGTGGAGGGTATAAAAATGGAAAAGGATTCAAAGTCATTGTATGAAATTTAAGGTTTATGGGCAGAATAGAATCGAAAAATTTGCATAAACATTTTAAAACTGCACAAGTTTTATAGACCGGAAAAATTAATATTTTGAGAGTGCTACACTATATGAGCCCACAAACTTAAATCGTTCTCAGTGAATGCACTAAATATCGGCAACATATCTCTAACCCATCATCCACATCATTCCTCTACCAGAAATAAATGTTATCACTAACACGAATGCGACAACAACTGTTCTCTTACCAACTGTCAATATGTTTAGCCTTAAGCAATATGTTTTGTTGTACATGTTGTTGTTGTATTGTTCGTTAGTTTGATTTAAATTGTCTCAATCGGTTGTGAAAATAATGTAGGAAATACTTTATTTCTACTTTAACACGTTCTTCCATTGTTGTTGCTGTCGTCGTATTCATTGTATTCCGTTCCAATTCATTTGGTTTTTGTTGCTGGCATATTGTTGTTAGTATAGTTGCCGTTATCCTTTGCTGTGCGACAACTGTGCGTAGAAATGTGAAAATTTTTATATTGTGTTTTTCCCCGATACCCTACAGCAGTTTGTGAATAGGGTAAAGCTTTTGTAACACAAAAACAGTTAGTCAATTTCTGACTTATATTTAAAAAAAATTAATTCAACTCCAGACATATATTTCGAAAGTTTTCTTCAGTTGAATAATTTTATGAAATTGCAATTTGTTTATTGTTAAGAAGGGGGAGGGATGAATCCAATCGATGGAAATGATACGATGTGAAATAAGGCACTACCTTCGTTTGGTATAAGATGTGTGTGGAAGTTAATATTTGAATTTGACATTAGGTGGGCGATAAGGCTGTGATTTTTGAAATTCGTACTAAAAGGGTACGAAATGAACTAAAAATTTAATATTTTGTATTGGACAACCAAAATGACCTAGAACTTAGAATGAGAGTCACTGATGGAGTGCAGGGTAGATGTTTTTGGAAATTGGTGCTTTAAGGTTACAAAAAGTTCTAAAATGGTACTAAACTTCGAAAATGGTATCATTTGGTATTATAGAACGGATATATCTTGTTTGAAATTTGGTGTGATGAATAAAGGGTGGAAAGTAAGTTTGATATATGAAGGCTGTACTAAATTGTATTCATTTTATTACAGTTTGCTTTAGGCTGAACTATGATATTTTGTATTGGGGTCCCTGTTGGCATTATACATGAAGAAAAGTTGGTTATACGAAAAGTACTAAATAGTACTATATTTGCTACAATTTGGTGAAGATAGTGCTTGAAATCTTAAATTTGGTATTAGGGCGCTGGTCATGTGAAGCTGGGCATAGGGAGGTGGTTCGGAAAATACGCGCTAAATATTTTACGAACAGTACTGAATTTGGTATTAGGTGGCCGGATGGCGCTGGAATACGAAGGGAGTATCCAATTTGGTCTAAACTTGGTACATCGTAATATTTTCATCAAACTTAGGTCGAGTTCCGAGATGGGCAATATCGGTCTGTGGTACCTCCCCCACAAAAGGTCGAAATTTTCAAAAAATATATTTTCTGCACAAAAAAAGAAACGATAATCCGGTTTTGCTCCAACTTTGCATATCCTAATATTTGCATCAGTGCTAGGTCATTTGTGAAAATGGACACTATCGGTCTACTCCATCAAACACCTTCCCCACAAATGGTCAAAATTTTGAATAATTACTCTTATAAAATATGATGTAAGAGTCCGATTGTCTTCAAATTTCACACAACCCAATATTTATATATACCCAGGGTCTGGTGTTAACATGGGCAAAATCTGTCCACTCCTTCTGGTACCTCCACCACAAAATGTTCGAAATTTGCAAAAAATATTTTCTGCACAAAAAGGGAAGCAATAAGCTAATTTTACAAATCCTAATATTTGCGTTAGTTCTATGTCTCATGCCAAAATGGATAATATTAGACCACTCCATCAAGTGCCTTTCCCACAAAGGGTCAAAATTTTGAATAATTACAACTCCTATAAAATATGATGTAAGAGTCCGATTGTCTTCAAATTTTACACATTCTACTATTTCTATGAACCCAAGATCGGGTAGTAAGACGGAATATATCGGTCTACTCCTTCTGGTACCACCCCCACAAATGCTCAAAATTTTGAATATCCATCATGTTCATAAAAAGCGAGATTAACATCCGATTCCATTTAGACTTGGCACATCTGAATATTTTTATCAACACAGGATCTGTTATAAAAACGGTAGAGATCGGACCATTCCTTCTGGTATCTCCCCCACAATGGGGTTTGAATAACCAAAACGTTTATAAAATCCGAAATAAGCATCAGGTTCTCTTTATATTTCACGCATCCCATTATTTCCACTAACATAAGATCTGTTGTGAAGATGCCATATAGCGGTCCACTGCTTCTGGTACCTCCCCCCCAAAGGCTCAAAATTTTGAATATCTTTTAGCTCACAAAAAGTGAAATAAACATTCGATTCCATTCAAGACTTGGCACATCTCAATATTTCCATCAACACAATATCTGTTATAAGGATGGTAGAGATCGGACCATTTTTCGTTACCTGGCCCACATAGGGTTCAAGATTTATAACAAAAAGCTTCAATGAAAGCGAAATAAGCATTCAACATTCTTCAAATTTCACACATACAAACATTTTTCCTAATACAATATCTGTTGTGCAGATGATGTATATCTGTGAACCCCTTCTGATAACTCACTCAAAAAGGGCCACAATTTTCAATACTTTTATCTGTCACAACGAAACAAGTCGGCGATTCTTTACAACTTGCTGAAATTTATGATTTTCCTTAAATGGATATATATTTTCGATTTTCTTATAATATTTCCCATACCAATATTTTTATATGTATTAGATGAAGTATGAAAATGGAATGCTTTGATCGACTATATCTGGTACCTCACGCACATGTTAACATTTTCGAAAAATTATCATATATGTCATGTAAAGTGGAGGATGTTACCAATATAGTTCAAACCTAGCACGTCGCAATTTTTATATCATATTTATTTAGGTCCGATACGAAATGGGCAATTTTGGCACATTGCTTCGGAACCTACTCCATAAGGGGTTAAACATTTGAATAACATAAGTTAAAATATTTTTAAATAATCGTACATTGGCTGAGGATATACATCTGTCGGTAAAAGCAACAGATACTCTTCAACTTGTTTTTTTTTTTTTTAATTTCGACCTTTTGCGGGGGAGCTACCAGAAGGAATGAACCGATATTGCCTTTTTCCGAACTCGATTTAAGTTTGATAATATTCTCACGATGTACCAAGTTTGGGCCAAATCGGATACTCCCTTCGAGAGCTGTCGTGCGCACCAGCCAGACAGACGGACGGACATCGCTAGATCGACTCCAAATGTTCTGAAACGGATTTGGTCCAAAGAGACACTGGGCCCAAAATCATTATTTCAATGAGGCTCGTTTTGGCCGTATCTTTAGCCATATGGCTGAGATTATAATACATTTGCTGTGAGGTAGAGTGATTACATGGTCGATGATGCAGATCAACGATTTTATTATATGTATGCGATTTTTTTTATTCCTTTTCCTGATTTCTTTATCGCAATTCTCAGTACGTAACACAATGTCACAGGCATACAAATCACATAAATCGTAGTCTCTGTACAAACAATTAGAATATAAATATGCAGTGAAATATGCAAATTATGTAAAATATTTGCTTCCTATTTCAAACGTTTCTGCTGGTGTTGTTGCCGTTGTTGCTACCATTGCTGCTACCATCATTGTCGTCAACATCGTTGTTGGAATGATATTTCCTTCGCTATTTTTGTTTTTATGTCTTCTCGATTTTCTTTGCGTTCACAATTGCAAGTGGGTCGCACGTAGGAGCTCCGGCTAAAGCTTTTTCGCATTGGGAGCGTAACGATAAATGTGTGTCATGTCATGACGACGATGAATGCTACAACAACAAAAAAGCGACATAAAAATATGCAAAACTGATTTTAATGAACGATATCAAATGAATTATTAAAGGTTAAATTCGATGGCAGTTCAGGATAACTAAATTGAAGCACTTATGTTTGGCAGAGTGTTTGAGTGTGTGCATGTAATTGTGTGTGTGTGTGTTGGTAACACTCGCTCGTATATCAACCTGTAGATGTTGTCGTAAAATGTTTTCCATTTCTTTTATGACTGTTCCATGTAATGAAATTATTTTCGGTTGTTGCTATTGCTTTTCCTTCGTCCTTTGCAGATAAGACGATTTGTTCTGTTTGCCAAAGTAAATTGCCTAAGACGACAACGACGAAATTGTGAGAATGCATTTAAATCAAATTTCAAATTAATTACTTGATGTTTATCTTTAATCGAACGAATAAATAAGAAAATTGATATAATGTAATCACAATAATATTTATGAATAGATGATCATAAATATTTCGGGTGTAGTGACAGGTTGAAATTATTTTATGGTCTTGTCATTTAATACAGGAACATATATTAAAACAAAATATTTACAATATTGGGAAAACAAATTATTTATAAAACAATTTACAAAGTATCTGTCGGTTTTGTCGGCATATATATAGCCACAGCCAGTGTCCGATTATTTAAATAGTTTTTGTTATGATTATTCAAATTTTTTACCCTCTATGGAGTAGGTTCGGAAGGAATGGGCGGATATTGACCATTTCGTATCGGACCTAAATAAATATTATATAAATATTGCGACGTGCCAGGTTTGGACTTTATCTACTATTTCCTTCACTTTATATGAGGTATGTGAACATTTTTAGAAAATGTCAATAGGTGCGTCAGTTACTAGATTTAGTAGAACGAAGAATTCCATTTTCATTTCCAATACAGATAGAAATATTGGTATGGGCACAATTTCAAGAGAATCGAACAATTATATCCATTTTTTTTTTGCGAAATTATAAATTCCGATAAATTCCATAATAATATCATATTCCTGGTTGAGAGAAATATTTAGATATAGGAAGTTGTAAAGAATCGCTGATTTGTTCGGCAAGTTATAATAAATGGAGGTTTTTAAAAATTTGACCCTTTGTGGCTAAGTTACCGAAGGGGTTCGCAGATATATGCCATATTCACCACAGATCGTGCGTTAGCAAAAATGTTTGTATGTGTGAAATTTGAAGAGAGTTAGATGCTTATTTCGCTTTCTTCCCTAGCGTTTTTGTTTCAAAATGTTGAACCCTATGTGGGGGAGGTTCCAAAAGAAATGGTCCGATCTCTACTATCTTTATAAGAGATCTTGTGTTGATGGAAAAATTGAGATTTACCAAGGCTGAATGAAATCAATTGTTGATCTCGCGTTTTATGAGCTTCGAGGATATTCAAAATTTTGATGGCTTGTGAGGGAGGTACCATATATCTTTACATCAAATCTTGTGTTAGTAGAAATAATAAAATATGTGAAGTATGAAGAGAATCAGATGCTTATTTCGCGTTTTACGAGCTTCATGGCTATTCCAAATGCTTAGCCTTTGTTGGGAAGGTACCAGAAGGAGTGGACCGATATATCCCATCTTCACATAAGACCTTGTGTTAGTAGAAATATTGTTATATGTATAATTTGAAATTAATCGGATGCTTATAATCGGATTTTATGATCGTATTGGTTATTCTAAATTTTGACATTTTGTGTGGGAGGTGCCAGAAGGAGGGCTCGGATATATCCCATCTTCACAGCAGATCTTGTGTAAGTAGAAATAATGGGATATGTAAAATATGAAGAGAACCGGATGCTTATTTCGTATTTTATGATCTTTTTGGTTATTCATATTTTTAACTCTTTGTGGTTCTGTTATTCATATTTTTAACTCTTTGTGGGGGAGGTAACAGAAGGAGTGGACCGATATATCTCATCAGCAGATCTTGTGTTAGTATAAAGGTTTTATAAGGGTTTTTTAAGGGGTTGGGGGAGGTAGTTGATAGAGTGGGCCGACATTATCCACCCGACGTAGCACTGATGGAAATATTAGGATTTTCAAAGTTGGAGCAAAATCGGATTATCTCTCACCTTCTCTTTCTGTGCAGTATTTTTTTTTTAAATTTCGACCTTTGGTGGGGGAGATACCAGAAGGAGTGGACTGATATTGCCCATCTCCGAACTCGATCTAAGTTTGACTATATTAATATTAGGATGTACCAAGTGCGAACAAAAGCAGATACTCCTTTGGAGAGTTATCGTGCGCACCAGACAACCAGATGGACGGACGGACATAGCTAAATCGGCTCCAAAGGGGGGAGGGGTACCAAAAGGAGTGGACAGATATTGCCCCTCTCGGAACACTATACATTTTTGCTAATAATATTATAATGTTCCAAATTTGGACTTAATCGGATATGCTCGATATTTAGTGTTTTCTTTGTGATATTTTGCATTCTTATAGAGTAGACAGGCAGTCTTCTTGCCAATTGACATTATCCACATGACGTGCCAATTTTTCGGGCAAACGATACCACCTGTTTTTTGAAAGTATAAGGATCAAGAACACTTATCATATCATTAAAAAAAAAAAAAAAAAAAAAAACAAAGTGGATCTTCAACTACCTGAAAAGCCTAATGCCTTACTTGTTGAGAAAAAATATTATCCATAACATGGATTGCACAATAATTTTCGAAAATTCTCAACCAAATCAATATCCTATTGGTTTTTGAATTGTGGTTTTTAATTGTTTTTTATACCCTCCACCATGGGTAGGAGGGTATATTAACTTTGTCATTCCGTTTGTAACACCTCTAAATATTCGTCGTAGACCCTATAAAGTATATATATTCATAATCAGCATAAAATTCTAAGACAATTTAGCGATGTCCGTCTGTCTGTCTGTCCGTCTGTCTGTCTGTCTGTCTGTCTGTCCGTCTGTCTGTTGAAATCACGATAGAGCCCACATTATTTGACGTAGACCTTTGAAATTTGGCACAAGTGTGTGTATTGTCCCTAGGATGGTTGGTATTGAAAATGAGATATATCGGTCCACGTTCTGGCATAGTCCCCATATAACGGTACCTCCCGATATTCGGTATTTTGATGATTTATGCCACATTTTTTCACGGATTTATCTGAAAATTGGTATTTGTAGGTCATGACCGGTCTCTGAGTGTGTGCCAAAACATTGCATGTATAGGTCCTCGTTTTGGTATAGCCCCCATATAACGGTACCTACCGATATTCGGTATTTTGATGATTTATGCCACATTTTTTCACGGATTTGTCTGAAAATTGGTATTTGTAGGTCACAACGGGTCCCTGAGCGTGTGGCAAAACATTGCATGTATAGGTCCACGTTCTGGTATAGTCCCCATATAACGGTACCTCCCGATATTCGGTATTTTGATGATTTATGCCACATTTTTTCACTGATTTGTGTAAAAGTTGGTATTTGTGGGTCATAATGGGTCCTAGTTCGTGTGGCGAAACATTGTAATTATAGGTGCACGTGTTGGTGTAGCCCCTATATAACGGTACCTCCCGATATTCGGCATTTTAATGTTTTTTGCCACATTTCTTCTAATGTTCTTTTACCTTAGGGTGGAGGGTATTAAAAGTTTGGCCCGGCCGAACTTAATGTTTTTTTACTTGTTATACCCTACACCATAAGGTGGTATTATGTCTTTGTGCATTTGTGTTTAATAGGCAAAAGGAAACGAGATAGACCCATAGTTTATTTTGATGATCTGCATAGAATCACATTCTGAGTAGATTTATGCATGTCCGTCTATCCGCCTGCCCATGTATTTTTGTAAACAAATTACAGGTCGCATTTATTGCCTGATCCAGATAAAATTTTGCACAAGTCATTTGTTTGACCCAAGGACGAACCCTATTGAAATTGAAGATAATCCGTCAAAATTTAGACATAGCTCCCATATATATATTCTTTGTGCACAAAACGTGTAATATCAGCCTAAATAGTATGGAATTTTACATACGCGACCAAGTTAAGCTTGGAAATAAGTATTCCAAATTTGATAGAAATCGGTTTAGATGTGGCTATAGCTCCCATACATTCATCCAATTTGTTATATTTGTCCTCCGTAGCCGTAATATGCACTCTGTAACAACGATATTTGGGGAAATCCATCAAATACATCGAGATCGATTCGGATTTGGGTATAGCTCCCATGTATATCTTCGTCCGATTTTCCTTTAATTGTGCACCAAACGTGTAATAATAGCCCAAATGCGATGGAATTCGGCATTTACAGCCAAATAAAGCCTAGAAATAAGTGTGTCAAATTTGGTGAAAATCGGTTTAGATATAGCTATAGCTCCCATATATATTGTTCATCCGATTTTTTTTTGTATGAAGCTCTACTAAAAATGCCAAGGGGTGTAGGGTACCGTAAAGTCGGCCTCGTCCGACTTTTAGGCTTTTTTTACTTTTTTTTTCAAGAAGTTACATTTGCTCCAAAATCACCTGAAATCAATTTACTTCCATTCCAAGACGAAAATATTAAATACGACACCAATTCCTCTTTTAAACCATCAACAAATTTACATAATGTCTTAAAAGGCAATGAATGCATTTATTTGCTTTTATTTTCTTAGAATGCAACAGATTTGTGTAATGAATGCTGGTAATAAAACAACAATCAATTTCACCCCTTCGGCTGTTATCCTTACATGCAGTCGCGCAATAATGACGGTGTTAAAAACAATGTAAATACTTAAACCACATATACACACACATACACACTCACATTATGGGTGAAAGACAAAAGCTACATAGAAGAAGTCAAAGCTACGTTAAAAATGTGATACTGCCTTAAGTTGTTGTTCATCGCACCTTTTAAGAAGGCGAAAATATGCTCACAATGAAAACGAGCAAAACAATAAGGCCACAAGGCAAATAAAATAATGTAGTATTTGAAGTTTTTTTTTTTGTTTTTGTTATTTTTGGTCTGGCTCTGCCACACAAGTCAACAATAGATTTGTTTAGAGCGAAAACATCAGTAGCAGCAGTGCGCCGGCATCAGCAAAATATCCTCTTCATTATCCTTTGCTTCTGTGGGAAGTTAAACAATATTTTTGCCTGGAGTCAACTCCGAGTTTTTTGGTTCTAATTAACACCAATTAAGTTAAATTAACATTACAAAAAACAACCAACAATATGCAAGGAAACAAAACGGAAGGCCAGGCATTAAAGGAAATCATGAAACATGGAAAGGGGGTGGTAAATATAAGTTAAGCAACATCAAACTTAATTAAATGGTCAAACATATTTTTGTCTCCTCCCAAAAAATAGCGAAATACCAAAAAAACGTAAACCCAATTTTAATAAATTAGGATTGAAATACTTCTTCATGATGCTGCCGTACACCCAACACACACCCACTCACGCACAGACACTTAACAAACATATTTGCCATGGGAAACCAAGGAGAAAATCACCAAAACGGCAACAAAATAATTTCCATTTCCGCCACGGGCCAAAAAGGTATAAAATTTCATTATTTTGTTGTTGCTACAACAGCTAATTGACGCGAAACATGTTTTTTGTTATGGTTTCGAGGTGGAATGCTGCCCGGGAATCGAGAATATTTTATATAATTTGGTATGCCATTTTGTTGGAGTTAATTTTATGCAATGATGAAAATGTCAGTGAAAGAAAAAAATTGAGTTTTTACTACGCAATTACAAAATAAAGTTTAATTAAGCCGTGTTCTTCGTTACAGTAGGCTAATGGTGAATAATAGGGAGTAGAAATGGATAGGTGAAAAAAAACTCCCCTGGTAAAAAAAAAAAATAAAATTTAAAAAAAAGTCAAATGAATTGATACTAGATCACGACAAGCGACCCGCAAGCATAAATATCATTAATATTGTTATTCCTGTCGCTATATGAGAATCGTAATGTAGCCGAGGTATTGATACCCTCCATAATGAAGAAAGATAAAAACTTTGAAAATTGCACCGAGGTCTGGTATTCGAACGAGTTGTATTTAAAACTAGAATTCCCGTTTGATATCGGTAGGAAAAAAAGTAGTCAAAAATTTCATAATATCGAGTATGACCGTTAAAGTTACTGGTATAAATATCGCTTATCAAGCAGGCCTGTTATGTGGAGCTATAGACAAATTTCTCAGCTTTTTCCAAAAATGATTTCTAACCTCTGGAAACGCATAATACCTATTTACAGCCAATTCGATTGAAAATACGGCAAGAAAACCAAAAGTCTCCAAACGTAACCGTTTGTACATCACTTTCTTCCAAATGCTTCAGTGCCCATTTGGAACATCAAAAAGCAAACAACTTCGTTTGAAAATTGGCTAATCATCAAAATATCGATTATTAAGAGGTACATTTATATGAGGCCCATAAATATAAAAGTATCTGGATTCAAACGTGTTGCACCCTAAACTGCAATTTCCAGTGAGATCAGCTTAGCTAAAGTTTCCATATAACAATAAAGTAGGTGGAGCCGTTATATGGGGGGATCATACCGAAACGGAAACCTGTATTGGGAAAATTGACTAGGATCATCAAAATATCGAATGTCGGTTTCGATATGGAAACCGTGGACCAGCATGGACAGTGTTTTGACGCCGGTTGTTGAACCCATTGTGAACTACAAATAACAAATTTTACAAAAATCAGTTAAATAATATGGTTTGAATCGTCAAAATACGAAATATCCGAAGGTACCGTTAAATTTGCGCTATGGGAAACCGTGGACCAACATATACAATGTCCTACCACCGGAGCTATAACCCATTACGAAGTATAAATACCAATTTTTAGACAAATCCGTGGAAAAAACGTGGCTTAAACCATCAAAATACATAATATTGGGAGGTACCGCCGAACTCTTGCAGCCAATGTTCTTCCATCCGAGATAAAATAAGTTAAAAATTCTTAAAATCAACTTTGGAACAGTTCTGTTAAAAAATGTGGCTAAAATCATCAAAATACTGAATATCTGAAGGTACCGTTTCGTGATTTCAGCATACAGACAGACGGACGGATAGACGGACAACGCTAAGTCGACTTAGAAATTTATGTAGATATATATACTATATGGGGTCTACGACGAATACTTAAAGGTGTTTCATACGAAATGACAAATTTAAAATACCCTCCTTTCCTAGGTGTAGGGTATACAAATACGAAGTATCATAAGGTACCGTTATGTGGGGATATCAACAATTTTCTGCCAGAGGAAATTTCATATTATTCCGTTTCAAAAGTGTATGTAGTATCATAAAAATTGCAGAATTTCGGAAAGTACCGTTACATGGAACTCTATGAAAATGTGGACTAATAGAGCTCACCCTTGAACTGGGCATGCCTGCAGACTCAAGTTATTATCTTAATTTTTTTCCCCAAAAACAGACATCAGAATATTATTCTGGTTAAGAATATGTCGTTTATTGACAAAAAGAGTGGCATAACCTAAAACGTTGACCAAGATCGACTGTGTTCTGCCACCAGAGGTAGAACTCATTACGAACTATAAGTGCAAAATTTAAAACAAATCCGATGTCAAATCGTCATGTTATCGTTATATGAAAGCTATAGCTATAGAAATATATGAACCTATTTTACTGAGTATTCTTTGACCTACGAACTGAGCACTCGAAAAATAAAATTGCATAGGTTTTTTTTAGGCCTATACCTCAATGACCGTTATCAACCATTTTCAATACCAAACATCGTACATCTACATGCAAAAATTCAATTATTTGCTTAACTATTTTTAACTCTGTCTTAGATTTCAACAAATAGACAGAAATCCCTTTGTCGGCTTAGAATTGTATGCTAATCACAAATATTAACTGAAAGAATGTTAAGAGGTGTAAATAGGAAATGATCAGAAAATACTCAATTTATTATTTAAAGTTTGAAAGTTCTTGTCGGAACATTTCTTTTTCGAATCATTTAAAACCTTTTTTTTTCTTTTTATTCCTGAGGCAAGAAATCAGCCGGTTTTGATATTTTTGATTTGGAATGGTTGTTTTTTTTTTTTTTTTAAAGAAGAACAAAAATTGGAAGTTTTTACCTTTTTTGGTTGATTTTCTGTTTTTTTTTTTAATTAAATCCAAAATTTTCGCAGACAATTTTAACAGTTTGGCCTACTGAATGTTGCCAAGAAATAATTGAAATAAAAAATATTTCCCCTTCAGAGATCATGGCTTTCAATAGATGGCGCTATTTTCATATTGTTACCAGTGCTGCCAATCACATTATAATACTTTTCGGTAAATTTCTTCATTAAAGTCTGCTTTTAGGCGCAAATCAATACAAGTCCAGTTCCCATATATTATTTACAAAACAATATTAATTATTTTAAAGGTCTGTTTTTTTTAATATTTTAAATTGAACGTTGATTAAAGATCTACCCTAACGACCTACATTTTCTTTATTGAATGTATCGAATTTGAAGTGGTATTATAATTAGATAATAAAAACTATAAATGTAGTTCTCGAAATGAAACTGAAGTGATATGAATTCTAAAAGTACAATTAAACATTTTCGAATTCCATCTAAAACGGGTGGTTATATTCAAATTTCAAAGAAATATAATTTCCAAAGGCAAAAAAATAACAAAGAAATATATCACAGGGAAATAGCTAAGAAGGGCCTTTTTCAGACCATGGAAAATGTTAATCAGTCCATACATGCGTTCAATAGTTTTTTATGAAGTTTATTTAATTGCTTTATCCGTATGAATTGCATAGGGTTGCACCGAAACGTGGATCTATGTCGACAATTTTTGTAGGGCAATGTAATATAATTTAAAGACAATCGGAAATTAACATCCTATTTTATAAGAGTTTTAATTTTTCAAAATGTTGACCCATTGTGGGTGAGGTACTTGATGGAGTGGATTGATATTTTTCATTTTCACACCCAACCTGGCGCTCATGCAAATATTAGGATATGCAAAGTTGGAGCAAAATCGGATTATACTTTCTCTGTCTGTGCAATAAAATATTTTTTTTTTTAATTTTGACCTTTGGTTTGGGAGGATATTGCACGTCTCCGAACTCGATCTAACTTGGATAATAATTTTACGATGTACCTAGTTTGGACCAAATCGTTTGGACCTTCGAGAGATAATGTGCGTCGTCTCCAAATGTCCTGAAACGGATTTGGTCCACAGAGACGTATGTTCTTAAACCGCTATTTCGATGAGGCACGTTTTGGCCGTATAAAAAAAAAAAACAACAAAAAAAAAAAAAGTTTAGTATGGTCTGGCCGAACTTTTAACACCCTCCATCATTTGGAAGAAACTTGAAAAGTTACAAAATAATTCCGTCGAAAAATGTCGCATGAAAGAAATCCGTTATATGAGGTCTATACGAACACGTTGACCTACATAAGTGATTTTTTGTTATAGGCTATTGTACCTATTCCGAATTTTAAATATAAAATTGGGAACAATTCCGTCGTCAGTCGCTAAAATCGTCAAAATAAAAATACCGTATATAGGATGTATCATTATATTGGGGCTATACGAAGATATGAAACTTCTTTAACCAAAGTATCAAATTTCATGAGTTCTGTTTGAAAGTTCTTTAATCAAAAATTTAAAAATATTATAGTGCTTAAAAAATACAAATGTAACAAATTTTAAGAAAGGTTTATGAAAAAATTGGTCATGCAGGAGGTTACGTCAGTGACATATCGTTATACCTATGTCTGCCTTAGATCGGAACAAGATTTCCTTAATTTACTTCTTCAAAATCCACATTGGTAGCTCCCCCATGGAAGGGCACATGTTGGAAGTAAATGTAAATAAACTTTGCTCATCCAAATAAAAACCGAAATGGGCATATAAAACTTAATATATTTTTAGGTGAATCTGACAGAATTGTTCCTTTTCCGAATACAGAGTGATGGTAAAAATGCCTAGTCGATGTTAAACTTTCAGTCTAAATAAAATGATGTTTATGCTTAATTACCATGTTTTCCTTAGTTCGTTTTAATTTCTACGACCTAAACATAAAATACCTAACCTAATTTCGTTTTTATATTTATTTTTATATTTTGCCCCCCCCCCCCCCTACAAAATTACATAGATTAATTTGCTTGTTATTTCTCATTATTTTCGTGAAATGTATTTTTGACTAATTTCGTTAATTTTTCGCTCCATATATTTACAGTTGGCCAATGAAGGTGTACCACCACTACCATTGCAGGGAAAGAATTTCCAAAGAGCCAGAAATTAAAAACACACAAAAACAAGAGAAAAACAAAAACAACTAAATTTCATCAAGGAAAACAACAACATCATCCAGTAGAGAGCCTGTCTTATAACTCACATCTCTCTCTCTCTCATCATCATCAGCGGCTATATATTTCAACACAATATTGATGAGTGACCAAGCGGAAGTCATGCTCTTAAATAGGAAAACAAAATACCAACACCGCCAACAACAACAACACCGATGAAATTTATATATTTTAACAAGAAAAGCAGCAGAAATGGCTTCTTTGAAAGCAGAACAAACAAGAAACAAATTCTTTTGTAGAAAATATGTAATTTAAACAAAATTATACCATTAAAAACACAACAACAACAGCATCATCATGAAAAACAACACCACTCATTTTTTTTGCTATAAGTATGATTTGTAAAGTAAAGGCAAGAGGAAGTAAATATCTTCAGATAGAAACTTATCATTTTTTTGTTCTTACATTTGTTGCTGTGGTTGTTACTGTTGTCCCCCTCACACTTACACACACTTATACACTCTGAGCTTGCCCCCATGCCTTTTTAAGATAGACATCAAATCACAATGTCATTTGCATAAATCACATTTACATTTTTTCGTTGTTGTTGCTATTTGCCAGCACCCTCATCACCCAAAGTGTAATGTGATGGAGATGAAGGAAAAAAATGCAAGAAATCTTTCGCATTTCTGTTTTACAAAAGGACATTATGGCGCAATTAGTTTTGACCGCTTGACTGACTTACACCCACACCAACACCACCACCATCGCATTTCTTCATCAAAGTATTCAAGTAAATAAAATTCCATGACAGAAACCAGATTTGCTTGAGCAGGATTTTCAGTCATGCCACAAGAAAACTTGTGACCAACTTATTTTTTGAGGTGATAAAAAAATCGTAATATCATTACAAAGAAAGTCTTAAAATTATAATCATCACCAGAAGCTGGAAAATAATTATCATCTTCAAAACGCGACTTCATTTCAACAATGGCCTTTTGAAAAAAAGAGACGAAATCGGCCAACATCTTTGGCATTATGATCGGTCGTCATCATTCCATTCCATCATGTAATAATGCCATATTTTTTAAACATCTGTTGTTTCCTCTGAAATCCTTCTTTAATAATATTCAATTCTATGCCATCAGCAAAATCATCATTATCGTCATCTGCATCATAGACAAGACAACACACTTCCTTGCCCCCATTGTCCTCTTCCATCATTTTAAGTGTGGTTTGTGTATCAGCTACTTCATAACATAACAATAACCATAGAATTGTGGCAGTAACAACAGCAGCACCGACGTCCAGTTAGCCAGCCAGCCGGAAAAAAATATTCCCATTATCCTTAAGCTATCAGAAAAAATATTGTATAAGAGCAATAGCAGAACAAACAACAATTTAAACGTAGTTTTTAAAAACATCAGCGTCTTTGTAGTATTTTTAAATCTGTATTTTATTCTGTACGAAAAAGAAAAATTTAATAAAGACATGTAGATGTAAAACTAACAAAGTGTTTTGTAATTGTTTAAACCTTTTTAAATGAAGGTGGGTTGATAAAAATTAAACAAATCACTTATCTGTTTAAAAAACTAACGAGGTGGTGGTAAATGTTACTCTCTCTTTACATTTTATTGAAATTATATCTTCTTTTGTGATGAATAAAAGAACCGGATTTGTTTAAATGAAAAATAGTTTTTTATACTTATTGTAATTATTCAAGCATATACTGATAAAAAATATTTTTAGGTAAAAGTTTTTATGAAAGTTTTGTAAAATTAAGAGTGGTTAAAATTTACCGCCATGTCATTTAATTCTTAACCATCATAACATTAATACAAAACTTAAATGGAGTTCAGAGATGACAATGAAACAGTGTTGTTAATACTTACAATCATCATAAAACGTGAAATAAATAATCTATTGCCCAGAATCTGAAGGCCTAGCTATTTCCAATTTTTTAAGAATATTTTTGTGTAAGGACACCCTGAACCAAATATCATAGATTTAAGAAAAGACATGAAAGAAATCGTAGATTAAAAATAAACATTCCAGGAACTTTGGACGAAAAATCGCATCTTTCTTGAAGAATTTTTTTGAGAGTTTTACCTAAACAAAAAAAGTGCAGACCTCTTAAAACCCAGTTTTAAAATGTTTGCTTCATAAATCTTGAATTTTTAATAATATTAATAATAATATTTGACAAAAACTTCCTCACCAATGATTTTGGATTGTCTAACAATATTTGACAAATAACCTTAGATTTTTCTGGGATGTATTTGAATGATTTTTTTAGAATATGTTTATGGAGCTGACAAAATATCGTACATTTATTAAGAATATTTGGTACTTCTCGACCAATTACAGATGATATTTTAAGGGATTTTTAATAATTTTTTTAAGGGTTTTTGACCCAAAAATCCTGGGTTTTTAAATCAGTTCCATAAAAAAATGTGGAGAGAACTTCCGGGAAAAAACATAGTGAAATTTTTAAAAATAAGTTTTTAAGGATCACCCTATGTTCTCTCTAGGTTCCCTAATAATTCTAAGAGACTCTTGGGCACAAATGGTGGATTTTTTCTATAGAGAATTTTTTGACAAAAATTTTGTCATGGTAAAATGAATGTTATGAATATTTTTTTTTAATCTTGGATTTTTTAATGGATTTTTTGGACTGATATTGTGAAATTTTAGGAATGATTTTTGATAGATATTATAACCAAAGACATGGAAAACAAGTAACCAAAGGCTATAGTTGAGCGGGATGACTATGTGATACCCTACAACACCATAATATATTGGGGACCCCCCTGAGTTCCAAAATCATTTTTGTCAATGTTTTCAAAATAATGCCATACAATCTTGCAAAATATTTTTTTAAATATTTTGCGAACATCTTCAAAACAATAGAATTCTATTCAGGCCCTAACACAACACTAATGAAAAATTTCGAGAGGATGATAATTGCGACCAATATTGCAAAATGTACAATTTAATTGGAAAAAATATCATGCAATAATAAATATGACAAAAAATAAATAATGTAACAAAAAATATTCAAATTTTTATGAGCATTTTCAATTTTTGTAAATGTTATCCTTTACCGCCAAGAGTATATTCGGAATGGGTGAGAATTGTCAAAATCGGTTTAATGGAAATTTTTTGCATTTTTACAACTTAGTTGTGGTGCCTTTCTTATCCAATGGCCAATGAAATTGGTAGACTTCTACCTAAACTCGTATCACATGCAAATTTTTCTGCGATCGTTCCATAATTGTGACCTGTAGAGCTTCTACAAAATCAGGACATTTTTCTGGTCCATTTCATCCTATAAATCTTTGCGATCATATCCAAAAACCATAGGCAGTAGACATCGTAATATTATTATTATCCAACTTTGCAAATCCTAATATTTAAACAGTTTGAGGTTACAGTAAAACCTAAATGTATGTAGGCAAGGTTCTGCCGCAGAAGGTAGGTCCAAATATGAACCCCAATTACCGAATTTTGAACAGCTCCATTAGAAAATGAGTCTTAAATCATCAGAAACCGAATATCAGGAGGTATCGTTACATGGGAGGCGATGGGAAAACCTATATAGACAATGCTCTGCCACAGGAGGTGGAACCCGTCACAAACTCTAAGTACCGAATTTGTATCAATATTTGTAATTTGGATGACAAAGTTAATAATATACCCTCCTTTCCAAGGTGGAGGATTTACAACGAACTTAAAACTCAAACATATGGTGTACAACTAACTTGATATTTATAGACGATCTGTTTCCGTTTTCCAATTAAAAATCTTAATGTTCATGTTTGCATCTCAATAAATGTTACTTTTTGTTCTACGGTCAATATATTGTTAAATTTTCTTAAATATATTCATTATTTAGTTTTTCTTGATTTTCACAAAGAATAAGAAAATAATTTTCGTTTAACAAAGCTTGTTATTAAATTGTTTTTATTTTTGTAACGAATTTTGTTTATGATGGGTCAACAATTGGGCATACATACATATGTCGTATAACGAACAATGGAACCTGCAACAACAGTTTGCAATCATGTATTTAAGAAGAAAATTAAATTTAGCACTTCAAACAATTTAGTTACAATTTTTTATGAAAATAATTGTTTTAATTGTTCCAAACACAAGAAAGAGAATTGCAAAATTTCGAAGAAGCATAAAAGAATTTTTCACATATTTATCTTGTTTAAGTTTTTTTTTTGTAATTCAATTTAGTTTGAATGACACATACACTTGTATTATTTAAAGAGATTTAGGAATAATTTTCCAGTCATGCATACAACCATAATTTAATTGTTTGCGGCAACACTTTGGATTTTCGTCTTAAAATAAAATAGATACCTAATAAACCATGACCAGTTGCTAATAGATAGATACCTCTCTCGGCGGGACATTTTTAATAACCAAAAACCAACCTACCATTACACTCGTCATTGGCTTTGTGTTGTCCTCCCACAGATGTCCTGGGCCACATTAATTGACTGAAAATCTATTGACAGCTCACTTAGTCCAACGCATCTTGGAATTTATTGCCTGTGCCTCATTTGCTGTCAAAGTGAGCAACATTGACCAGTGTTGGTGGGGGTGTACGGCCACAATTTGCTGCTGTGTGGCGGTGTGGTGGTGTATCATGGTTTATGGCATTTCCAATGTTGTCCTGCTGCTGTTGCTGATCCGTAGTCATATTGCGTGGTGTTTTCATTTAATTACAATGACTCCAAGAATAAATAACTTGAAGACAGAAAATAATTGTTCGGTTGGTGTGTCCTAATGGTCTGGGCCATGTAAACAGCATGGGCGAACGAAAGGGCGAGAGTAGAATGTGAAAGCGAAAACAAACAATTAGTTGCCAATTAATACAAATTAAGAACACAATGACTTTGTTTTAACGTCATTTTCCTTTGTACCATGTCATCGTCGTCATCGTCATGGTCATCAGCATCATCAACGCCATCGCCATCGCCATCGCCTTCTCCATCACAGCCGCAGTTACTCCGCCGCCATCAACTTGCTGTTCGGTTGTCACTAACACCAGCCAGAAATGAGAATCTCATTATTTTCCTACGCCAACAACACCCAAACGAGAACCTTAGGAAGCTTATTTATTACAATTATGGGTAGTAACTGCGTATTTATTTTGAGTGGGGCTTACCTTTCTACCACGGGTAATAGAGTAGTGGCAGGGAAATAAGTCGAGGTAGTGATGGCAATACTTATATGTCGTTAAATACATTATTGAGATATTGAAAGTATTAATCGGTAGTTCTTTAAGTGAAACAAATTAATAAGCAGCTAATTTCAGCCGGGCCGAACTTTTTATACCATTTTTTATACATTCGGAAGGAATTTGAAAATTAAAAAATAAATATAAAAATAAATCCGCCGAAAAATGCCGCTTAAATTAAAACCTTTTTATGGAAGCTATACAAAAACGTAGTGCCCTATAAGAAATTTTTTGTCATGGGCTGTAGTATCCATTACAAGCTTCAAATACAAATTTTGAAACATTTCCGGTGAAAAGTGCCGCTTAAATCACCAAAATACCGAAAATAGGGAGGTACCATTATATGGGGGCTATACAAAGACGTGGACCTGCATACAAACATTTTTGTCATAGGCTGTAGTACCCATTACGAACTTTAAATACGAAATTACCGAAAATACGTGGATCGACATGGCCCATTTTAGCCTTCTATCTCAATTCGTTCGAAAGATAACGTGATTACAACCGACAGACAGACGGAAAGACACACAGACAGACAGACAGACAGACAGACGGACAGACAGAGAGACACACAGACCGAAGGCTTCGCTAAATGATATGAGAAAGGTCACAACATACTTTCTGCAAATTATACGCAAATTTAGGGTAGTTTGGAAAAATTTCAACGAAATTCATGAATCTCATACAATATGTTCGAGGCCTCCGATCTGGGGGCAATTTCGGTGCATTTCAAATTGTTTGTCCAATGGTGATAGGTGAATAGATGACTTGGATTTTAATACCCACAGTAACCGAAGTAGCCAGAAATACCATTCAAAACCATTTTTTAGGTCCCGACTGACAAAAAATCGATTTTCAAGCAAAGTTCCCAAATAATATCTAAATTACCTTTCCGGGACTCAATCCTGCTCTCAGTTATATTGCAACAGAGGCTATACGTGCTCCATCGAAATAACGGTTTTGAACCCTAGGTCTCTTTGGACAAATCCGCTTCAGAACATTTAGAGTTGATGTTGAGTTGTCCGACTGCCTGGCTGGCTGTCGTGAACTTTATACATCGTAACATTTTTTAAGCTTGTAATTGGAAATTCGTACTAAAAGGGTACGAAAAGTACAAAAATGGACTAAAAATTCAATATTTTTGGATTGGACTTTCGAAATTTGGAATGAGAGTCCCTGATGAAGTGCAGTGATGATTTTTGGAAATTCGAACTTTAAGGTTACGAAAAGTTCTAAAATAGTACTAAACTTCTAAAATGGTACCATTTGGTACTATATGAACGGGTACTTGGAATTTGGTATGAAAATCAAGATTGGAAAGTAAGTTTGATATGTGTACTCGTTTTGGAAATGTGTACTAAGTGTACTAAATTTGGAACTGGTAGATTTAGTGTTAACGGATGAAGATGGAATTTTGACATTTTGTATTGGGGCTCCTTTTGATGGTAGGTTTGTGATTATGGAAATATGGTTATGGAAATGTGTACTACAAGTGCACGAAAAATACGAAATAGTACTATATTTGGTACAATTAGGTATTGGGTGAACAGATAATGCTTGAAATCTGAAATTTTGTACTAGGGAAGGAAATGTGTACTATAATCACTAAATAGTACTAAATTTTGTATTGGGTGGAGGAATAGAGCTGAAATCCTAAAAATTTATGTGGACGTCACAGTTTGTGTCTGTGGTCGAGATAAGGAGCCGGTTTTGAATATTAACACTAAAATTGTATTAAATTCGGTAAGGGGGGAAATTAAAGAGCTAAGATCCTGAAATTAAATATTAAGGTCACTGTTGGTATCTGAGGTTGATATGTGGAAAATTGTTTAGAAAATGCGTATTATAATTGTTCGAAAAGTACCAAATTTGTTATTGTTTGAAGGGATAGAGATAAAATTCTGAAATTTAATATTGAGGGGTCTGTTGGTATCTGTGTTTGAGATTTGACAATGGTTTGAAAATGCGTCACATATTTGTACGAAAAGTTATAAATAGTACTAAATTTGCTGAAGGAATAGATATTGAGGTCTCTGTTGCTACATAGGATACTCCTTTGCATCCACACCGCATCATTATTTACCGACCCTCGTATTTATAATTTATACAAACTTTGTAAATAACAATATGCCACCATAACGACATTGACGATCATGATGCCACTAATTGTGACGAATGAATCCTAGTGCCAGCTTCCTTCCCATCAATACTCTAACACTGAAATGTTATTCATCATTATTTCGCTTGCGTTCTCTTGACATTTATTCAAGTTGTACGTACGTACACAAGAGAAAAAAATTACGCAGATATTTATAAAGTCACGTACTTTTACTTTCATTACTGTCACCAGGGCAGAAGCAAGGTCTCAGAATTACAATTTTTATGTAATTTTTTATGGAAGATAGTGTTTATCTTAGCAACGTATGGTCAAAGAATGTTGCTGAGAGAACATTCTCTTTACAGGATACGAAATATGACACAACAAAATTAATTAAAAACAAGTTAAGTAGTGTCAGTCGGTTCTACCGATGTACATCCTCAGAAAATGTTCGATTATTTATATATACGTTGACTTCAAATTGTTGACCCTCTATGGAGTAGGTTCCGAAGGAATGGGCCAATGTTGTCCAATTCGTATCGGACCTAAATAAATATGATATAAATATTTTTTCAAAATCTTGAACGCCATGTGGCTAAGGTACCAAAAGAAATGGTCCGATCTCTACCATCTTTATAACATATCTGGAAATATTGAGTCTGAATGGAATCCGATGATTTCGCGATTTATGAACTTCATGGATATTCAACATCTTGACCCTTTTGTAGGGGAGGTACCAGAAGGAATGGACCGTTGTATCCCATCTTCACAGCAGATCTTATGTTAGTGGATGCTTATTTCGGATTTTATAATCGTTTTGGACATTTAAATCTTTGACCATTTGTGGGGGAGGTATCAGAAGGAATGGTCCGAGCTCTACCATCTTTATAACAGAGCGTGTTGATAGAAATATTCAGATGTGCCAAGTCTGAATCAGATGTTAATTTCGCGTTTTATGATCTTCGTGGATACTCATATTGTTGACCCTTTGTGGGGGAGGTACCAGAAGGAGTGGACCGATATATTCCATCTTGACACCAGACCTTGGGTTAATAAAAATATTGTGATTTGTGTAATTTGTAGGTAATCGAACTCTTACATCGAATTTTTTGAGAGTTATAATTATTTAACATTTTGACCCTTTGTGGGGGAGGTAAGTAATTAAGCGGACGGATAATGTCGATTTTCGCACCTGACCTAGCACTGATGCAAATATTGGAGCAAAATCGAATTATCCTTTCTCTTCTTGTGCAGTAAAATATATTTTTGAAAAATTTGACATTTGTGGGGGAGATAACAAATTTCCGAACTTGATCTAAATTTGATAATAATATTACAGTGTGCCAAGTTGGCACCAAATCTGATACTCTCTTCAAGAGTTATCGTGCGCACCAGCTAGCCAGACAGACAGGCAGACGGACATCGCTAAATCGACTCCAAATCTCCTAAAACGGATTTGACCCAAAGAGAGCTAGGGTCTAAGACCGTTATTTCGATGAGGCACGTTTTGGACGTATCAAATGATATATAGTGTACGGCTGAGGGTATAAAAAATCGTGGTGAAGCAATTTTTGCCCTTATTTTGGTATGGGATACCCTTGATGGCCTTTTTGTAGATTTGAACTAATTACCAAATATGCAAAATGACAGCAGTCAAGCCTTTTTTAATTTAGGCCAATGCTGGTGTATATAATTGTAGATTTTTGTCTTGATAAATAAGCTTCTTCCTAATTTTTTCAGAATAAAAAAAAACTTTTATAAATTGACATATTTCTTTTGGAAGAACTGAGTTGCACTATTTAATCTTTTAACAATTTTATATTTCACTATTGATATATCATTCTTATGCATATTATTAAATGCCCTGTCACGTGAAGCCTCCACATATAAGTGATATGGCTTCAATAAAAAAAAACACACACGCACTTCCATTACCATTTAAATTATATTCCCGACACGAACACAAACAACCGATGTTATCAAAACAATGAGAAAAACTGGAATTTCGTAGGACAATCACAACAATTTATCCTTTGTGTGTTTTCCTCTATTTTTTCTGTTTTTTTTTTTTTTTTTTTTTTTTTTTTTTCGATATTCCTTCTTTTCATTTCAATTTATTCGAAATGTTCAAAAGAGACAGACGGACATACAGTCCATTTTGATTTTTTAACCTTTGCAATGCGTTTAAAAATGTGCCCACAAACGACACTCAGGCAAAAGGACAAAAGGACTAACGAATAATGGGAACGAACGGGAAAAGACACAGTAAAATAAAATCAATTTATATTGTAATAACATATTCAGCGTATTTTTTAATGTCTTCACATGACCGGCCAAGGCTCCGGATGACCATTGACACACATGTGGATGGACGTGGCCACAGCCATCTGTATGAAATTGGTGGGGTACACTACAGTAATGGCTGTGTGCAGTATCGAGGTATGGATAGGACCGTACCAATACGATGCGGTCAAATGTAATTGCAATTCCATTTTGTAGTACAAATGCGTTTAAATTAAAACAGCTTCATCTTCTATCAGCAATCCTGCTTTCCCGTTACATTCTTTGAACTGTGGTTTCAAGGATGCAACGTAATTAAGGTACACTGTAAAAGGGAGTAACACATTACACTATGCAACACAGAAAAATGGTTATGGGAAAATTCAATTCATTCATCCCTAAATAGACATTTTGTGGGGAGGTGATACAAACGGTATGACAAACTTAATATATCCTTCATACTATGGTGGAGGTTATAAAAATAGAAGTGCGGCCCGGCTGAACAATCTGCCTTTTTACTTGTTAGCTCTACATTCATAATAAAATTCAAAATTAAAGACAGACGAGAAAATAATATATTCTATTTTCACAGAATGACGGTTTTAGCCACACCAATAGTTAACAACGACAGTATTTTTTTTAAATGTTACTCATTTTGAAATTTGATTTAATTAATTCTTGAAAAAATTTTTTTTTATTCGTATGAATTAAGCCAAAAAATTTTTTGTGTTTTCGAATAAGGAAATGCTTTGAAAGCATTTATAAATGTAAGCAATGGAAATGACAATTTCAATCCAAAACCAGTGGGTTAACCCCTTTATATGTAAGCGTACTGCATGCAAAGGCTATAGTCGGGCGAGGCCGACCATTTGATAACTTAAAACTTTACAATTTGCAGTGAAGTTTTTGCAGCCTTTGACTCGAATGAAGATACCCCTAAGAAACGTATTTACATCGATTACTGATTGAAAGGAAATTTTGAATTTAATTTCGTCTACTGGGTCCATCAATAATATCCACTATTGGTGTTATTTAAGTGTACATACTGATATTGTTTGGATATGTGCCATGCATACTAACAACTGGTATCAATATCACACACCCTTCATAAATGATACGATGCCCATCAACGCATATACTATGCACGAGTTTATCATTTAATGCACATTCTGAAATTATTTGTTTTAAAAATAACAGATAAAATATATGTTCGCCTTTAGATTTTCCAAAATCTGATTTTAACATAGAGATGGAGCTGGATCTTCATAGAACCACTTTCTGAGTCGATTTATGTATCTCAGTCCGCCTGTCCGTCCGTACGTCTGTCCATGTATTCAGTCTAGAAGCAAGTACATCAAATTTGGTGAAAATCGGTTCAGATATAGCTTTAGCTCCCATATTTATGTTTCATCCCATTTGTTGTGTAAGTCCCTCACATTCGTAATATGCATTCGACAACAATGATATTTGGTACCACATATCAGATACAGCCCAGAAATACTTCGCGCAAATTTTATCAAAATGTTTGGATATAGCTCCCATATATATCTTTAACCCATTTCGGGTTAATTGTGTACCAAATGACCAATATCAGTCCAAAAGTCCCGAATTTTGTTACATCCGATCGAAAGAGCATCTAACTCGGAGAAAATCGGTTCAGATATAGATATAGTTTCTATATATATGTTTTATCCGGTACCAGCGGATAGCATATATAGCTCGAAAAGAAAAAAATCTTCAAAAGAATCTGGCCCACACTCTCAGAGAAGAGAACAAGGTCGCTGATGTCATTGTCAAAACCTGATTTAAAACTTGTGGGGGTATCATCACAGGTCATTGTAAGGTGAGGGCTATGACCTCGAAATGGGACAGCGACGACATTGACTACTGTAGGGTCTGTCAAGATGAAGAAGAAATCGAGACAGTCGAACACTTGCTCTGCCACTGCCCAGCACTCATTAATGTGAGACACAGACTAGTCGGAGAACTAGTGTCACATGATCTGTCTTCTTTTTCTAACACTGACCCTATAGTAATCCTTCAATTAGCCAGAAGATTCAAGTGGCTAAAAACGACACGGCAAACTCCTCAGCCGTAGATCACACTCAACAACTCTATCTCTTATCTTCATCTCTTCTACCAACCACTTTTTTCCTCTTTTCTTAACATTCTTCTGGGATGAACACAATGGACCTATAGGTCTCCGAGTGGAGCGGTTGCCATATGGTAACCGCGCGTCCTTTAACCTAACCTAACCTAGCTCGAAAATACCTCTGCCAAATTTTATCAAGATCTGCTCGGATTTGGATATATATCTTTAATCCGATTTCAGGTTTATTGTGCAAATAATGGCTAATATCAAAGACATAGAAGTATAAAGATGAGGCAAGACAGAGTCAAGATAATGCAACCCTGTGAAGATACCTCTGTTGTTATGATATCGTAACAACATAGTTAGCAATGTTAAGCGATTTAAACCGCTTAGGCAATATGCAATTAACTGGGAAAGTCTAGGGAGTAGAATTTTGAAACTCAATTTTTGGATTTTTCAAACTTTTGTTTGTCTTTTTTTCTATAAATGGGTTTTTTTATATTAACATGGTCCTGTCATGAGCTGTTATCTAGATAGTATAGACACAAACCAAAATGCATTGTGTCTAGTCTTTACCATTTTAGGTCTTTGCTAATTCAGCCCAAATGGAGTGAATTTCGGGACGTTCGTTACCATTTTGTGGAACTCGGCTCCGATATATATATTTTTTTTAAAATAATCCTTTTCGAAGTGATATCATGTACTCTATTCTATGTAATTTGGTATAAAAGATCAAAATGTCTTCGTCAAATTTAGTGAAAATCGATTCTGAATTGGATATACCTCCCATATATTAGCTATCTCTGAAATGAAACCATAACTGCTCTAAAGCCAAATGTTGATTGGTGATATGATCTACTTTAAATAAATTCTTAAATTACGGGAACTCTATTAAATATGCATAGTGGTTAAGGGTATCGAATAGTCGTCCCCGCCCCACTTTTGCCTTTTCCTTACTGGTTTTAGTACATATTTTTTATAACAGAAAACAATTATGAACGAAATATTCTTGAATTGATTACATGTTCGGTGTTGCAGCCTTTCAAGTAGCTAAGCGCGACATGTGAGGTTCACCTGTCCAGCGTTATGAAAACATTTTTCAACGACCTATACTATTGTTGCAATCTCTGAGAGCATTTGAATCTTCTGATAAGGCTTGATAAGAACAGAGACACCATTTCGACAACAACATTGTGCTGTGACTTTGATGTGAAATGCACGCTCACCACCGCTGAGAGAGCACGAAATGGGCATTGTAGAAACAAATTATCTGCAAACGTACTCAAAGCGTGAGTGTCAAACCAAACACTTCGATTAAAACAAACCTCAAAAACAGGGTTGCCAAACATATTTTATAAATTTCACATAATAATAATAATAACAATAATTTGCAAAAACAACAACAATAATTGCAAAACAAAAAATTCAAAAAAAAAAAAAAAAAAAAAGGTATAAAAGTTTTAGCGGTTTTGCCGACAATTATTCAAATTGTTGACTCTCTACCGAATAGGTACCGAGGAAATGGGCCAATATTGTGTATTTCGTATATGACCTAAATAAATATGATATATTGGTTTGACTACATCAACTACTTCCTTCACTTTATGTAAGATATATGATAATTTTTTTTTCAAAATCTTGCACCCTATGGTGCGGAGGTACCAGGAAAAATGTTTCGATCCATACCATCTTTATAAAAGATCTTTTGTTGATGGAAATATTGAGATTTACCAAGTCTGAATGGAATTGGATGTTAATTTCGCGTTTTATTAGCCTTATGAGGGAGGTTCCATATGGAGTGGGCCGATATATCCTATCTTCACAGCAGATCTTCTGTTTACTATGAGGAAATAGTGGGATGTGTCAAATATAAAGAGAGCCGGATGCTTATTTCGGATTTTATAATCGTTTTGGTTATTCAAAACGTTGACCCTTTGTGGGGGAGGTATCACAAGGAATGCTCCGATCTCTACTCTTTACAAGAGATCCTGTGTTGAATATTCATAATTTTAACTCTTTCTGGAGAAGGTACTACAAGGAGTGGGCTCACCTTCACAGCAGACCTTGTGTTAGTAGAAATAGTGGGATGTGTCAAACATGAAGAGACCCGGATGCTTACTTCGAATTTTATAATAGTTTTGGTTATTCGAAACTTTGACCATTTTTGGGGCAGGTACCAGAGGGTAAGGTCAGATCTCTACCATCTTTGTAACATCTTTGGAAATATTGAGATTTACAAAGTCTGAATGGAATTGGGCGTTTATTTCGCGTTTTGAGAGCTTCTTGAATATTCAAAATTTTGACCCTTTGAGTGGATCGATATACTACATCTTCACAACCGACCTTGGGTTAATAAAAATGTAGTGATCTGTGTCATTTGAAGACAATCGGACTCTTTCATCACATTTTTATGAGTATAATTTTGACCATTTGTGGGGGATATACTTGATGGAGTGAACCGATATTGTCCATTTTCGTACCTGACCTACCACCATTGCAAATATTAGAATTTGCAAAGTTGGAGCAAAATCGGATTATCCTTTCGCTTTTTGTGCAGTAAATGTTTTTCTTTGAAAATATTGTCATTTTGTGTCGGAGGTACCAGAAGGAGTGGTCCGATATTGCCTATCTCCGAACTCGATTTAAGTTTGACAATAATATTGCGATGTACTAAGTTTGGATCAAATCGGATACTCCTTTCGAGAGTTAACGTAAGAACCAGTCAGACGGACGGACATCGCTAGATCGACTCCAAATGTTCTGAAGCGGATTTGGTACAAAGAGACCTAGGAGACCGTTATTTTGGCCGTATCAAATGATATGTACCCTCTGTAGACTGAGGGTATAATGAACAGAACAGAATCTCCAACCCTTTTATGGTGTCCATAACAAAACGAGAACCTATGTTTTTAATTTTTCTCCAATTAGCAATAATTCAAAATGGCACATGTATGGAAAATCTGTTTGATTAGGCGCACGGATATTGCCCATCATCGAATTTGACCAGACCGCAGAAAAAAATTAGCTTTTAATGCCTATCCAAGTCAGATTTTTAAATTGGGTCTAAAAAGATTATTTCCTTTGGGTTTGAAAATAGCATACCTCAAATATTTAATATCATCAAATCACATACAATATATTCCATATAACCATAAAACAATCCTCTGATCCAAATATTAATGACCAAATAACTGAAAGTAAAAAGAAGAGAATTACAAAGATTACATCATTATTTCCAACGACATTGGCAACCCTTAAAAATCACAATCAAGTATTGTGCTATTTAACAAGTGCCCGGAATAATAACAACAATAATCTTTCTATATCAATAGCAAAAAACGCCAAGAGAATTATTATCAAAACTCGAGAACAACAAATAAATTTTAATAATAAGTAAATAGTACTCGAATTCTAAACTTGGGAAGCTATAAAAATAACATTTCACATCAAGTAATGCCCGGTGTTCTAAAACGAATGCAATCAGTTTTTGTCATGCTCTCTAAGCAGTCGCACAAAGCCGAAACACACACTCTTAATTAGTGAGGAGAAAATAATAAAACAAGTGAAAGAAAAAAAAAACACAACAGATAATAAAAACAAATTTCTACAAAGAACTGTCAAAAATTTCAATAAAAAAACCAAACTGTGGAAACCAAAACGTGTGTAAATAAACAATAAAGCCAGCGTTTATTCCAGAAATTCATCAGGTAAAGGTAAACAGCTGCGTTGCAATACAACCGGTGTCCTCATTGTGGAAGTTCATTGACTGTCTGTTGTGTTGCTTGTTCCCGGTTGCGATGTGAGTGCGTGCGTGCGTGCCTTCCAATGTTCTTTGTCAGTTGGAAATCAAGTGAATATGTTTTCTGAGTATGAATGGATGGCCTGTGAGTGTTTATGACAAGTGACGATGGCGAGTCTTTTTGGCGCTGGTCATCTGTTTTCTGTTCCTCTTTGCTTTCGGAATTTTTGTTTACTTGTACAAAGCATGTCAAACAATACTCTTTGAGCATTTTTACAAATTTCACTCGGATATGACTGAAGAGCAAAATAAAGCAGGTTGAGTAAAAAATAATGAGATTTTTAATTCAAGCTTAAAAGAGAGTTATTAAATTATGTTGAACAACGTGAAAAATAACAAAAGATGACCCTTTAAATTGTGACATAATTATTTGTATAATCCTCAAAGGCAAGAAATCGACATGTTTTCTGATTAAATGAAAAAAAATGGAAAATGTGTCTGTATTAACCCGTTCCGAATTATGTTGGAGTTACTAAAAATCCTAAATGTCAATAAGTTTCTAAAATGTTTTAAAACCCAGAAATTGTGGAATATAGGGAGGTACAATAATATATAGACTACATTGTAATATAGACCTGGCTTGCACAATGTTAACTATCCACTGAGAGTTGAAATATCCAATTTAAAATGCAGAGTGAGGTAAAAAAACTGCAACAAAGTCAAACGCCATAATTTTTATTTCTTTTTTTAATTTTATTGAATGAAAGCATAAAATGTCGGAAATAGCATAAAATTTTAGAATAAGTTTAGATTTGTTCGAATTGGTCACCTTTGGCACGAATTACGGCCTTCAAACGGCCAATGAAACCGTCACACGCTGGCCGAATGTTGCTCTGCGGTATTTTGGCCCATTCCCGGCGAAGCGCTTGCATGAGGTGATCGACACTTTGATATTTTTAGTGTCAACCTTGCTTCCCAAAATAATCCAGACACAATAGTCCAACGGATTGATATTTGGAGATTTTGGAGAAAACCAAATTCGACAGTTCACCACTTTCGGCCAAGCGAAGCAACTCTTTAGCCATTTAGAATCTATTTTCTTTCAGTTGCGGTGTATGTTTTTACACTTTTTGGAATTTCAAGGGCTTTACCCCGAGTTAATTTTTCAATATTTGCCGAATGGAATATTGCGATATGTTCAGCTCACGAGCTATTTTTCGGCCACTACGACGCGGATTTCGATCAAGTCGCTTCTTTACTTCTCGAAACATTTCTGCTGATGTTGCTGTTTTCTTACGCTACCAGTATCACGGAGGAGTGGCTTAATGGCAGCAGTCTGAAGTTGGTTGCATTTTTCCATCTCACCCTGTATATTACTTTAAAATGAAGAACCTCTAAAAACATAAAATCGGGATGGGCATTTTTAAATAACATTGACAATTATATGCGTCCTATACCAAGACATGAATCAATTCCGAAATTTTTTTTACAGAGTTGGACCCATAAATACCACAGTATACGTTAAAAAACTTTTTTTTGAAAATGCTATAAAAAGAAAGAAAGAAAAATAGACTATGGAGGTAATATTAAGTGTGTCATTCCGTTTGTAACTTCTTGAAGTACTCATGTTAGACCCGAAAATTCTTAGTCGATATATGTGTGTCTTTCAGTGCCTATGTTGTAATCACGCAAACTTTGAAATAGAAAGCTAAAGTCAGTAGGCAGGTTAAATTGGTCCATGCCGGTCCATGCTTGCGTATAGCCCCCACATAACGGTACATCCCTATATTCGGTGTTTTGATTATTTTAGTTACATTTTTCAATGGAATTGTCTAAAAATACACACTAGAAGTTCTTTCTAACCACTTTACCCCCTGGAAGAGAAATGTCTATATTGGGTCCACGATATCGAATAGCCCACATATAACGGTTTACCCCGATTTTCGGTATTTTGCCGATTTTTGGTACAATATTCACCGAAATTATTTCAAATGTCATATTTAGAGTTCGTAATGGGAACTACAGTCTATGCCAGAAAATTGTCTATGCAGGTCCAGGTCTTCGTATATCCCCAATATAATGGTATCTCCCTATATTCGGTATTTTGATGATTGTAGCTAAATTATTCAACAGATTTTTTTTTCAAGACCCCAATATAACGGCTGTATTGAAAAGATTCAATAGAATTTTTAACGGATTTTTTTTTTTTTTTGAAAATTGCGAAATTCGTTCCAAATGAATGTTTGGCCTGGCCGAAACTGCTGCTTTTTTACTTGTTTTAAGTTCGGTAAGTATAGTTTGTACTTGATTCTCTCTTCTGCGGCATAAAATTGCTGAAATAGGTTCAATATTTCTTTTGTCACTCATAAGGCGGTTTTTCCGAATATTTGGTATTTTGGTAATCTAACCACATTTTTAAACATATTTTCTATACTCCGCAGTCAGAGGGTATTTATTATTTGATACGGCCAAAGCGTGTCTCATCAAAATTACGGTTTTAGACCTCTTTGTACCAAAACCGTTTCAGGACATTTGGAGTCGATCTATGGATGCGTATGTCTATCTGTCTGGCTGCCTGATGTGCACGATAACTATCGATGGGAGTGTCCTATGTGGTCCAAACTTGATACATCGTAATATTTTTTTATGAAACTTAGAACGAGCTCGGAGGTGGATAATATCGGTTCACTCCTTCTCGTACCTCCCTCACAAAAGGTCAATATTTTCACAGAAAATAATTTAATTAATAGAACAGGAAAAGATGGACGAATTTTGAGCAAAGGTTGCTCCTAACATTTTAATCAGTGTTAGGTGAGGTCGGAAAATTTAATATATAGGTCAACTCCATCAAGTTCCTCCTCCACAAAGGGTCAAAATTTTGAATAATTATCAAATCTTATAAAATGTGAAATAAGTGTCCTATTGTGTTCAAAATTCGCACATCTCAATTTTTTATCAGCACAATATGTTGTGTGGGATGGGATATATAGGTTCACTCCTTCAGGTACCTCCCTACAAAGGGTCAAATTTATCGTTTCAATTATAAAATTTATAAAAGGTGTACCATGGTCATCAAATTTCACACATACCAATTCTTTTGCAAATACAAGATCTGGAATCAAGGATGGATAGACGGGCCATTTATTCTGGTACATCCACCCCCCCCCCCACACACACACCTACCCAACGGGTCAAAATTTTGAATAACCAAGACGCTCATAATAAGGCAAAATGAGCATCCGATTATTTTCAAATGGGACACTCCTAATATTTTCACCAACACATCATCAGCCTACTCCTTTTTGTACCTCCCCTACAAAGGGCTAACTCCTATAAAATGTGATTTCGATTCGATTGCTTTCAAGATTTGTCCATCTCAATATTTTTACTAACACAAGATCTTATACAAAGGTGAAATATATCGGACCACTCCTTCTGGTAATTCCCCCACAACGGGACAAAGTTATAAATAACTATACCTACCAGAAAATGCGAAATAAACACCCAATTCTCCTCAAATTTCACCAATCCCAATAGTTTAATTAACAGAATATCTGGTGCGAAGATACCAGATATCTGTCCACTCCTCCTGGTACCTCCCTCACAACGGGTCAAAATGTTTAATATTTTTAACATTCATAAGCGAAATAAGCATCTATATTTTTCCAAACTTCACATATTCCAATATTTCTACTAACACGAGATTTGGTGTGAAGATGATATATATATATAGGCCTACCCCGTCTGGTACTTCCGCCACAAGGGGTCACTGCTGTCAATATTTATATATCTCGACATAATATGCGAAACAACTAAGCGAAACTTAATAAAATAAAAAGTATAATTAAACATGAATGTTCAATATTAGATGACGTTGAATATTTCGGTCCGCTAAATATGGTAGCTCACGCATATTTATATATATATATATATATATATATATATATATATATATATATATATATATATATATATATTTTTTTTTTTTTTTCCAAAAAATTATCACATATCTAATAATATGTGAAGATAGAGGTCGATATGACCCTAATCTGGTACGTTGTAACATTTATAACAACTAATGTCAAATACGAAATCGACAATATAAGCCCATTTTTTAGTAACTTCACCCAAAAGGCTTTTTGTGTGGATCGAACGATAATACTCTTAACACATGGTGTTGCGCGATTTTCGTTGGTATTATACTTTTTTTTTGTAAAAAATCATTGCAAATTTGCCAAAAGCAGTTCAGCATTTCTTGACTTATAAACAGTATAACTAACATCAAATTCTCTTACATATAGATTGTACCAATTTTGTTATATACCCAATATCTTGTCTCTCAGCATCACTGTAATGGTCAGGAGACATCTTTTAATGTATTTGTGACTTCGCCGAGACTAATTTTTTTTATAAAAGTTATGGTTTATTTTACCCTCTAAATATTATTAAATTTGGTAGGCTTCTACCCAGCTGTAATATCAGGAAATGTGTCTGTTTTTGGTCCATTTCAAAAACAATAGACTTCTATTTTGATCCTAACCCCACCTCCATGCTAAATTTCGTGAGGATTTCGGGCTATAGTGACGACCTGTAGCGTGATTACCAATTAACATGGGCAGCGCGGAGAGATAGGAAGCTCTATATTTCGAGGCGTTGCACAATTTTTGGCCCAATCAAACTTAAAACTGGATTTATGTCGTTTTAAAAACGAAACCTAATTGAGTTGCAAGTCATTGAATTAAAAGCATTAGTAATGTTCAAAATGGTAAAGTTCTGCAAATACGCTATTCTATTGTCACTTTTTAAGACAGGAATATATTGACTGATGTCTCTCTTGCAGCAAAATGCTTTAAAATCGCAGCAGAACCAATGAATTTCCTTTAAGCTTACTACAAAAAAAAAAAAAAAAAAACTATTTTCCCTTTTAAATGATCCAATAAACCCTCACATTTAGCCTTCTTTTTCGTTTCCCTTAAATTGCAGTCAATCAAAAACTCAAACGAAGCTTTTGAAAGAACCGGACGATAGGGCACATCAACGCTATCACAGTACATCGAACAACAAACCGTCATCTTCATCAGCCACAACATCATTAGTGGTGGTGCATCAACAACACAGAACATCATTGTCCGTCGTCGGTTTAGCCGAGAATAAAAAAAGTCCGGAAATTCTACAACCAAGCAATAAAACCAAATAGAAAGATGTCCACCTCCGCCTCCAGCTCTTTGCTAACCGCAAAGCTACCAACATTCGAAGAGATTCTAGAAGCGGCCAAAGAGACATTTCGTCAAAATTTTGGCCAAGAGCCAGAATTAGCCTGCTGTGCACCGGGACGTGTTAATTTGATTGGTGAACATGTTGATTACAATGACGGTTATGTTCTGCCCATGGTAAGTGAAAATGCAATTCCGACAGATTTTTTAATTTTTGAATGGAATATAAAGATAAAAAAACATCGAATGCAACTCATGCTAATTAGTTGGAAACGAACAAAATGAAAATTTTTCGTAATTTTTTTCTTCTCATTAAAAAAAAATATTCAAATCAGACAAACTTGGTTAAAAAAAAAAAATTTAAATAATTTTTTTTTAATACTCACCCACCTTCACCATTTAAACCAGGAAATGTGTTATAACTAAAACGAAAAATTGTTTGTGGCCAACATCATGAATGTTGCGTTTGAAACGTTTGTTTTCTAATGAGCTTCCTCATGTTGGCTGGCTGCCTGGCTGGCATTCATGCTATTGCATTCCGTTTCTTTTTTGTTTATTTTCTCTAGGCCCTTCCAATGGTTACGGTCATTGTTGGCGGTCAACGGCCGGGAAATGAAGTCGATTTAATTACTTGCTGTGCCGGTGCTGATGATCCAAAGCATGTTAAATTTTCATTAACGGACTTGCAACCTAGCCAAAAACCAAAGTAAGTTTAATTTAGAAAATGGAATTATTATAATTAGATTTTTAAGTGCTTTAAAGAAAAAGATAAATGATTAGGTAGGTATGTAGGTATGTAGGTATTCAAAAGCGAGTAACATGTATATATTTTATTATACCCTCAGCCATATGGGAACAGAGGGTATATACAATTTGATACGGTCAAAACGTGTCTCTTTGGACCAAATCCGTTTCAGAACATTTGGGTACATCGTAATAATTTTGTCAAACTTAGATCGAGTGCGGAGATGGGCAATATCGGTCCTCTCCTTCTGGTACCTCCACCACAAAAGGTCGACATTTTCAAAAAAAAAAAATATATATATATACACTAGTGGCCAAAACTAAAGCAACTGAAATCGCAAAGACAATAAATGTCCTATAACTTTTACAAAAATAAACAAATCGAAATTATTTTTCCAGTTTTAAATGAGGGGTTTAATTCACTTTTAAGAAACTAAAAATAAAAATACAAAAATAAATTTGAACGAAAAATAATATGTGGAAAACTAAAATGACCCAATTTTTGCTTGGTCAAAACTAAAGCAACTTTTGATTTTTTATTTTAAAATAATTAAATTTTGGCTAGTAGTCGATTGCATAACCATTATTTTTGATAGCAGCTTCACACCTACGAGGCATTGAATCTATAACACGCTCAATTTGATCCTTGGGTGTGCCTTCCCAGGCACCCCGAATTCTTTAGAAAATGTTGTGCTGATTTATTTCCGAATCTCTCTTGATCTTCCTATCTACGATGCTCCAAAGGTTTTCTAAGGAGTTTAGGTCAGGTGATTGTGCCGGCCATAACAAAACATGCATTTTTGACTCCCGCAACCAATATTTGACAAGTTTTGATACAAGTTTGGGATCATTGTCATGCTGAAATACATAAATCAGCCGAATATTTTACTCAGCGTAAGGGAACAACGTGATGTCCAACACATCTTTGTAAACAAACCGATCCACAACTTCCTTTATTTTATAGATAGGCCAAGTCCATAGAAAGAAAAACAGCGCCACGCCATTTTTGACCCTCCCTCATGCTTCACTGTACCTTTGCAACACTGCGGCTTGAGTCCTTCATTTTTTGGCCTTCTCACCGTAAAATTTTTCACGTCTGAGCCTTTAATATTAAACGTAGACTCATCCCAGAAATAACGTTTTTTCCATTGAGCTTGATTCCACTTAATATTATCGTTTCCGAAAGCCTTTTTGATTTTTTCAGATATAAATGGTTTTTTGATGTCTTACGGGCATGTAGACCAGCTGCCACTACTCGTCTACGCACTGATCTCGAGCTTATATCAAATGATTGCTCTCTCACCAATCCAGTTGAACTCTTAAAATAGTTGTTTTTTTATTTCTCTCTCAATTTGTGGATCAGTACGGGCTGAAGTTTTTCACGGCCTTCGTCCGTAATAGACTGTTACTACTGATCTAGTTTCAAAAAACGGACTTAGTATAAAGAAATAATTATGAAATCACATAAATATTTATGAATTATTTCTCGGAAATCACTTTCTGTGATATGATGTTTTGATAGTCACTGATAATTTGCTGTTTTATTCAGGTACTGTATTGGCTTCTAGCCATTTTTAAATTTTTTGGGCAGTACTTAAAAAACGAAAAGAAAAACACATACTGTTATAAAAAAACTTCTCAAAAAGGATTTATGACAAGCGAAATTGTCGAAGGAAGCAAAAAGCGATAAATATCACAGTAAAAACAACTGAAATTGCAGCGGTTATATGAATGTACAACAGAGTTGCTTTTGTTTTGTCCAAGCCAAAATCGGGTTAATTGACTTTACCAAACATTATTTTTTATATAAAAATGAATTTTGGTTTTATGTTTTAGGTTTTTAAAAAGTGAATAAAGTACCTAATTTAAAACAAGAAAAACTTTCTCATTTTCTTAATTTTTGAAAAAGTTAAAGGGCCTTCATTCTCCTTGTAATTTCAGTTGCTTTAGTTTTGGCCACCAGTGTATATATATATTTTGCACAGAAAGATAAAGGATAATCCAATTTTGCTCCAACTTTGCAAATCCTTATATTTGCGTCAGTGCTAGGTAAGGTGTGAAAATGGACAATATCGGTCTACTCCATCAAGTACCTCCCCCACAAATAGTAAACATTTTGAATAATTATAAGTCTCATAAAATGTGATGTAAGAGTTCGATTGTCTTCAAATTTCACACATCCCAATATTTATATTAACCCAAGGTCTGGTGTTAAGATGGGCAAAATCGGTCAATTCCTTCTGGTATCTCGCACACAAATGGTCGAAATTTGCAAAAAAAAAATATTTTCTGCACAGAAAGAAAAGAATAATCTAATATTGCTCTAACTTTGCAAATCCTAATATTTTCGTCAGTTTTAGGTCTTGTGCCAAAATGGATAATATTGGTCCACACCATCAAGTGCCTCTCCCACAAAGATTCAAAATGTCGAATAATTATAACTCTTAAAAAATATGATGTAAAAGTCCGATTGTCTTCAAATTTCACACATCCTACTATTTTTATGAACTAAGATCTAAGATCTGGCAGTAAGACAGAATATATCGGTCCACTCCTTCTGGTACCTCTCCCACAAAAGCTCAAAAGCTTTGTATATCTATGAAGTTCATAAAACATCCGATTCCATTCCAGACATGGTACATCTCAATATTTCCATCAATACAAGATCTGTAATAAAGATGGTAGAGATCGGACCATTTCTTTTGCTACCTGCCCCGCATAGGGTTCAAAATTTTTAAAAACATAACGCTCAAAGAAAACGAAATAAGCATCCAAGTCTCTTCAAATTTAACGTATACAAACATTTTTGCTAAACAAGATCTGTTGTGAAGATGCTACATATCTGCGAACCCCTTCTCCTACCTCACCCACAAAGAGACAAAATTTTTAATACCTTTATCTGTCATAAATTATGAAACAACTCAGCGATTCTCTACCCCATTATTGACCCATTCTTTCCAAACCCAAACCATAGTGGGCCAAGAGTTTGAAAATTGATTACAGAAGTCAAAATATTTAAAAAAATATCGAAAAAGCGAATATTGGCTGAGAGTATACATCTGTCGGCAAAACCGACCGATACTTTTTTACTTGTTGTTTTATAAATTGCATATGGACAGACTAACTTGGATGCAGACTTTTTTTGGAAAAAGGTTCAATAGTACGGAATTTTCTAGAAATTTGCAAAAAATTCTAAAAGGTACAGACAATTGGACCAATGCTATTAAATGATCGCTGAAAGCTAGAGCTCTGAATTTGTCTACACAAAAGTATGTGTATTTTTATATCCTACACCACACGATGGTCAGGGTATTACGTCTCTGTGCATTTGTTTATAACAGGAAAATGGAAAAGAGATAGATCCATAGTTCCTTTTGATGATCTGCATAGAATCATATTCTGAGTCGATTTATGCATGCCCGTCTTTCCAGGTATTTTTTAAAATAAAGTACATGTTGCATTTATAGCCCTATCAAAACGAAATTTTCCACAAATCATGTTTGACCCAAGGAAAACCCCTATTAAAATTGAAGATAATCGGTCAAAATTTAGATATTTCTTTATCCGATTTGCTTTTTATTTTGGACCAAATGTCTTATATCAGTCCAGATAGTATGGAATTTTACACATACGACCAAATTAGGCCTGAAAATAAGTATGCTAAATTTTATAGAAATCGGTTTAGATATATCTTCCATATATATAGTTCTTCCGATTTGATATTTTTGTCCTCCGCAGCCGTAATATGCACTCTGTAACAACAATATTTGGGGAAATGAATCAAATACAGCTCAGAAATACCTTGGCTAAATTTTATCGAGTTCGGTTCACATTTGAAAATAGCTCCAATATATATCTTCATCCGACTTTCCTTTTATTGTGCACCAAACGTGTAATATTAGCCCAAATGGGATGGAATTTACTAATGGGGTGTAGAAACAAGTATGTCAAATTTGAGGAAAATCGGTTCAGATACAGGTATAGCTCCCATGTAAATTGTTCATCCGATTTGTTGTATTTGTCCTGCACAGCCGCAATATTCACTCGTTAGTAATGATATTCGGGGAAATACAGGGTGAGATAAAAACTGCAACAAAGTCAAATGCCATAACTTTTACAGTTCTTTTTAAATTTCATTGAATGAACGAAAAAAATGTCGGAAATAGTATCAAACGGCCAATGAAACCGTCACACTCTGTCCGAATGTTTCTCTGCCGTATTTTGGCCCATTCCCGGCAAAGCACTTGCTTGAGGTGATCGACACTTTTGTATTGTTTAGTGTCAACCTTCCTTTCCAAAATACTCCAGACAAAATATTCCAACGGATTGGTATCCGGAGATTTTGATCGCCATTGTGCGCTGGAAATGAAGCGCGGAACATCATTTTGTAACCATTGGGTGGCGCGTGCTGAGTGCGATGGTCCTGTTAGTCCTGTTAGAATGTCCAAGGTCTGCGACCAAAATGTTTGCATGCCCAAGGCTTTAATACACCCTCCAGAATATTTTCTCGATAATATTCGGCATTTATTCTGATGCCACGGTCGCTTATTAGTAGCGAAAAACGACCATCGGCTGTTATGGCGGTCCACACTATCACCATGGCCGGCGCTTGAGTTCTGGTAGCCAACCGAAGGTGAACATTTTCAGTTTGTTTGTTTCCAAACTGCTGGACAACGAATGTTCTCTCATCGGAGAAACCCAAATTCGGCAGATCACCACTTTCTGCCAAGCGAATCAACTCCTTAGCTATTTTGAGTCTATTTTCTTTCTGTTGCGGTGCACTTGCACTTTTTGGACTTTCAATGGCTTTACCCCGAGCTAATTTTTTTAATATTTGCCGAATGGAATATTGCGATATGTTCAGCTCACGAGCCATTTTTCGGCCACTGCGAAGCTGTCGGACGAGTGGCTTAGTAATGACAGCAGTCTGAAGTTGGTTGCAGTTTTTTTCATCTCACCCTGTAAGGTCCGTTCGTACGTCCACCACCTCGAAATGTACATTTATGACCCCACAAAGTATATATATTTTTGATCAGCATAAAATTCTATTTCGATTTAGCGATGTCCATCCGTCTGTGGAAATCACTCTAGCTTCTGAACGAATTGAAGTAGATTGATAAAATTTTACTCATATCTATATTATATCTGCAGGACTTTTGGTATTGAAAATGGGCCATGTAGGTCCATGTTTTGGTATAGCCCCCATATAACGGTACTACCCGATATTTGGTATTTTATTGATTTTAGCGAGACTATTCACCAGAATTGTTTCAAATTTGGTATTTGAAGTTCGTAATGGATACTAAAGCCTACGACATGAGATTGTCTGTGCAGGTCCACGTCTTCATATAGCCCCCATATAACGGTACCTCCCGATATTCGGCATTTTGATGATTTTAGCGACATTATCCACCGATTTTTATTTTTAAGTTTCGCCTTTGAATATTGTAATGGCTTATAACAAAAGCTATCTATGCAGGTCCATGTCGTCGTATAGACCCTAATATAACAGCTACATTCGGTATTTTTAGGATTTTAACAGAATTTTTAAGGAATTTGCCAAATTCGTTCCAAATAGTGGAGGGTATTAAAAGTTCGGCCCGATTATGATGCTAAAACATTTACACACAAGGATAACATTTTGCACACGTGGGAATTTTATCAGCAGACAGGTTAAATTGATATTCCTATATATATTTTGACAGAGGAAATTGTTGCAAATTCAGTATTTGTAATTTCGTGATGGGTTCTACCTCTTGTGGCAGAACATTGTCTATATAGGCCCAGGATTTCCTGTAGCCCTCATATAACGATATGTCCCGATATTCGGTATTCTGGTGATTTTAGCCAATCGCCTAACGGAATCGTCCATAGAAGTTCCAGGGATAAATCTCCTGTAGCAGTAGGTTAAATAGGTCTGTATTGTATCATATCCCTCATGTAGCGGTACCTCGGAATATTTTACATTTTAGTTAAATTTTCAATTATTTTTTTTTTTTTTTCAAATTTGGAAAATTTCACAACATTTTCTCATGTAATTTCCCATTTTTGTGCAGCGCCCTCGTAAAGGCACCGCCAGCTTAATTGTACTTTTGGTGACTTTTATTGCTAACTAAACCGATTTCACTGGCAAAAAAGAAACTCGAATATTAAATCCTGATACTTGACTTTTTAATAGTTTTCTTTGTTCTGGTAAACCTGGTAATGATCTTTTATTAATATTCGTAATAGGTCTATTATTGATTGGATTTTTTGGAGATCTTCTGAGGGCACAAATCTCTTGTCTGTGAGAAACGCGAGTTTTAAACGTATTGCGTCGCTAGATAAGGCATTTAACTAAAATCTATAAATTTTCTCTCTTAAGGCTCCTACGATTTTTATGACATCAAAAAAAAAAAAAAAATCATTCCACAAAACTACACAAAATTTCTAGTAAAATACACTCCAGCATTACTGGACAATTGTTTTATGTGAAAAATTTTGGTTTTAAATTTTTTCCCCATCTCCCTCTTGGTCTTGGGAATTTTACATCTTGAAAATTGCCTTAAGTGTTCATCACCTGTCTTTACTGGTGAAAAAGGAGACCAAAAGTAACTGTAGAAGTTAGCCAAACAAAGGATGCAAATGGAAATGAAAATCAACAGTGGCTGCTTCGTTTCGCATCCAACAAAAGAGCAAGTCGACTGACAAAAGAAGAACAGCGAATGAGCAAAAGAAGAAAAAATAAAACAACAACAACAACAATATAGGACACACAAAAAGTAACATGCCATTTGAAACAATGCCGCTGAACTTTTTCATGTTTTCCTGAATGCGTTCTCCTTGTCATGCAGCTGTGTGCTTTGTGCCCGTCCTCATCCTTGATGTAAGTTGTGTCAGTGTGCAAGCATCTATGTGACTCGGATGTCTGTGTGGTGCGTCAGTATTGTGTTCATTTCCGTCCGATATTTTACACAGGACGTTAAAACACACACGGAGAGACAGATGTATGTCCTGCCGATTGTCTTATGTTTGTCGTTTTCATTTAGCCTTTTTTCCATCTTCCCCTGTGAATGTTTATTTCGCACAGGTGCCTTTGTACGAATGTGTGTGTGTGAGTGCGTTTGTTTGCTCATGAGAAAGTACATTTATGTCCTTTAAAGTGACATTTGCATTTGAGACAAAGGTAAACTCCATTTTTGTAGTTCGTTTGCCAGGTCTCTAAATTGTGATTTCCGCTTGGTAGTTTTCAGTTGTGTTTTTTGTTGCCTTCTTAGACAAGTGATCGTTTCGGAAAACTTGTAGCTTTCTTGTAAACTATGTAGGAAGTAGTGAAACTGAAATGGAACACTGTGAGAAAAACTAAATAAACTCCAAGAGACCTCCACAAACGGCAATTTTGATCTGGGGAATAGACTAACACAAGATTTTGCACCGATCAATTTTTCCTAGGCCTTTTTTTTAATTGTTGCACGAAAGTAACACAAAATTTCATTTCGGGCAGAAGGAAGGAAGACAGAAGAAATTTTCTGCACAAAATGTCACTATAAATATTATAATTTAACATATATATGGATACTAGCAAGTGCTGACTACTTCGCCAGCGAAAAGTCCACTACAATGTTAGCTCTATAACTTCATCATCATCAAACAATCTACATCTCTCCATAAGAGAAGGCAACAGTGATCCAAAATTCGTACTATTTAGTACTTTTCGAACAATTATAGTACACATTTTCTCCAGATCTCAATTTTTAGATACCAGCAGAGACCTCCATATCAAGCTCTATCCTACATTTCTCCATTTTAGATAGCTACAATGACTAAAAATTAGGTAAGCAGTTGCAAAACAACCACCAGATACCTCAATATCAAATTTCGGGATTCCAGCTATATACATTCATTCAATACCCAATTAAGTAACATTTAGTACTTTTCGTATAATTTTAGTCCTGATTTGCACAATACCACTAATAGTGCCATATATATTTAATTTTCTGAATTCAGCTCTATTTCTTTACCAAATACCAAATTTAGTACCACTAAGTTCTTTTTGAACAATTAACATGTTTTAATCTTCCGAGATACAGACAGAGTTTTCAATATCAAAAATAAGAATTTTATATCTATCACTTCGCCCAAGACTAAATTTTGTACCATTATAAAAAATTTCAGATTTAAAGCTTAATCGGGTCACCCACTACCAAATTGTACCAAATATAGCACTATTTAGTTTTTTTTTTTTTTCGTGCACTTGTAATACATATTTTCAAAACCATCCTTTACCCACCACCAACAAGAACTCCAATACCAACATTTCAACTTAACAGCTTCTGCCATTGACACAAAACAGAATTGTACCAAGTTTAGTACCATTTAGTAATATCTTGGTTAGATTTTCGAAAAACCCTTTATTTTGACTATCCTATACAACATTAAAGACTCTCAATCCAAATTTCAGATTCGCAGTTATATTCCTTCCCCAAAAACCAAGGTTAAAAATATTTAGTACTTTTCAGCACGTATTTCGTTTAGCAAACTTCCAGACCGAAGTTCCAGAAACCTAGCTCACCCCTATTCTTCAACATTGACCCAAAATTTCAACAAGATATCTTCAGCCATTTCGCCTGGGCGTTGATGATTCAGTCAGTCACTCTTTATACCCTAAGCCATACGGCTAACGAGGGTATATATCATTTGATACGACAAAAATCTGCCTCATTGAAATAACGGTTTTAGACTCTAGGTCGCTCTGGACCAAATCCGTTTCAGGACATTTAGAGTCGATCTAGCTATGTCCGTCCGTCTGTCTATCTGACTGGCTGGTGCTCACAATAATTATCAAAGGGAGTATCCGATTTAACCCAACATCGTAATATATTTTTTTATGGGCAATATCGGCCCACTTCATCAAGTACCTCCCACAAAAAATGTCAAAAGTTTGAATAATTATAACTCTTATAAAATATATCTGTATGGCAGACACTTATTGTCTTCAAATTTCGCATATCCCAATATTTTTATTAACCTAAGGTCTGGTGTGAAGATAGAATATATCGGTCCACTGCTTCTGCTACCTCCCACACAAAGGTCAACATTTTGAATATCCATGAAATCCATAAAACGCGAAATTAACTTCCGATTCCAATCAGACTTGGTATATCTCAATATTTTCAGCAACACAAGATCTGTTGTAAAGATGGTAGAGATCGGACCATTTCTTCTGGTACCTCCGCTACATAGGGTTTAAGATTTTGAAAAACAAAACGCTCAAATAAAGCAAAATGAGCAATGATTTGGCATAAAATCGTATATATGTTCGATTTTCTTGTAATTTTGCCCATACCAATATTATTATCTGTATTAGATGAAGTAGCAAAATGGAATACTTCGGTCGACTATATCTGGTACCACACGAACATTTCAACATTTTCTAATAATAATCGCTTTTCTCATATAAAGTGAAGAAAGTAACCAATGCAGTCCAAACCTGACACATAGCAATATCTACATATCATATTTATTTAGGCCCGATACGAAATGGTCCAATATTGGCCTATTCCTTCCGAGGGCCAACAATTTGACTAATCGAACCTTGGCTGAGGTTATACATCTGTCGACTATACCGACTGATACTTTTTAACTTGTTTTATCTGTATTAGATGAAGTAGGAAAATGGAATATTGTGGTCGATTATATCGGGTACCTCAGGTACATTTTAAAATTTTCTACAAAATATCACATATCTCATATAAAGGAAAGGAAATAACAAATTTAGTCCAAACCTGACAGTATTTATATCATATTTATTTATGTCCGATAAAAAAATGGACAATTTTGTCCCATTCCTTCGAAACCTAAACCTTTACATGACCTTAAAAAAAACACATAGGGGTCCCGTTATTTCAAAGCTCTATTTTAAAATTTGATACCTATAGAGCTTTGAAATTTTATAAAGAGCTATGAATGACTTCAAAAATTATTGATCTTAAAAATGGGGCATGTAGGTTGACTTTCTGGTATAGTTTGTATACATTAAATAAGAATAATCAATAAACACTCTCTATATTCAAAATGGCGTATTGAACACTTAAGCATGACAGCGACGATATATATTTGTGGGCCAACCTATTGATACTCCTCAACATGTTATTCACCATTTTTAACATATTTGGTATAATCATGGTGCTCAAGTGTGTTAAACCTCTTTAATTATTCATTTTACAATAATGTAATAAGCAACCAGCATATAATATTCTAATGTGCAAAAGTTGTTTTTATTTTTTTTTTACTTTCAATGTAGAACAAGTTGTATTATGTTCAACTTTATTTTAATGCCATTATCTGATTTACAAATTCAACCAAACAATCTTTTGTTAGAACAAATGTTTTGTTTAAGTGTATTAGAAAAGTTCTTCTACCAACAAACAAACACACACACACACACACACATACCCACTTACACAAAAATATGAGAAACTATGATTTATCAGAAAAACTACGGAGCGCATTGTTTGTAGGAACGTCACAACTTAAGTCAGTCCAGCAGCAGCAGAAGAAGAAGAAAAAAAAGCATAAACTTACAACTGACCCCAAAAGAGCCCCCAAAATGTCAGATAAGAGCAGCAGCAGCAGTGGCAGCAGCAAAGAAGTAGAGTTTAGACTAAAATTTACCTGAAAACTGAAACTCCTTGTCCATCGTTCATTCAGTCACTGACAACAAAAGTTTTGACGCAAGGACGCAAGAACATTAAACTAACAAAGTGGTGAGAAGGTATTGTTGTCCTGTTACTTTTGTGGTAAAAGTTTTGTCGAGTTGTAGTCGTTTTTTTTTTTTTTTGCTTCTTTGCTCCTGGAGTGCACACCGAAATCATTGCAGCAATGGAACTTTGAGAATGGAATTTGTTTAGAGTAAAAAAATGGTGTACATGCTGTGTTCATAATGGCAATAGCAATTATCAAGATAGTGGAGTGGAGTGGAGGGACCAACAAACAAATAATGAAGTAATAATAGGGTTATGGGATTTTCTGCTTTTGCTTTTAACGTTGAAGTAGGAGCTTACCGAATATTTGTTAGATCTTTTTTATTTTGATTTTTGTGGAACTCATTAAAGAAATAAATTATACAACATTTTAAACATTACCAAGAAAGGTATTACAGTATTTGATAAGGTAAGGCGGGAATACTTTTTTTCTTGAGAAAATAATGTCCTTCCAATCTTAGTTATTGGCTCATAATAGAGATATTAAAAAATGGACACTTGGCTTGAAAGTCCGCTTATAAAATTTTAAAATATTGCTCAACTTTGAAATTACATTAAATCGACGGACTTACGATGGAGAGTATAATGAGATTTTCATTCCGCCTATAACTCTTCGAAATTGGTCTCTATTTTCAAACTGAAAAACTGAGATCAAAAATGTCTATTTTGAAAATGGAAGATAAAGGTCAAAGATTTGGTAAATTTCATAAGGCATGATTTAGGTTGTGTGTTTCAAAGGAGCTCTCAAGCAAACTTGGTGTAAATCTACAGTTTGAGCTCTTAGAGGGCAAAATAATATTCTTGCAAAAGAACTACTATTTATCAATGTTTTCATAGGAATTATATGAAATTTAGTATTTTCCTTTTGCCTCCATGTATCAGTACCTCTTCATATTAGAATTTTGTTGACTGGTCATGTTGAAGGAATGGTCAAAAATTTAACTAATAATAGCCCATTAAAATTTCCATGTCAGATTTTCTTTACATTCTTCACATCCCAATATATTTGTCTGTACTTTAGCTATTTTGAAAATATTTTGAATTTATAAAATTCGAAAAAAAAAAAACGTCGGGCGAGTTAAGAAAACTGCAAGAAAGTCATATGCTGTATTTTTAACATTTTTTTTAAATTTTATTGAATGAAAGCAAAAAATTCGGAAATACCATCAAATTTTAGAATATGTTTAGATTTGTTTGAATTGGTCGTTTTTGGCACGAATTATGGCCTTCAAACGGCCAATGAAACCGTCACACGATGCCCAAATGTTGTTCTGCGGTATTTTGGCCCATTCCTGGGGAAGCGCTTGCTTGAGGTGATCGACACTTTGGTATTTTTTAGTGTCAACCTTGCTTTCCCAAATACTCCAGACACAATAGTCCGGCATATTTTGGTGGTCATTGTGCACTGGAAATGAAGCGAGAAACCTCATTTTGTAACCATTCTTGGTTATTGAGTTCGATGGTGCTTTGTCCTGTTGGAATGTTCAAGGTCTGCGGCCAAAATGTTTGCGTGTCCAAGGCTTTAATACACCCTCCAGAATATTTTTGCGATAATATTCGGTATGTATTCTGATGCCATGGTCGATTAATACGAGCGAAGAGCGGCCATCGGCTGTTACGGCGGTCCACAACATCACCATGGCCGGCGCTTGAGTTCTGGTGGCCAAGCGAAGGTGCACATTTTTAGCTGACCTCTTTGGCAAGTAAACACGATCATTTTGTTTGTTTACAAACTGCTAGACAACGAATGTTTTCTCATTGTAGAAAACCAAATTCGGCAGTTCACCACCTTCGGCCAAGCGAAGCAACTCTTTAACTTTTTTTGAGTCTATTTTCTTTATGTTGCGGTGCAAGTTCTTGCAATTTCAATGGCTTTACCCCGAGCTCATTATTCAGTATTTGCCGAATGGAATATTGCGATATCTTCTGTTCACGAGCCATTTTTCGGCCATTGCGACGCGCGTTTCGATCAAGTCGCTTCTTTACTTTTCGAACCATTTCTGCTGATGTTGCTGTTATCTTCCGTCCACTTCCTTGACGTCGGGCCACGCTACAAGCATCATGGTAACGAGCGATGGTACGAGACTCAAAAGATTTATTCACATTTGAATGATTGAGGGCTCTAACGATAGCCACTTGCGGGTTTCCATCCAAATATAAAGAAATCACGCTTGAATTCCATCACGAATAACATTTTTTGTGGAAAATTCTGACCAAACATGCTTTTGTGCGCTTGAGTTGTCGCTGGAACAATTTTGACTGCTGTCGGACGAGTGGCTTAGAAATGACAGCTGTCTGAAATTGGTTGCAGTATATGATATACCAATTTTGGAGCAAATCAGATACTCCCTTCAAGAGTTATCGTGTGCCCCAGTCAGCTAGACTGACAGACGGACGGCCCCTCTGGATCGACTCCAAATATCATGAAAAGGATTTGGTCCAACGAGACCTGGGGTCTACAACCGTTATTTCGATGAGGCATGTTTTGACCGTATCAAATGATACATACACTCTGTAGCCATCTGACTGAGGGTGTAAAAAGGTCCAACAAGACCCTCTTGTCGACTCGCTTGACTGTTGAAATTCCGGACCATCTGCAATATTTCCAAATACACTATACACCTAAAATGCACGGATATCGAATAATTTTAATCCCAGATTGGGGAAGAAAGAGGAAATTTCATCCTTTATTTCCGTTACTTTGCTATGTAAACTTTCAAAATCTCATATTCTGCTGGATTTAATTCGCATGTTGTTTTTTATTACTACCGACTTTTTATTCAAACTATCCACATCCATTATTGCTCAATATTAAATCAAAAGGAATCATATATCTGTAAAAGTTTTATGCTAGCTTTCCCACAAATGATCGAAAATTTCATAAGTCGTAATAAGCGAAATTTGTCCCCGATCGTGATAATGGTTTAACTTCTTACAATACTTCCCGCTCAAAGTATCACATTGATACCGGATGCCAAATTTTGGAGGACTTCCCGTCTCGAATCCAAGAATAGTGAATCTATTTAAAACTATTTTTTAACGTATTTTAAAAATATTTTTAAGATTCTGCTGGAAAAAGACTAAGCTTTTTTTTTAAATTATTTTGAGGTTCTCCCAGATTTAAAAAAAATCCAGGTCTTCTAGGACGACAATTCTTTTGAAAATATTTTCAACTCCGAATCCCCGAAAAATTTAATGTTTTTTTTTTAAATTTGGCCTATTCCTGAAAAAAAAAAGATCGTCAATATTTTAAAAATAAATTTTTAACGTCCCAAAATTTTGAATTTTGAAAAAAATTTTTAAAGGTCTTTACAGATTTTTTTTTTAAATGTATTTTTTAAACCAAGATTCTATTTTTTAAGTGTTTTAGGGTTTTTCATGACATAAATATATTGTTGCTCATTTTTTTCCCCGAAATTCTTAATTTGTTCTTTAGTAAAAAGTTATAATTTAAGTAACCTTTTATTGAATACTGGCAGATACATATGTATGTATGTAGATCTCAAATAATTGTTATATAATTTATTATATAAAACAACAATTATTGATTTCCTATCCTCATATACCAGTTTAAGCTCGTAATGAAATTATTAAATGTTTAGGGGCAGGTGTGGATCTCGATTTCAATTTTTTCGTATTTGTATTCGAAATTGCCTTTATTTTCTTAATTAATTCAAAAATACAAAACCTAGAGAAATTTTAATTTGTATATTTATTTATTATATTTGAACTTATTTCTTCTCACCCCCCATTAATGACGACGATTTTCATGTTGTTAATTTTCCAGATGGGCTAACTATGTTAAAGGTGTAATCCACAGTTTTATGGCAAGCGTTGGCGTACAACTTGCAAATGGTTTCCGTGCGGTCATTGTGAGTAATGTGCCTGTGGGGGCTGGTTTATCGTCGAGTGCTGCCATTGAAGTGGCCACATTGACATTCCTCGAACATTTTACGGGCCATGCAGTTGAAAGGTAAAATTTTATTTTTTAATGTTTTTTCTTGTTGTTGTTGTTGTTGCTGATGTTTCAATCACAGCGCAGGGCAGCTCATCACAGCTAAAGGGGGGCGATATTCGGATGAACGTTGGAGAACTCGCAAATTAACAACATCAGTTTAAAGAGCAGTAAATGTTTATCGTTTGCCGTAAAGTGAAATTAATTCCCAGACAATGGGTTGTGCTGGGGAAAATATGGAAAATTTATAATTTTGAGGAACTCAGGAAAAATAAAAAATAAATTAAAAATTAAAAAGTGATATTTTAAGTGAAACACAAATTAAATATACAAATGATACCAAATGTAATTGGGGCGGCCAAAATATTCAAAAAATCTTGAAAATCTCTAAATGGGAATTGTATACAGAAATTCATGTTTTTTGTAAAGGAAAATTTTGAAATTACTTAAAAAAAAAAAAAAAAATTAATATTGTATGGAATTTTATATTTTTTGCAAAGAAAATGATTTTAACTTATTTTTTTAAAGTATATTTATTTATACAAAAAAATTTTATTCCCTTTTTACACATCAAGTATTTGGTTAATGTTTTCTGTCTCCCTTTAATTTTTTTCTCTTTATCAAATTGGCTGTCATTTCGACTTGGGGTAACGATTACACACAACGTTACAGTGACGCCGAACGAGCTCTAATTTGCCAAAAAGCTGAACACAAGTTTGTTGGTATGCCATGTGGAATCATGGATCAAATGATTTCGGTAGCTGGACAAAAGGACTTTGCCCTGAAACTGGATTGCCGGTAAGTCTTTTTTTTAAATAAAAATTTTGGTGAGGGTCATTTTTTTTTCCATTGTCCCAACAATGGTTAAAAAGTGAAAAAGTACTATTCCTATTTGAAATGATATCAAAAAGGCAATTGTTCCGAAAATTGTGGGGATTATATAAAAGCGTACTTGACCCCAATTGAATTTACTTTGATATCAAAGGATTTAGGATGTGGATTGCTATTTTGTTTAAATCGAAGGGGACAATTCTAAATTCACAAAGAAACTAAAAGTCGGGCCAGTCATGGAACCCCCTAAACTAAATTCGACTACAACACAACATGTCCCTGATTTAAGTCAAGCCTGTTTGTCGGAGTTGCAATCTATGAGACGCAGTTTCAATAAGGCACCACATAATAATCGTGGGGTCTTCATATGACTACATTTACAAGGTCTATCAGTGCTTTAACAATTCATAATTTAATGTTATATAAGTACATCTTTCAAGAACTTTCAATGCTAAATAGGTGGAACATTAAAGGATAATCAAGGGTATTGACGTAGATGTTTTAAGGACTATCTGACCATTATATGTGAATCTTCAGGCCCATATTCTATGATATTTTAAAGAATATTAGGACTATATATGGGGACCTTTTAGGGATCATCAGGCTTACATAAGTGAACATTTCAGGGGCTAGCGGGGCTATAAACGTAGATCTTTGAAGGAAGTATAATATCATGACTATCCATGACTATCTGGATCTTTTAAGGACTATATGAGGATATTTTAAGGACTGTAGGGGCTATATCCGAGGATCTTTTAAGGACTATCTGGGCAATATTCGAAGATATGTTAAGGACTATATGTGCTATATTCGAGGATCTTTTAATAGCAGTTAGGTCTATATACGTGGATCTTTTAAGGATTATCCGGGCTACATACTTGAATATTTTAAGGAGGAGTTGTATACGTGGAATTATAAGGGATCTAGTCAATAATCTTTTAAGGTCTATCAGTGCTATACTCAAGGATGCTTTAAGGACTATTGGGACTTATTTGTGGACCTTATAGAACTATCAAACAACATTCGAGGAAACTTTAAAGGACTAAAGGGGTTCTCTTAGAGGACCTTTTAAGGACTTTCAGTGCTATATTCGAGGATACTTTAATGATTGTAGGGGTTGTATTCGAGAATCTCTCCATGATTATCTGGGCTATATTCGAGGATCTTTTAAAGACTATATGAGGATAATTAAAAGACTGTACGGGCTATATCCGAGGATCTTTTAAGGGCTATCTGGGCTTTAAGAACTATATGAGCTATATGGGAGGATCTTTTAATAGCTGTTAGGTCTATATTTACGGGCCATATACGTAGTTCTTTTAAGGATTATACGGGCTATATACGTTAATCTTTTCAAGAGCAGAATATACGTGGAACTATAAGGGATATATTCATTAATATTATTATAATTCATTAATATTATTATTGCTATACTCGAGGATACTTTAGGGACTATTGGCGCTTATTTGTGGATCTTATAGAACTATCAAGAAACATTTGAGGATCTTTTAAGGGCTATATATACAGGCCTTATATATGGGTCCTTTAAGGATTATCCGGGTTATGTGTGTGGAATTTTTTACGAACTGCAAGCGATCTATTTAAAGACTATCAGTGCTATCTCCGAGGATCCTCTAAGACTATCAGAGCTATATTCGAGGATCTACTAAGAGGTGTTAAGACTTATATATGAGAAATATACGTGGATCTTTTTAAGTAATATAAGGAATCTGTTATACAGGGTAAGATGATAAACCGCAACTAACTTCAGACTGCTGTCATTTCTAAGCCACTCGTCCGACAGATGTTAAAATTATTCCAGTGACAGCTCAGTTATTGTTATGGAATTCAAGCTGGAAAACCACAAGTGGCTATCGTTAAAGCACTCTAGCATTTAAATGTGAATAAATCTTTTGTGTCTCGTACCATCGCATTGTACCGTGATACTGGTAGCGTAGCCCGACGTCAAGGAAGTGTACGGAAGAAAACAGTAACATCAGCAGAAATGGTTCGAAAAGTAAAGAAGTGACTTGACAGAAAACCGCGTCGTTGTGGCCGAAAAATGGCTCGTGAGCTGAACATATGGCAATATTCTATTCGGCAAATCTTGAAAAATTGAAATTCCAAAAAGTTCAAGAACTTACACCGCAGCACAAAGAAAATAGACTCAAAATAGCTTAAGAGTTACTTCGCTTGGCCGAAAGTGGTGAACTGCTGAATTTGGTTTTCTCCGATGAGAAAACATTCGTTGTCCAGCAGTTTGTAAACAAACAAAATGAACGTGTTTACTTGCCAAGGAGGCCAGCTAAAAATGTGCGCCTTCGGTTGACCACCAGAACTCAAGCGCCGGCCATGGTAATGGTGTGGGCCGCCATAACAGCCGATGGTCGCTCTCCGCTCAGAATAAATCCATCAGAATAAATACCGAATATTATCGCGAAAGTATTCTGGAGGGTGTATTAGGCATGCAAACATTTTTGCAGCAGACATTCCAACCAACCGCGCCACCCAAGAATGGTTACAAAATGAGGTTCCTCGCTTCATTTCCAGCGCACAATGGCCACCAAAATCTCCCGACACCAATCCATTGGAGTATTGTATCTGAAGTATTTTGGAAAGCAAGGTTGGCACTAAAAAATGCCAAAGTGTCGATCACCTCAAGCAATCGCTCCGACGGGAATGGGCCAAAATACCGCAGAGCAACATTCGGGCATCGTCTGACGGTTCCATTGGCCGTTTCAAAGCCATAATTCGTGTCAAAGGTGACCAATTTGAACAAATCTTAACTTATTCTAAAATTTGATGCTTTTCCGAATTTTTTTGTTTTTGTTCAATAAAATTTAACACATGCTACCATCTCACCAACTTGCCAGTCAGCTTTTCTATCGTCATCACCATAAAATATTTAAATTGTTTCAAAGCTTTTTTTTTGTTTTTCAAAACAATGCCATGACAAAAAATATCCCTTTTCATACACCCACATGCACCAAACAACGTGCCAGGCAGTAACAAATAACTTTGAATAAATGCACAAATTTGCTTTGAATAGAACAAAGAAAGAAAAAATAACTGCTTCGCCAGTCACAACGCGAAAAAGGCTGACAGACACTGATATGCGCTTTTGTTAGCACTTTTCGAGAATACAAAGTGTTCCACAACTCGGCTCTTTGGGTAATACTTTATGTGACAGTTGTTGCTAACAAAAATGCGCTGTTGTTGACAGTTAATGTTGCGAGTAACAAAGACTGCAGTGGGGGTAATGGCGAATGGAATCATTTGTTGTCTTCAAGGAGTTATGAGACGAAATTTTGTCAAAATTCACTTTATGTGTCGACTATTCCGGACACTACGCAAGTCTCCTCCAAGAAAAATATTGACCTATTTTATCCAATATGATAAAATTGATTTTTCAAATTTAAGTAATGATCGATTAATGATTGTACAGGGTGAGATAAAAAACTGCAACAAAGTCAATCGCAATAATTTTTAATTTTATTAAATGAAAGCAAAAGACTGTCGGAAATAGCATCATAGGTTAGCAAAATAAGTTTAGATTTGTTCGAATTGGTCACCTTTGGCACGAATTATGACCTTCGGCCAATGAAACCATTACACGCTGCCCGAATGTTGCTCTCCTGTATTTTGGCCAATTCCCGGCGAAGCGCTTGCTTGAGGTGATCGACACAATGGTATTTTTTAGCGTCAGCCTTGCTTTCCAAAATACTCCAGACACCATAGTCCAACGTGTTGATATCCGCAGATTGTAGTGGCCATTGTGCGCTAAAAATGAAGCTAGGAACCTCATATTGTAACCATTCTTGGGTGGCGCGTGCTGAGTGCTGTTGGAATGTACGAGGTCTGCGGCCAAAATTTTTGCGTGCCCAAGGCTTTAATATACCCTCGCGATAATATTCGGCATTTATTCTGATGCCACGGTTGATTAATACGAGCGGAGAGCGACCATCGTCTGTTATGGCGGCCCACACCTTCACCATGGCCGGCACTTGAGTTCTGGTGGCCAACCGAAGGTGCACATTTTCAGCTGACTTCTTTGACAAGTAAACACAATCATTTTTTGAGAAAACCAAATTCGTCAGTTCACCACTTTCTGCCAAGCAAAGCAACTCTTTATCTCTTTTGAGACTATTTTTTTTCTGTTGCGGTGTAAGTTCTTCCACTTTTTGGAATTTCAACGGTTTTACCCCGAGCCTCCCTCAATGTTCAATATTTGCCGAATGGAATAAATGGAAAACCAAAGTGTAGTAAAAATGTTATCGGACGGTACATTTAAACTTTGCAGAATATCCTATTTCATATCAACCCTCTAACTTAATAATATCCCAAGTAGGCGTAGAGTACAACCAAAGCAAAATGGAAAAAAATAACCCCAAAGAGATGTCAGAAAATTGGTGGTTTGCCTCTGAAAAAATATTGTTTTTTTTTTTGCTTTTGTTTCATTGCAACCCCTTCAGTCTATGATTTCTTTACAATTTCCCAGAAATATTTTGCATTTTCGTATTCTTTTTTCTCGTTTTGTTTATTTTGAAGATGCTTTGTTCTTTTGCCATGTATATTGCTGTTGTTGTTGTTTATTTTTTCGGTAAACGAATATGCAAAGTTATCTTTTTGGGAGCGAATGGCGTTCTTATGTTGGCATATCTTTGTGCCTTTCGTAAAGAAATGTTGTGTTGCGACTGCAGCTGTCGTAATGCTACTAACATAATCATATGCACCCACAACATTTTCAGATTTTTATTTGGGGTGTTAGTAATTCGATGAAAGGGCAATACAAGGTTGGTGTGATAGGATTTTATACCCTTCACCATTCTATGGAGGGTATATTAACTTTGTCATTCCGTTTGTAACTTCTCGAAATACTGAAGTTAGACACAACAGGGTATATATATTCTTGATCAGCGTAACATTCTAAGTCGATTTAGCGATGTCCATCTGTCTGTTTGTCTGTCTGACTGTTGTACTCCCGATACCTTTTAGAACGAATTGAGATAGAAGGGTTACATTTTGTACACATGTGTATTTTGCCAGTAGGCAGGTTAAGTATGTAAATGGGCGATGTAGGTCTAAATTTTCATATAATACCCATAAAGCCTCCATATTCGGTATTTTGATGAATTTAGCTATATTTTTTTACCAGAATTATTTAAAATTTCATAAAAGGTTCTACAGCTCATAACAAAAAAATGCACAATTTGTTTAGTTTGTCAAAAATTTTAATCAAAACTTCATACATCGTCCTAAATGTTCAGATTTTCAAGGACTTTATTATTCAAGTTTCCAGAACCGGAAAGTTGACTATTACACCAACCATTCTTCAAATTTTTTAATTTTAAAATTTACTGAGGAGGACACATTAGTAAAACCATTGCACAATGGACCCACATCCAAAATGATGAAATTTCAGGATTTCAGCTCTATTCCTTCATCCAATAAAAAACTTATTACTATTTATTACTTTTCTTACAATTATAGTCCACATTTGCAAGAACACCTCCATATTTCACTTCCAGATAGCCTCTGTTATATATATATCAAATTTCAGAATTTTATCTCTACCCCTACAAAAGACCAAATTTAGTACCATTTAGTACTTTTCGAACCATCATAGATCATATTTGGAAAACGACCACCAGATCTCAACACCAGACACCAACATCAAATTTCTGGATTCAAGCGCTATCATTTCACCCAACACCAAATTTAGTACTAGATAGTACTTTTCGATTATGGTAAACATTCCCAAAACCACCTCCATATCTTAACCAAAAGCACCAAAAGGGATCTCTACATCAAATTTCAGAATTTAAACTCTTTTTCTTCACCAAATACCAAATTTAGTAGTAGATAGTACTTTTCGTGCAATTATATTACACATTTCTAAAACCAGGATTCAGCTCCATTCCTTCACCGAACACCCACATTTTTACCACTTAGTACTTTTCGAACGATTAAAGTACCTCCATATCTCAATTCCTGATACCAACAGAGACCTCAATATCGCATTTCAGTATTCCGGCCCTCTCCCTTCACCCAAAACCAAATCTAGTACTATTTTAGTACGCATTTTCAAAACAACCTCCATATCTTAATTCTGGATACCGACAGAGACCCCAATACCAAACTTCGGTATCCCAGCTCTATTCTTTCACCCAATACTAAATTTATTAACACAAGGTACTTTTCGAACAACTATTGTACACATTTTCCAAAAAACAAAAACCTCCATATCTCAACTCTAGATACTAACAGCATTTCAGTTTTGTAATTTCCTAATTATCAAATTAGGAACTATTACGTCCAATTATAGTACGCATATCCAGAAACACCTTCTTACCTCCAGCTCTTTCCCATCACCCAATATCATATAGTAACGTTTTGTACATTTCGTACAAATATAGCACAAATTTACGAAATCGCCTCCATGTGCCCAATTTTCAGATTTCAAGAACTAAACGTTCATTCAGTACCAAATTGTACTAAATGTGGGAAGATTTAGCACTTTTCGTGTACTTGTAGTACACATTTGGAAAACCAATTCTTTTTTCGAAACTACTACCAAAAGGGACCCCAATACAAAATTTCAAAATTCCAGCTCCATGCGATCACCCTAAACCAAATTTAATACCATTTAGTTCAGATCCACCTTCATATATATCAAACTTACTTTTCAACCTTGATTTTCATACCAAATTTAAAGTTTCTAGTTTTATCCGTTCACATAATCCTAAACGGTACCATTTGGTGTATCTATCCTACACTCCATCAGTGACTCTAATTCCAAATTTTAAAACTCCACCTCTATTGGTTCATTACCATTTCCAATTTTTATCAAATGTATTACCACTTAGTATACATACGTACGAACTTCCAAAAAAATCCTACACTCTCACAGTAACCCTAATTCAAAAATTTTAGGATTCCCCTCCCGTTGGTTTCTCCAAATACAAGTTGTACCAAATTTTGTACATTTTAGTACATATAAGTACAAATTTCCAAAACTACTCACATATCCCAATCCTACACTCCGACAGTAATCTTATTCACATTTTTCGGGATACCGGTTCATCCAAATCTAAATTTACCAAATTTAGTACACTTTAGTACAAATTTTCATAACTACCTTGATCATACAGTCCAATAGAAATCTTATTTTAAAATTTATTGATTCTCGTAAAATTTAAATTGTACCAAATTAAGTACCATTTAGTACACATAAGTTCGAATTTCCAAAACTACTTACATAGCTCACTTCTAAAATCCAATGGTAATCTTATTTCTAAATTTCACAATTCCAGGTCTATCGGTTCACGAAAATCCAATTTGTACCAAATTTAGTAAAGTTTACTACACATAAGTTCGAATTTTCAAAACTACCTACATACCTCTGTCCTACAACGCAATGGTAATCTTATTTTCAAATTTCAGGTTTTCATCTTTACTACTTTTTCCAAAATTCAAATTGTACCAAATTGAATGCCATTTGGTACACATTTGTACGAATTTCCAAAACTTCCTACCAATAGTAATCTTGTGTCCAAATTTCAGAATACCAACTTTATTGGTTTTCGCAAAATTCAAATTGTATCAAATTTAGTACCAAACTACTTCTAAAACTACCTAAATTCCTTAGTCCTTGAATGTAGTAATCTAAATAACAATAACTAACAAATTTCAGAATTCCAGCTCTATCGGTTATCCAAATCGAAATTGTACAAAATTTAGCACCACTTATGAGTCTGGGCGTTAATGAATCGTTAAACCAGTCAATCAATTACTTTAATCTTTTGTTGATATAGAATATTTTATTAATTTCCAAAATATCCTCATACCAAATATCACACCCTTTACGTATTAACGAAAAACCTCCCATCAACCGCTAAAATAACATCTTGACTGCAGTGAATGTAACCCTCGTGTATCAAGGCTTAAGGTGGTATCTCCATAAGTAGCTAAAGAAACAATTCGGCATAGGTTGCTACAGGGGATTGTGGATAGTGGAGGAAATCCCTCCACGTTTCCATGTCACTTATGGAAGCAACAGTGCAGCTACTAATATGAATGTAATGTACTCTCGGAAAACAATACCAACTCCTTGCGATATCTTCATCAAAAATTTCCTCGTTTTCCGGTTATTTCATATGCAATGCTCTTTTGTCTTATTTTCTTCTTTCCGTAAAGATTTATTTGAGGTTAAGAAATGCCGGAGGATTATTTGTGAAGGAGTTAGCTGTCCTGGCAGAAATGCAGAGGGTGCAGTGTTCTTTTATTTGAATTTCCATAAATTTCAAATTAGATTTGACAATATTCAAATTCAAATTTATTTTGCTGTCAGATTGTGTGTTGTTCTTTCGGTTATATTATTTGGAGATCCGTGTATTATGTGCATATGGTAATAGAATTCTATGTTGATTTAGGAAAATTGGGAAATTTGAAAATGAGAAGAGTAATATTTTGCTACTTCACCGTTTTGATTGTCTTTGAATATGTTAGTTTACTTAAGTAAACTTTTTTGTTATCATTATTGAGTTTATACAATTTTCAAATAAGTATAGATCTCCCTGTTTTTCGTTAATTATATATTTCTAGCTATATGGCTATAGGGGTCTCTTAGGACCAAATCCGTTTCAGGACATATGGAGTCGATCGTCCATCCAAACTTGGAACATCATAATATTATTGTCAAACTTAAATCGAGTTCGGAGATGGGCAATATCGTTCCATTCTTTCTGATACCCGTACCTCCGCCACAAAAGGTCCAAATTTTCATAGAAAATATTTTTTTATGGAACAGGAAATCTCAATATTTTTGTCAGTGCTAGGTCAGGTGCGAAAATGGACATAAAGTACCTCTCTTACAGAGGTTCGAAATTTGGAAAATTTATAACTCTTATAGAACCTAGACTCTTATAGAACGGACAAAATCCGTTTCAGGACATTTAGAGTTGATCTAGCGGTGTCCGTCCGGCTTGTCCGCACGATAACTCCCGAAGGGAGTATCAAATTTGATCCAAACATCGTCGTATTATTATCAGACTTAGATCGAGTTGGGAGGCGGGCAATTTCGGTACACTCTTTCTGGTACCTCTCCAACAAAAGGTCGAAATTTTCAAAGAAAATATTTTACTGCACAGAACGAGAAAGGATCATCCTATTTTTTCTCCAACTTTGCAAATTCTAATTCTAGCATAGTGCTAGGTCTGGTGTGAAAATGGACAATATCAGTCCACTCCATCAAGTACCTCCCCCATAAAGGGTCAATATTTTGAATAATTATAACTGTTAGAAAATGGAAAAATAAGAGTCCGATTATCTTCAAATTACACACATTCTAATACTTTCACCAGTACAAGAGGTGGTATGAAGATGGGCATTATTGGTCCAAACCTTCTGGTACCTCCCCCACAGCGGGTCAAAATTTTGAATAGCCATGAAGCTCATAAAACGCGAAATGAACATACGATTCTTTCTAAATCTCACGCATCCCAATATTTCTACTTAAGCAAGATCTGGTGTGAAGATGGCAGGTATCGGACTAAAACTTCTGGTACCTCCCCATAGGGTCAACAAAAATTGAATAATTTTAAAATGTAAACCAAGAGTTTTATTATCTTCACGTTTCGCACATTTTAATATTTCCACTAACACAAGGTCTGGCGTGAAGAACGGATTGAATGGACCACTCCTTCTAGTACCTCCCCCACAACGAGTCAAAATTTGGATTAACCATTTAGCTCATAAAACGGAAAATTAGCATCCAATATCCCAATACTTCTATCAAACAAGATCGGTTATGAAGATGAACAAAATCGGACTACTCCTTCTGGTGGCTCCCCCACAGCGGGTCAAAATTTTAAATGGCCGATTTTTTAAAATCTCACACTGCCCACTTACACTGTAACAAAAAGAAAACAGACTCAAAAGAGCTAAAGAGTTGCTTCGCTTGGCCGAAAGTGGTGAACTGGAGAATTTGGTATTCTCCGATGAGAAAACATTCGGTGTCCATCAGTTTGTAAACAAAAAAATGATAGAGTTTACTTGCCGAAGAGGTCAGCTTAAAATGTACACCTTCGGTTGACCACCAGAACTCAAGCGACGGCCATGGTGGCCATGGTAATCGACCGTGGCATTAGAATAAATGCCGAATATTATCGCGAAAATATTCTGGAGTGTGTATTAAAGCTTGTGCACGCAAAGATTTTGGCCGCAGACCTTGAAAATTCCAACAGGCTTCAGCAGAACTTTTTATCTCACCTTGCCCATTCCTTCGGAACATCTCCTATGAAGGGTCAACAGTTTGAATAATCATAATGCAATAAGCGAATATTGGCTGAGGGTTTGCAGCTAGTTAACTTGTCTTCTATTAATAAATATACAAATCGGCCAACCTCTTTTTGGTACCTCTCCCAACATAGGGGGAAACAAGTCAGAGATTCTTCCAGGAGCTAAGTATTTCTTTCAACCAGAGATTTGATTTGAATATATCGGTTGTTGTTGTAGCAGTAGTACATGCATGTGTTTGCGTTCTTCTAATCTGGTTCCAGCTCCAGGTTTAGGAATTCGGCTACTTTAACGGGCTGTAGCCAGAGATCTTCTGAAGTGAGTTGGGTAGGTTTGGCTGTGCAATTAAAGAGGTGTAGCGTATTGTGCGTGTCTGTATCGTACGCCGGGCAGGCGTTACGCACATCTTCATCAATTCGTGCCCAATATGAATTGAGACGTGCCCAATATGAGGTGGACTCCGAGGACGGCATTCATTTTATAACTGCTAATAGCATCCGCGACTGCACCGGTATGAATGCCACTCAGACCTGCCTGATAGGCTTCTTGATCTAGAGGTTCTCTCTTGTAGCACTGGACCTCTCTCTCTCTAGATCGTGTATTTAAACACGTAAACATTTATTTCCAATTTTTTACGGATAGTTGTTAATCCGTAAAAAATTGGAAATAAATGTTTTATTTTTTTTCAAATTTTTATTTCTATAGACGAAGTCGAATAAATCGGCCCACTACATCTGAAACCTCACGGATATTTCAAATTTTTCCAAAATTTATCACATATCTCATATAAAGCGAAGAAAAGAGTCGATATAGTCGAAATCTACCGTTGTAATATTTATATCTGAATTTAGCTAGATTCGAAATGGAAAACGTGTGCCCACTCTTTCAATACCAACCCAATAAAGGGTCATTATATTAATAATAATTCAAGTCAAAATTTATTTTAATAAACTGATATTGGCTGGGGGTATACGACGGCAAAACCGAATGCTACCTTCTAACTTGTCATGTCGGAAACCATTTAAATTCAAAAAAAAAAAAAAAAAAACGACGTTTCACATTTAGGCCAAAGATTTATGGCCAATCACAGCTAATGCCAAAGAAAGCCATTCAAATTACGCTGTGGACAAAGCAAAAAAAAAAACTTTCCGCTAACTGACATTTTTTGGCGGTGTAATTGTAGTTCAGCTATTGAATGACATGGAATTAAAACTACAAACCAACTTTAATTCTGTGTAGGCCAATCAACCACAACAGGGGAAAAAGAATCCACACCAAAAAAAGGATATGCGATTTACATAGACTGACACACATTCACACACAGACACTCTCTCAAAGACTAGCGCAAGATATGCAAACGAAAAACTAGAATTGTACAATAAAAACTTTCACAATTTACCTTTTTACAAAATTTCACAAAACTCCATTCGGCAGGATTTGGATTTGTTTGAAAAAGTTAGAAGAATTAAACCACAAGACAAACACACACACGAAAGAATGAACTCAAGTGGAATATCGCCACCGTCGTCACCAATACCAATACAGGTTGCAATAGAGATGGGAACACATGGACGCTGAACGAACAAATTATCATGTGAACACAGGTGAAGTAAAATTATTCAAATAGAAAGGAAATTCAAATAAAAGAACAAAAGAATTATGGAATAATGGAATGGAAGTTGGTTACAACAAAAACAAAAGAAACACTAATCATTACAAATTATGGTATTCTCCAGGGGAATATTAGCACTGCTAATAATTTCAATTGTATGCCCTGTGCGAGAATATAGACTTCATAATAGTTTATTGTAATGGAGAGGAAGGATAAACTTTATACGACAGACAATGGTTTAAATGTTCCTCTTTACCTTTATCACAATGTGTCAATGAATGTGTGAGTATGGATGAAGGAATGGATGAACAGGATTCCGTACGACACAAAAACATAGGTTCAACTAAAATGACATAGTGTACCTATATCCGTATTCCTGGACTTTGTGTAGACTCAGTTGAATGTAGAAAATACACCGTCGTTATGGTATATTAGATTATTCGTACTTCCTCCTCTTCCGTTAACCAACAATTCATTTTCCATGACCATTTGCTCAGGATATTTGAGAACCTTGTAAAATTTGCAGTAAAAATGATTTTACCCTCACATGACAGTGCGACTTTCTGGAATACGGTATTGGCCTCAATTTGTAAGAATATATTGAATTGAACTGCAAGATATGATGCAATTTTATGGGCCCAGCAATTTTAAAGGCATCGAATTCATTTGAATTTTTTAGCTTAGATACAGTAGCCTTCAAACGTATTACTTTGGAAAATTCAACTATGGGTGGTGACGTATGAGTATTGTGGGTTTTTGCTAATCGTAACCTCGTTGAATTTTTAAGAACATTTTTTATACCCTCAACCAAAAAAAGTATGGAGGGTATATTAAGTTCGTCATTCCGTTTGTAACTCATCGAAATAATCATTTTAGACCCAACAATATATATGTATATATATTCTTGATCAGCGTAAAATTCTAAGACGATTTAGCTCTGTCCGTCCGTCTGTCCGCCTGTTGTAATCACGCTACAGTCTAAACGAATTAAAATAGGAAGCTAAAATTTTGCACAGATCTCTCTTTTGTCTGCAGGCAGGTCAAGTTCGAAGATGGGCTATATCGGTCCACGATATCGTATAGCCCCCATATAACGGTACCCCCGATATTCGGTATTTTGATGATGTTAGCCACATTTTTCAATGGAATTGTCTGAAAATCCACACAAGTAGTTCCTTGTGAGTACTTTACCCCCTGAGAGATAATTGTCTATATAGGTCCACGATATCGTATATCCCCCATATAACGGTACCCCCGATATGCGGTATTTTTATGATTTTACCCACATTTTTCATCGGAACTGTCTGAAAATCCACACAAGGAGTTCCTTGTGGGTACTTTATACCTCGGCAGAGAATTATCTATATAGGTCCACGATATCGTATAGCCCTCATATAACGGTACCCCCGATATTCGGTATTTTGATGTTTTTAGCCATATGTTTCAACGGACAGAGAATTCTCTATATAGGTTTACGATAACGTATAGCTCCCATATAACGATACCCCCGATATTCGGTATTTTGAAAATCCATACAAAGAGTTCGTTGTGAGTACTTTACACGCAGATTGTCTTTATAGGTCCACAATATCGTATATTCCCCCATATCGGAAGAATTTTTAATGGATTTTATTTTTTTTTTTTCGAAAATTTTCTAATTCGTTCCAAATGGTGGAGGGTATTCAAAGTTCGGCCTGGCCGAACTTACTGCTTTTTTACTTGTTTAGTATTTCTGATAGAAAAAATTAAAACAAATAAAAAGAAATTTTTAATCCCCATTTTTTATTTGTGGATTTAATATCAACAATTTTTAGGAGAAAAATAAGAAACGTCGATTTTTTTTAGAAATATTCTTCTTTTTAAAGAAATATTAGAGACTAGCTAACAACAGTTCGTATAAAGCATTTTTAGTATTCAAAATGAATAAGTTATTCAGTTTGATAACATTTTTAATCATAGCTATATATTTTGAAATAAAAAATAATTTTTTTTAAAACTATCATTTTTAATTTTTTTCAATAGTGTATTAAAAGAATATTTTTGAAATCTTTGATTTTTTAAGAGAACTTTTAAAAACGTGAATTAAAAAAATCTTTACATTGTGAACTTTTTAAGAAATGTTTTAGAAGTTAACAAGTGCCCCCTACTTTGACGGCGAAAAGTCAACATTACAATTTTAGATTTGTTCCAACAGTTGGTAACTCGCTTGTAACTCCTCGAAATGCTCATGTGAGACCCAACAAAGTTTTTATGTTTTCGATCAGCATAAAATTCTAAGTCGATTTAGCCATATCAGTCTGCATGTTGTAATCACGCTATCTTTCGAACGAATTAGTTAAAAATGTGCACCGTCGGTTTGCCAACAGAACTCAAGCGCCGGCCATGGTGATGGTGTGGGCCGTCATAACAGCCGATGATCGCTCTCTCTCGTATTAATCGAATGTGGCATCAGAATAAATTGCGAATATTATCCCGAAAATATTCTGGAGGGTGTACTTAAGCCTTGGGCACGCAAACATTTTGGCCGCAGACCTTTAACATTCCAACAGGACTCAGCACCATTGCACTCACCACGCGCTACCCAAGAATCGTTACAAAACGAGGTTCCTGGCTTCATTTCCAGCGCACAATGGCCACCAAAATCTCCGAATACCCATCCGTTGGACTATTCTGTCTGGAGTATTTTGGAAAGCAAGGTTGGCACTAAAAAATACCAAAATGTCGAATACCGTAGAGCAATATTCGGGCAGCATGTGACGGTTACACTGGCATTTTTTGCTTTCATTCAATAAAATTTAAACAAGTAAAAAGCAGTTAAGTTCTGCCGGGCCGAACTTTTAATACCCTCCACCATTTGGAGTATGGAGACTATACGAAGACGAGGATCTGCTTACGATTTTTTTGGCAAAGGCTGTAGTACCTATTCGAACTTCAAATACCAAATTTTTCAAACAATTCCGGAGAATTATGTCGATAATAACATCAAAATACCGAATATCGGGAGATACCGTTATATTGGGGCTATACGAAGACGTGGACCTGCCATAGGTTGTAGTATTCGTTAGAATCGTCCAATACGAAATTTGAAACAATTCTGATGAATAATGTCGCTGAAATCATGAAAATACCGAATATCGGGAGGTACCGTTATATGGGAGCTATACGAAAACGTGGACCTACATAAAAAAATGTCATAGGTTGTAGTACCCATCACGTAGTACCCTACTGGAAAAATATGCATGTATGCCAAATTTAAGCCTTCTATCTCAATTCGTTCGAAATATAGCGTGATTACAACAGACAGACGAACATCGCTAGAATTTTACGCAGATTTTTACGTCTTAGAATTTTACGCTGATGCAGAATATATATATTTTGTGGGGTCAATTGCAAATATTTCGAGGTGTTACAAACGGAATGACAAAGTTGATATACCCTCCGTAGAATGGTGGAGGGTAGAAAAAAATGTAAAAATTATGGCGTTTGACTTTGTTGCAGTTTTTTATCTCACCCGTAAAAGGAACATTCGATAAGTTTCTTGCTCATGGACGATATTAAAGAATTACTCTACTATCAAAAGAAATCTATAACAATGTAAGGTATGAATTAAAAATCGAGTCCGTCTCTATAATGTTTTCCGAATTTGTCTTTAGAAATATTTATCGTGATCATATCTATATTTGAATTTTTTCATTTAAAAACATTCAGCCCTCTAATATGTTCTGCTGTACCGTTATATTCCACTTATAAATTACAAATACATTCTCCCGGTAGGTAACCCATACAAAGCGAACAATGTTAAACTTATTCCTTTTCCCTAGCCTGTTAAAATCCCTTTTCGTTTTTTTTTTCATTTTCGAATAGACAGCCAAAACCCAAACATTGTTTTTATTATAACCTGTGAGAATTTGTATAAATTTTCCAACATAAGAGAAATTGAATTTTCCTATTACATTTCAAATACGTTTTCAAACTTTGTCCTTTTTTCCTATTGTTTATATCCTGTAGCCCAACAATGCATGCACCCAAACACCGAGGGAAACTGAATTTATATGCAGGTGTCTGTGTGTGCGTTTGAGTTTGGAGTGTGCATATGAAGTGTCCTTTGTCTTTTTATGTCGCTGTATTTGCATGTATGATTATGATCGTGTGTGTATGTGTACTTGTGTATGTGTTTGAATATTTGTTTGTTTTGTTTTTGTCATTGTAGCTCGTTGGAAACATTCCAAATTCCATTTGTTGCCGGCGAAAAGGATCTGGTGGTTTTAATTTGCAATTCAGATGTGCGGCATGAGTTATCCGACAGTGAATATCCAACAAGGCGCAAACAATGCTCAGAGGCACTCAAGTTAATGGGACTAAGGAGCTATAGACATGCAACAGAAGGCAACTTGTCAGGTAATTAATGCTTATGTTATTATTGTACAGCCGGTTGCTCGGTCGGTCCTCTATACTTTTCCCTTTGCATCCCTTCGAGCGTGCAGTGATATGTTCATGCGGTGGTATGCCCAAACGATTACCGCCAGCCATGGAAGTCAATGGCTGATTATTCATCTAAATATGTCTGAGCTCGCTTGGCACCGGTCTTGTGTGGCGTATTTGCTTAGGTGTATCCCAGCATTACCGCCATATATTTGGCGGCTTCATTATCTCTCGCTCTATGCACATTAACATAATTTCAATGTTCTACTTGCTACGCAAGATGAATATTTTGCCGCGTGGCCATTTTCCAAGAGCTGATGTTGAAGATAATAAAGACAATTTGGCTTGCCAAAAAATTTTAAAGCATCTTTGCACGTGAGATGCCAAACAAATGGGATTTGACAAACATTTGGAATCAGTCAACGAAAAAAAAAACGAGAACAAAGCCACTTCCTGCTTCCTAAAGATAATAAGAAAGGACGGGAAAATGTTTGAAAAATTTTGGCAGTAAATGGAAATATCTAATTATCATTTTTGATTTCGGCTTATATTTTTTGTGTGTATTTAGGGGGTTTAGATTAATTTTAATTATTGCCAGAAAAAAATCGTGAGCTATAGCTAGACACATGCAGCTGTTGTTTGAATACAATTTTTTTGGAATGAACACTTTTGCTTTAGATAAAAGAAAATTTTTGGAGGGTTTTTTTTATCAAATATTTCTTAGTATTTTCGAAAAGTCATTCATACATATATAGACACTGTTTGCAGCAGATTCTCGCAGGACAATGGTCTTTTATCGGCTTCTCCAACGAATACTATTCAAAACGGATCAGCGATATTTTCAAACTTCGTGTATCTCAATATTCAATACACAGGAATATCGGACGGACAGAACACCTTTTGAAGGTCTTCTATAAGCAGGAAATGTTTTGAATGTATATTATAGAGACTAGACCTTTTACAATTATCTATAAACTCAAGATCTTCCACAGGTTTTCTTTAGGCAGAAGATCCTTTATATACCGTGTATCTCTTGGTGGTCTTTTATAGAAAACCCCTAGTAGTTTGTGTTTTAACTTTTTTCTTCTTTTTCTAAAAATGACCTAAAATCAATGACATTAATTGAAGCCCCTAACGGAACAACTCTAGTTTAGTGGAAACTCTCGGATTTTTGCACCCTGATACCGAGAAAGTACTTTTATTTTTATCGACAATGTAGGTATCATTTGAAAACTAATACTAATAATGGACCTGGAATTTTTAAAAATTAGCCCAAAAGTTAGTAAAGGCTGTGGATAACCACACAACAGAATTGGATCATTAGAAGAAGAAGTTTTTTTGGGATTTGTTTAACAATGTAATTATACATCTCATAGAATACGAATTAAGCAACCGATTCTCTTCAAATTTCGCACATCTCAATATTTTGATTAACACAAGATCTGGTGAAAAGATAATATATATCGGCTCACCCCTTCTGGTACATCTTCAACAAAGGATCACATTTTTTAATATTGATATCTCTCAACCAGAGCTCTTTTTTATACTCTCAGTCACATGGCTAGGTATACCCTTCGGCAAGACGTGCCTCATCGAAATAACGGTTTTAGACTCTAGGTCTCTTTAGACCAAATCCGTTTTAGGACATTCGGGATCGATCTAGCGATGACCGCCCGCCTGTCTGTCTGGCTGATGAGTACGATAACTCTCGAAGGAAGTATCTGATTTGGTCCAAACTTGGAACATCGTAATACTATTGTTAAACTTAGATCGAGTTCGAAAATGGGAAATATCGGTCCACTCCTTCTGATAACTCCGATTCTGTTGAAATTTCATATATCCTAGTATTTCTACGTAAGCAAGATTGGGTGTGATTGTCAGACAACTCCTTCTAGTACCCCCCAAAAGAGTCAGAATTTGGAAAAACCATTAAGCACACAAAACGCGAAATGAGCGTCCGATTACTTTCAAACACGGCACAGCCCAATACTTATATCAACACTAGATGTGTTGTAAAGAATGACAATATGGGACTACTCCGTCTGGTACACATCCACCCCTCACCCCCCGTACTATGTGTCAAAATTTTAAACAATTATATTTATCGATGTCCGTCCGTTTATCCGTCTGTGGAAATATTTTTAGCTTCCGAACGAAATGAAGTAGGTTGATAAAGTGTTACTCAAATATGTATTATCTCTGCAGAACTTTTGGTATTGAAAATGAGTTATGTAGATCCACGTTTTGGTATAGCCCCCATGTAATGGTATCTCCACTTTTCGGTATTTGGTGATTTAAGTGAAAATATTCACCGGAATTATTTCACATTTGGTATTTAAAGTTAGTAATGGGTACTACAACCTGTGACAGAAAATTGTCTGTGCAGGTCCACGTTTTCTTATAGCCCCGATATTCGGCATTTTGATGATTTTAGCGACATTATTCACTGAAATTGTTTCAAATTTGGTGTTTGAAGTTCGTAATGAATACTACAGCCTATAACAGAAATTTGTCTGTGCAGGTCAGTATTAGGCGAAGTAGAATACTTCGGTCATCCAATGTATATTTTTCCAAAAATTATTACTTGAAGGAAGTACCCGATATAGTACATATCTGACATGTTGTAGTATTTATAAAAGCCATAGGGCAGATACGAAATTGGACAACATTGGCCGATTCCTTCGCAACCACCACTAATAATGGGTTAAAATTTCGAATAATCATAATGCAAGTCAAACATATTTAAATTACCGGATATTGGCTGACGGTGAACATCTGTCGGCAAAATCGACTAATATGTATGTGAGAACCAAAGCTATAATTTTATAAACTACATTTTTGTACCATCTGCCATATGGCAGAGGGTATATATAATTTGATACGTCCAAAATGTGCCTAGTCGAAATAACAGTTTAAGGTCCTTGGTCTCTTTGGTCCAAATCCGTTTCAGGACATTTGGAGTCGATTTAGCGATGTCCGTCCATCTGTCTTTCTAGCTGCTGCGAACTCCCCCACAAAAGGTCAACAATTTCATTGATAATAATTTACCGCATATGAATAGAACGGATTTTGTTCAAATCATGATATTTACATTACCCCCATATCGGGTGCGAGAATGGCTAATATCGGACTACTCCTTCTAGTACCTCTTCCACAAAGGGCCCAATTTGTAATATCTAAAACGCTCATAATCTACAAAATATGCTGCAGATTCAAATTTCACCCATACCAATAATTCTATCAAAACAATATCTCATGTGAAGATGGGATATATCGGACTACTCCTTTGAAAGGGTCAAAATTATATAAATGAAACGCTCATAAAATGCGAAATATACATCAGATTCCCTTTAAATTTCGCACATATAAACATTTTAACCACTACAAGATGTAGTGTGAAAATGGGATATACCGCCTCCAATATTCTGGTACCTGCTCCACAAAGATCAAAATTTTAAATATGATGGGAAATATCGGCCCACTCCTTCTAATACCTTCCCCACAAAGGGTCAACATTTCGAATAATAATAATTATTATGAAATGTAAAATAAGAGACCTATTGTCTTCAAATTTCGCACATCGCAATATTTCTACCAACAAAAAGATCAGGTATTAGGAATGGATAGAACGAACTTTTCCTTCTGATACCTTCCCTATAACGAATCAATATTTTGAATAAACAAACATGAGGCAACTTGAAACAACCTAATACTACACAAGATCTACTATGAAGATATAATATATCGGACCTCTCTTTCTGGTACCTCTGCCACAAAGGGTACAATTTTTGAATAATTATAACTCTCATAACATGCGAAATATGTCAAGGATTTTCTTCAAACCTTGTATATTATAATATTTTTACCAACAAGGGGACCCAATCCCCCTGGAACTTCCCCACTTTTTAACATTATGAATAACCCTTATATATGCGAAATAAATCAGAGATAATAAAATATGTAAAAATATACATCAATAAACGGATAAAGGCTGAGGGTATCAATATGTCGGCAAAACCGACGGATACTTTTTAACTTGTTATAGGACATTTGCGTACGTTTGATAAGCTTTAAATCGATATATAAGGCGATTTCATAACGTACTTTCGGGGTCAAAAGCAAGGTATTCATCTAGCTTCAGCTCGGAATTTCGACTCACTGCGAAACTGTCTTTCGGGTTATTTTCATTTACTCTACAATGCCTTTCATTCCCAAAAACGAATGTGGTGGAAACACCACTCAATTTATCAGTTCACAGTGACTATAAGTCAGTCATCGTCTTCACTTATCTTCCAATATCCAAACAAAAATGTTGATTTTATTTTAAGCCGATTAAATGTTAAAAAATGACATGATTTTCTACTTATAAACATGTCTGCCGACGACGAACTACTGAATTTTCTATTTATCCAAAAGATGCACGAGTGCCGTTTGATAAACGTGTGATACTAGTCAAAGGAAATTGTATATTTCCCTTTAGGCTATTGTTAGGAAGGGGAATAATATGCAAAGAAGCTAAAAATAATCTTTTTAACTTGCCTCTTTAAAGTAATAAATGGAGTGGGGAAATGGATAGTATCGATGTATATCCTCAGGCTAAATGTTGTAAAATTTATCAATATCCGGTTTCATGGCCATTATTCGTAACAAAAAATGTTAGAAAGATGGTTCTTTGCATGTATTTTTAAATTTGATGATAAACAAATAACAGTTTCCGAAGGAGGGTAGTTCTTCGTAAACAATAAAATTTTAAGAGAATTTAAGAGAATAGTTAAATTGTAACCCCAGAAAATAATGAAACTTCTCTAAATATTACCAATTTTTTGAAATTCATCTTTAATTCCCTTTGGAAATTAAAAAAAAAAAAAATGGAAAATTTCAATGAACTATGTTGAACTGAAAAAAAATCTAAAGAGAAATATGCGACAAATCCTGTGATGCCCTCTGGCTGACATTCATTATGCACTGCAAATGTCCCAAATTAAAAGACAAGAAAAAATACTTTAATCTCACATCATTAATACTGTCGTTTGCCATCATTAAAATCAATTTACAACTTGTATTTTCATCAATGCCCTCATTGGAGTTCTCTGCTCTACGGTTCGGTTGGAAGAAACTATCTATCTTTCGGTACACAAAAACAGAGCGACTAGCATGCGGCCAGCAGGGGAGGCAAAGACCAATGTTTCTTTGATAGTTGATCCTTTTTAATGACTATACTGCCCTCCTGTCTAGATGTTGATGCTGCTCTTGTTGTTGTTGTTTATGGTGCAACACTATACAATGTCCTCCAACAGAGTATTTGGTCTTTTATAGATTCCTGTTTTTGTGTTGTATCTGTTTTTTTTTTTTTTTTTTTTTTGCTTAACATTTGTTGCACTTCTGGAGCCATGGTATTCCTTTAGCATTGCAATTTGTTCCAAACTATGTTGCAATGGGGATGTTCAATGTATATTCTGAGCAGCAATATCAAACGACAGACAGCGTCAAATGTCCTGCAGGTTCCTTTTCGTTATTTTTTTTTTGCATTTCGGTTTCGATAATTTTGCCAAAGAAACAGACATTATTCATTATACAAATACGGATACAATGACACTCTTTCGAGGTATAATGATGGCGTGCTTCGAACAGTGATAAGGAGAGAAATATGATAAAGGTAAAAAGATAAATGACAAACATGTTGCTAAACTATGAAGATGAGGCACTGATGTGGAGATGAGCCTTGTGTACAATAACTCTCTAAACCTGAACCGATTAAGCCGAAACTTAGTGCAACGCTAATGGATAATATAGGTCCACCCTTTCTGGTACTTCCCCACAAAAGTTAAAAACCTTGTCCTACTCTATCCTTTGGAATACATCCTACAAATATCTCGTATGTTTAAATATACAAGGTGGGATGAAAAAATTGCAACCAACTTCAGAATGCTGTGATTTCCAAGCCACTCGTCCTACAGCTGTTAAAATTATCCCAGTGACAGCTCATTATATTGTTTACAAGCGTACAAAGCATTTTGGTGAGCATTTTCCAGAAAAAAGGTAATTCGTGACGGAATTTAAGCGTGATAGTGTGATTTCTTTATATTTGGCTGGAAAACCACAAGTGGCTATCGTTAGAGCACTTCAGCATTTAAATGTGAATAAATCCTCTGGGTCTCGTACCATCGCCCGTGATATTGGACAGAAGAAAACAGCAACATCAGCAGAAATGGTTCGAAAAGTAAATAAACGATTTGATCGAGACCCACGTCACAGTGGCCGAAAAATGGCTCGTGAGCGAAACATATCGCAATATTTCATTCGAAATATATTGAAAAATGAGCTCGGGGTAAAGCCACTGAAATGAAAAGTGCAATTTCTTAAACCGCAGCAGAAACAAAATAGACTCAAGAGAGCTAAAGAGTTGTTCGCTTGGCCGAGAGTGGTGAACTGCCGAATTTGGATTTCTCCGATGGGAAAACATTCGATGTCCAGCAGTTTGTAAACAAACAAAATGATCGTGTTTATTTACCAAAGAGGTCAGCTGAAAATGTGCACCTTCGGTTGGCCACCAGAACTCAAGCGCCGGGCATGGTGATGGTGTGGGCCGCCATAACAGCCGACGGTCGCTCTCCGCGGTTTCATTGGCCGTTTAAAGGTCATAATTCGTGCCAAAGGTGACCAATTCGAACAAATCTAAACTCATTCTAAAATGTGATGCTATTTCCGACATTTTTTGCTTTCATTCAATATAATTTAAACAAGTAAAAAAGAATCGGTGGGTTTTGCCGACAGATGTATACCCACAGCCAATGTTCGATTATTAAAAAATATTTTGACTTATGCAGTAGGTTCCGAAGGAATGGTCCAATATTGGCCATTTCGTAACGGACCTAAATAAATATGGTATAAATATTGCGACGTGCCAGGTTTGGACTGTGTTGTGTTAATGGAAATATTGGGATTTACCAAGTCTTGACTGAAATCGGATGTCAATTTCGCTTTTTATGAGTTTCATGGATATTCAAAATTGTGAGCCTTTGTTGGGCAGGTACCAGAAGGAGTGGACCGATATATCTCATCTTCACAACGGATCTTTTGGTAGTGGAAATAATGAGAAAAAAATGAGAAAAATAATGAGAAATGTGAAATATAAAAAGAACCTGATGCTTAATTCGGATTTTATAAACGTTTTGGTTTTTTTTAACAGATCCTGTGTTAATAGAAATATTCAGACGTGGCAAGTCTAAATGGAATCCTATGTTAATTTCGCGTTTTATGAGCTTAATGGATATTCAAAATTTCGACCTTTTGTGGGGGAGGTAGCAGAAGAAGTGGACCAATATATTCCATCTTAACACCAGATCTTGGGTTTATAAAAATATTGGGATGTGTAAAATTTTAAGACAATCGCATTCTTACATCACATTTTAGAGAGTTGTAATTATTCAAAATTTTTACCCTTTGTGGGGGAGGCACTTGATGGAGTGGGCACATATTATCCAGTTTTGCACCTGACCTAGAACTGACGCAAATATTAGGATTTGCAAAGTTGGAGCAAAATTGGATTAAAAATTTTGACCATTTTTGGGGGAGGTACTTGATGAAGTGGACCGATATTGTCCATTTCCACACCTAACCTAGCACTGACGCAAATATTAAGATTCTGATTATCTTTTCGGTTGTGTGCAATTTTTTTTTTTGAAAATTTCTGCCAATTTTGGGGGAGATTTCAGAAGGAGTGGACAAATATAATTCATCTTAACACTAGACTTTATACTTTTGGATTATGATAAAGAAGATTGAATCGTGGATCAGGTAATGCCAATACCACCCAATATTGGGTTCGGTTTATGTCAAACTTCACATTTTTAAAAGGCAATGCTTAAGCTTTACGATTTTATTATCATGTTCCGTAAATATATTTTTTACTGGAGGAAATTTCCCCCTATCCAAAAACACTGTACTGCAACACAACAAAACAAATCCCCCTCCCTCCTCTTTCCACGTTAGATTCGTTGCTGGGCAAAACTCTAAAAGTTCAAATAATGATGGAAATTGCCAGAAGCGATGATATCTTTTTTACATTCCTCAGGCAACGAAAATGCGAGTCATAGTCCAGATGTTTATCCATAAAATTCTTTAATATTTAAATTCTTGAAAAAAATTTAAAAATATTGCTGCAAAAAATATATATAAATGTCACAACAAATAAAGTTACACTTAACTACGACGTTAAATAATATTTTTTTCGCGTAATTCCCTGCAAATGAATGGAAGCCTTGACGAGAATTACAACGAAATGTAAATTGTATTTTCTTTCTAATCAAAAGTGTTTTGAGTTTTCATATTTTTCTATAGTTAGTGGTAGTCAACGTTACTGGCTGTTACTTATACGCACTAATGATTGTTATTTTATTTATTTGGAGAAAAAATATGAATATTCTATGGGACTTTATTTTTAATGCCCTATTATGCAAGTCATCTTGACAAGTTTCAGATCTCTTTCTTCAAATGTTTTCAAAGGATTTGTAGGAAGTCTTTGGTGTTGTAACAGTCACCATCTATTCTTTAATTTTATTAATACCTTGGGAGTTTTCAATGCTTAAAAACATATGTTTACGTTTATTTTGAATGGAAACGAATTGACTAATGATGTATATCTATTTGTATCATCTTTGGCGAGACGTCACAGACACCAAATACAAGAAACATAAGAAGCATTGCAAACTAATTTAATGTAGATAAGTTTGTGCCGAATGTCCGCGTATTACACAAGGAAAGCATATGGATATGGTGGGTTAATCGAACTAAAGGAGTTTATGAAAATTTTACCAATGGCTGGTAAAGACTGTGGGGTCAAAGTCCTAATTCTAGATTGTTTAAAATTTTGATAAGATTGTCATTTCCCTACACCAAATAATAAATAATCGTTTATATACGAAATTTATGTGGAGTATATCATATAAGCTATGATCGTTTTTCAATGCATATTATGGCTTTCGAGCAGTTATAATTTGAAACGGTAAGGATCTAATATATGAGAGATATGTCATATCCTGAATCAATTTCCATTAAATTTGACGGAGGTATTTGTGCCTGAACAGATTTTCACCAATACCCATTCTATTTGAACTGATATTTAAATTTTGGTGCTATCTGAAATCGGATGAAGATAAAAAGATAAAATTTGAACCGATCGCCAAAAAAATTTTGCGCAGGTATTTCTATGTAATCCGATAGCTGGTACTAAACATCATTGTTTTGAAGGCCATTTTATGATTGTAAGGACTCAAAATTGAGTGAAACATATTTATGGGACCTAAGCCATATCTGAATCGATTTTCACACTTTCTTCCTGGCTGAGTTTGGTCTTGTGTAACAAAGTCCTATAACTCCTATAGCTTCGTTTAGAAAAATGCATGCACAGGCGCACATGCATAAATCGACTCAGAATGTGATTCTATGTAGATTATCAAAAGGGTATATGATCTATCTCGGTTCCGAATTTAAAATCTCCTCCATTAGAAAAACAATTTTTTTGAATAGTAGTATCTGGATTCCAATACCAGCGAGATAGGTCGGGCCGAACTTTGAACCATTTGGAACGAATTTGGAAATTTGCAAAAAAATATAATTCGTTAAAAATTCTGTTAAAATCTTTAAAATACCGAATATAGCCGTTATATTTCGGCCTATAGAAAGATGTGGACCGGCATAGGCACTTTTTGTCACTAGACCTTACAATATTCAAATTCGAAAAAATATATCCGATGAATTATGTAATGCCGAATATATGGAGGTACTGTTATATCAAGGCTATACGAAGACCACAAGCTGACGTGCCTATTAGAAACTTCACGAATTTTTACACAATTTCGGTGAATATTTTTGTGAATATTGTCAAAATACCGAATATAAGGAGGTACTGATATATGGGTCCTATACGAAGACCTGAACCTGCATAGACAATTTTCTGTCATAGACTGTAGTTCTCATTATGAACTCTAAATACTAAATTTTAAACAACTCCGGAGAAATAATGTCCCTAAAATCATCAAAATACCGAATATTGGGAGGCACCGTTATATAGAGGCCATACGAAAACGTGGACTTGTATACGCAATTTTTTGTTAAGTACCAAATTCAAAGCAACATGGAAAAATGTGGCTGGGATCATCAAAATACCGAAGATCGGTGGGAACCCTTATTTCGAAATATTGGACCAGTAGACAATATATAATGTTCTGACACCGGGTTTTGAGACCCGTTTGAAGGGCAAATATGGATTTTCAAACAATTCCGTTGAAAAATGGGGCTAAAATCATCATAAAACACCGAAAATCCGAAAGTATATAATATAAATATAGGAAAACGTTGACCCCAGGGATAGAACTCGTTACAATCTTCTAAATCCAAATTTGGAACAATTCTATGGAAAATGTGACTAAAATCATTAAAATACCGGATGTACCGTTATAGGTGGGGCTATAAAAAATCGTGGACCGCCATATCTTATTTTCAATACCAACCACCCTAGACACAATACTAACTATTGTGCGGATTTTCAAAACTTCCAGTCAAATGACTTGGATAGTGTGGTGATTTCAACCGACAGACAGACGGAAATCGTGAATCGTCTTGGAATAATATACTGATAATGCATATATATGGGGTCTATGATGAATATTTCCACAGTGCATGGTCTAAAAATTCAAACGGCGTGCGATAAAAAAACTGCAACAACGTCAAAAGCCATCATTTTACTTTTTTTTAAATTTTATTGAATGAATGAACGAAAAAAAAAAAATATCGGAAATAGCATCAAATTTTAGAATAAGTTTAGATTACTTACTTCACCTTTGGCACGAATTATGACCTTCAAGCGGCCAATGAAACCGTCACACGCTGCTCGAAAGTTGCTCTACGGTATTTCGGTCCATTCCCGACGAAGCGCTTGCTTGAGGTGATCGACACTATGGTATTTTTTAGTGCCAACCTTGCTTTCCAAAATACTCCAGACACAATAGTTCAACGGATTGGTATCCGGAGATTTTGGTTGTCATTGTGAGCTGGAAATGAAGCGACGAAACTAATTTTGTAACCATTCTTGGGTGCGATGGTGCCGAGTCCTGTCCAAGGCTTTAATACACCCTTCTGAATACTTTCGCGATAATATTCGGCATTTATTCTGATGCCACGGTCGATTAATACGAGCGGAGAGCGAAAATCGGCTGTTATGGCGGCCCACACCATCACCATGGCCGGCACTGGATTCTGGTGGTCAACCGAATGTGCTTTGGCTAGTAAACACGATCATTTTGCTTGTTTACAAACTGCTGGACAACGAATGTTTTCTCGTCGGAGAAAACCAAATTCGGCAGTTCACCACTTTTGGCCAAGCAAAGCAACTCTTTAGCTCTTTTGAGTCTATTTTCTTTCTGTTGCGGTGTAAGTTCTTGAACTTTTTAGAATTTCAATGGCTTTACTCTGAGCTTATTTTTCAATATTTGCCGAATGGAATGTTGCGATATGTTCAGATTAGGAGCCATTTTTTCGGCCACTACGATGCGGGTTTCGATCAAGTCGCTTCTTTTCGAATCATTTCTGCTGATGTTGCTGTTTTCTTCCGTCCACTTCCTTGACGTCGGGCTACGCTACCAGTATCGCGGCAATGAGCGATGGTACGAGACACAAAAGATTTATTCACATTTAAATGCTGGAGTGCTCTAACAACAGCCACTTTTGGTTTTCCAGTCAAATATAAAGAAATCACACTATCACGCTTGAGTTCCATCACGAATAATTTTTTTAAGAATTCTCACCAAAATGCTTTTGTACGCTTGTATGCAATATAATGAGCTGTCACTGGAATAATTTTAACAGCTGTCAGAGGAGGGACTTAGAAATGGCAGCAGTCTGAAATTGGTTGCTGTTTTTACACCCTAGAAACCTAATTTTTTGGGCATATTATAAGTTTGATTGGGCCAAGTTTATTATGTAACACCACGAAATATTGGTTTCCCACATAGGAAAGTGTATATGGATCTTCCTATATCGCCAAGCTGAGTCGATTTAGCTATATATGGACATACATACATCCGTCCGTCTGTCCATGTTTATTTGTAATCACGCTATATGTCGTAATTATGGCCCAATCATCACTTGAAGATGATCGCAAAGTATTTAGGGGTTGATGGACCAAAAACTAAAAAAAATTATGATTTTGCAGTTGCTCTACAGGTCGCAATTATAGAGCAATCGACGCGGAAGTTAGCATTGGGTTAGAGCTTAGGGCTAGGCAGAAGCCTTCCAATTTTGTTGCTCATCGGGTAATATTTAGTGGGTGAAATAGATCATAACATTTGTGTTAAATAAAAGTCAAATTTTCCCTTAAATCGCGAATATTTTTAATCCCGGCGAAATTACAAATAGACGAACAGGTCAATTCTGACCATTATATAGATGCCGATAGTAAATATATCGGAAATATATAGCGAAATATATACAAGGTGTATATACAAAGGAAGGGGATGTTAGCTAGAATGCTTATATCTCATGAATGGCTGGATCGATTTAAGTACAGGGAAGAATTCTAGCATTTTGGATGACCATTGGATTATATAGCTATAAAATGGACCACAACAACTAACAGCACGACGAAGTGCGTAAATATTGCGCAAATGTCCCTGGCCAAAATTCTAAGCGTAATATCTGGGCAGTGCTCCGTGACATAATTTCAAAAGCGAAATCTTCCAAAATGGATTTGGATATAAGGGGGCTTATAACATATTGTAGTGTTATAAGCCCCCTTTAGTGTGTAGGGCATCATATGATAGGCCCAACACGACTATAGCCTTTGCTTACTTATTTTCATCTCACCCTGTAGAGGGTCAAACATTTGAATAATCATATCAAAAGTCAAGATATAATTAAATTAAATAATCGAACATTGGCTGAGGGCATACATCTGTCGGCAACAGATACCGACCGACTGCTACTTTTAAAATTGTTTTTAATTTTCGATTGATTTTTAAACATTTCGCTATCGAAATACCTTATCGAGTTCAAAAATTTTATTGATTAAACCCCTATTTGATTTTTGAGTAATATAAAGTGCATACCTTATCAAATTCAAACGGGATGCAATGCTGATTGCTTTCTAATTTTCCAATATTTCCAAAACACAAACTTTCTGTCCGCATACCAAAGAAATGAGGGTACTTTAGAACACTTCCGTGCAGTACAAAGGGAAACACTTCGCCAGCAATTTCAATCACACCATTTAGATGGCATTTCACCTTGGAAAATTCAAAAGGTTGCATGTTTGTTTGTTGTAAAGAGAACTTCTTCTACTATTGCTTCTTCTTCATATAACGATGTTGTCATCGTGTTTCCCTTGTCATATCCCATTGTACAATCATGACCAGACTTGCTGCTTAAAGTGTTTGTGCCATGGTGGGACTTGGAGAAACATTGTATCCGGTAAATTCATCACCTGCGGATATTGTGGTAAGTAAAAGATGATGAGGATGAACGATACTGGGTGGCGTGGCGAAGGGGAGTGAATTAAATTATGGCAAGGATGGTGCCGAGGACGATGATTATGTCGATGGAATCTGAAAAGGCAAAAAAAAAAAGTTTCTGAATACTGCTTAGCATTAGTGGCAATAGGGCCACGGGAAAACTTCAATTTGCACAAAATGTCCATCCTGCAAATAGTCATTGTCATTTGCAGTTGTTTATTTACAAAAATGCACTGCATGAATAGTTCATTACTTTGTGTCAGCGCCATCTGCTAGGAAAATAAAAAAAATTAGCCAACATTTGCAAGGGGCCATACCTAGGAAATTAAGGTTAAACTGATGGATGAATTATTTAAAAACGACCAACAAATGCGAAGATAAAAAATAAGAGTTTTCTTTTTCGGAGAGGTTTTTTCTTCTTTTTTTTTAATTTTAAGCTTCCCGGAAATTCCAAAAATCACCACATTGTATTTTTGTAGATAAAATCGCAATTATTATAAAACTGCAAAAAAAAGTAGCAAAATCATAGTCGCAGCCAAAAAAAGGAAAAAGAGTAGAACCCCAAACAGGACAATAAAAATTCTTACAATAATCACAGGAAGAAACAGAGCCAAAGGAGAATTCTTGCAACAGAAAAATATTCCATTATCCAGTGATTATCTAAACCACAGAAATGGAAAGAAAATTTAGCAGAAAAAAAAAACCTTCACCAAATCCCTACTTGCACACACAGCATTAGATAGATATGCCGTAAGCGGTTGCTATATGCAGTTGTGTTGTATGAAAATAGCACAGATTGTTATCGGAAGTTGTTCCTGAAAATAAGTTCAACTTAACATTTGGGATGATTTTAGTGCTTCCACAATTTTCGACATTTTTAAGGCTTTTGCCTCATTTTCGACCGCAATGCCTATTTACCCAAAGGATCAGCTGCTACGAAAAAATTTGAGCATTTTTTTTTTACTTTTGAATTTAGTCCTTAAAAATTTTAGGGCGAAAAACCAAATAATTTTTTATGCCCTCACACATGTGATACAGAGGATATATATCATTTGATACGCCAAAAGTGCTACATCGAAATAATGGTTTTGGACCCCAGGTCTTTTTATACCAAACCCGTTTCAGAACATTTGGAGTCGATCTAGGAGGGTTCGTTCGTCCGTCGGTCTGTCTGGTGCGCACAACAATTTTCGTAGGGAGTATCCGGTTTGATCCAAACTTGGTATTATTGTCTAACTTAGATCGGTTGGGAAGATCGCAATGAAACCGTCACACCTTATGATACCACCCATCAAAAGGTCAAAATTTCCACATAATTTACTGTATAGAAAACGAAAGGATCATCCAATTTTGTGCAAATCCTAGTATTTTTATCAGTGTATTGTACAATGTACAATATCGATTCACCCCACTATGTATCTGTTACACAAAGGGTACAATTTTTGAAAACTTAAACTTTTTAAAAATTTGAAATAAAAGTCCGATTGCCCCCAACAAAACATATGCTGTGAAGATGACAACATCTGTGTGAGGATGGGATATATTCTGGTACCTCCCCCACAGCGGGTCAACATTTTAAATAATTATGTCTCTCATGTCTCTCATCTAAACATATCTCCTAACCATAGATCTGATGATAATATGGAATTTATTGGCTCATTTTTCTGGTACCATTCTCACAAAGGGCCATTTATAACATGCGATACTTTGCACATCCAGTAGAATATCCGCCTGACTTTGGATATTTTAAAATTTTTGACAAGTATTTTCAAACGAACTAGTTGAGTATTTGCAAAATGAAGATCGGCTTAAGAAAATCTTTTAATACCGGACCGAATTTCGACAAAAGACTTTTTGGAGTTGGTTGAATTAGGTAGTTTGAGAGCTATATTCACATTTTCAAGAGGAAATGACTGCAATTTTAGCACATCGTTGTAAAATTGCTCAATATAGTTAGAATATCCTCCATATGAGCTTAAAGTACTAAAAAGTACAAAATAATATGTCTCGGTAGAATTTATTAATTTGAAATGACGGTTTAGGCTTTCAATAGGATTTGCGAATAAAAATTGCTGTCATTTCTAAGCCACTCATCCGACAGCTGATGAAATTATTCCAGTGACAGCTCATTATATGGTTTACAAGCGTACAAAAGCATTTTGGAAAGAATTTAACAGAAATAAGTTATTCGTGATGAAATTCAAGCGTGATAGTGTGATTTCTTTATATTTGGCTGGAAACCACAAGTGGCTATCGTTAGAGCACTCCAGCATTTAAATGTGAATAAATCTTTTGTGTCTCGTATCATCGTTCGTTACCGTGATACTGGTAGCGTAGCCCGACGTCAAGGAAGTGGACGGAAGAAATCAGCAATATCAGCAGAAATGGTTCGAAATGTAAAGAAGCGACTTGATCGAAACCCGCGTCGCAGTGGCCGAAAAATGGCTCATGAGCTGAACATATCGCGATATTTCAATCGGCAAAAATTGAAAAATGAGCTCGGGGTAAAGCCATGAATTTCTATTTATTCAGAACTGAAGCGCAGGCCATGGTGATGGTGTGGGCCGCCATAACAGTCGATGGTCGCTCTCCGCTCGTATTAATCGACCGTGGTATCGGAATAAATGCCGAATTTTGTCGCGAAAATATTCTGGAGGTTGTATTAAAGCCTAAGGCACGCAAACATTTTGGCCTCAGACCTTGGACAAACTTTTCGGAACCTTAAAGCTCGAGTACAACAGTGACTCTCATTTCGTTTGTCATTCTCATTCCGTTTGCGAAAACTGCTTGTTAAGAGAGGAAATGACACCCTTTACGAACCTTAAATGCCATTTTTTCAAAAATTCCATAAAGAAATATCTCTAAAATTGTCAAAATACTGAATATCGAATGGTGCCGTTTGATGTGGGCGATATGAAAAATGGATCTATATAGAAATAATTCTGCTAAAGGAACTGACAGCAATTATGGGCGCCATTTACAATTAAGTCAAATTATAAAATTATTCAAAATTATAGAAAAATGAACCTGTATCGAAAAAATGCTGCCAGAAGAACTGCACCACTGACAAGTAATGCATTATTGGAATTATAATAGTCTTTGAGATTCTTGTGATTATTTCTGCTACAATTTATCACACTGCTGTAAGCATGTTTATTTAAAATATGAAAAGTTAATAGAAAAGAGCATTTTTCCTAAATGCAATTTAACCAAGAAGGACAAGTAAAGAATGGAATGTAAAAATGAAGTCAACGGCGGACCGTGGCGATTTAAAAATACTCTACGATTTTGTAAAATATAATATGCTTTTCTTTGAATGACATAGATGATTCGGTTACAGAGTTTTATGGCCTGTTTAAGTATGTCAAAAGAAAAAAAATCGAAATAATAGCAGAAATTCAATGTAAAGTTTTCAATAAAAATTCAAAAATTTGAAAAACATATATAGATTTGGGTTTTTATAGTGACGTATATATACAAGGCCTTAATTCATTTTACGTCGTCGTAATTTTGACCACGGAATTCAGTTTAAAATTGAACTCAGATTGTGTATAAATAAAAAAATGCAGTGCTACAAATTCATTTTTTGGGAAATTGCAACTTTGTATCCCAAATTTTATATTTAATACTTTATATTTTTACCTTTAAATTATTTTAATATATATTTTTATTAAGAAGATAATTTCCAACATTAATGGTTAATAATAAGCAAAAGTCACCAATGACCAAATGTAGTGCACTTTCTAATTTTTCTAACAACTGCTCTCCGATACTGTAACCATAATCGCTAAGGGGTATGTTGACACACAATAAAAGCCATCACAGATTATTTTCCCTGCAAATGGACAAAAGCAAAAAAGCACGAACAGAATCAACCGGAAGGGAAAGAATAAAATCACTAAACCCTGCAAACAAGTTATACCGTTGCAGAGGTATGAGGTACAAAACGAAGAGAAAAAACTACTAAATGAAATAGTCTATCAAAAATAAAATCTTGATCTTTTGTATTGCTTCTTTTTCTATTCCCGCTTTCAACATGCAATTGCTGGCCGAAGCCAAAAATTATATTGAGAACTTAATAAAAAAGAAAAAAAGGGAAAAATCACACAGGGATGGATTATGTTGTTAAGGGGAAATGCTACAGAGGGGTATATATCATGTGAAATTACCAACATGTGCCCTATCGGTATAGCGGTGTTAGAACTCATTTTTCCTTAAGAGAAATCCGTTTAAGAACATTAGTAGCTGATCTTGTCATGTCTCTATCTATTTGAAAATTCGTACTAAAAGGCTACGAAATGTGCTAATATGCAATAAAAATTTAATATTTTGCATTAGATAAACGGAAGAAGCTTGAATTCTGAAATTTGGAATGAGAGTCACTAATAGAATACAGGATAAATGTCCGAAAATTCAAACTTTAAGGTTACGAAATTTTCGAAAATGATACTAAACTCCTGAAATGGCACCATTTGGTATTATGTGAACTGATAGAGTTAATACTAAAAATTTGGTATGAGAATCAATTTAGAAATGTGTACTAAGTGTGTGAACTGTACTAAATGGTACTAAATTTGTACCTATTTGGTTTTGGTCGAACGAATTGATCTGGAAATTTAAAATGTTGGTATTGGTTTCTCTGCCGGTGAGTTGTGTTAAGATAAAGAGTTGGATTGGAAAACGCGTTCAGCAAGTGTACGAAAGGTACTAAATTTGGTATTGCGTCCCCGGATACTGCTTGAAATCTGAAATTTTGCATTGGGTTCATCGTTACTGTATAGGATTGAGATTTGGAGGTGGTTTTGGAAATACGTACCAAAAAAAGTACATGGTATTAAATTTGGTATTAGGGTAAGGGATTGAATTAGGTGTCTAAATGTTGGCATAACGATCACCTTTTGTGTGGTACGAAAAGTACTTAATAGTATCAACTTTGGTAGGAAGGTATTTTTCGAAATGTGTACTCACTGTAACAACTGTAAAGAAAGGTACTAAATTCAGAACAATTTGGTTTTGGGTAAACCAATGAAGCTAGTTATTTGAAATGTTGGTATTGGATACCCTGTTGGTGATAGGTTTGTGATAAAGAGGTGGTTTTGGAAATGTCTGCTACATGTGCACGAAAAGTACTAAATAGTACAACTTTGGTACAATTTGATATTGGGTGAATAGATTGAAATCGGAATTTTGGTATTGGGGTCGTTGTTCATATGTAGCCTGGTATTGAGATCTGACACATAGGTGGTTTTGAAAATGTGTGCTATAATTGTACGAAAAGTACAAAATAGTACTACATTTGGTACTGGGTGAAGTGATAGAGACGGAATCCCGAAATTTAATACTGATGTCTCTTGAATTATGGAGTTTTTTTGTGAAAGTGTGTGCTATAATTGTACCAAAAGTACAAAATAGTACTATATTTCGTATTGGGTGAAGGAATAGAGCTGAAGATGTGAAATTTGATATTAAGGTCCCCGTCGGTATCTGGTATGAGATATGGAGGTGGTTTTAGAAAAGTGCACTATGATTTTATAAAAAGTACTAAATAGTACTGTATTTGGCATTGTATTCTATAAAATTTATTATAGATTTCATGTTGGTGTCCGTGGTTAAGATATGGAGGTGGTTTTGGAAATGTGTACTATAATTGTTCGAAATGTACTAAGTGGTACTAAATGGGGTATTGGGTAAAGGAATAGAGCTGAAATCCCGAAATTTGATATAGTTTTCATGTTGATGTCTGTGGTGAGGTGATTTTTGAAATGTGTACTATAATAATTCGAAATGTACTAAGTGGCACTAAATTGGGTACTGGGTGAAGGGATCTGGAATCTCGAAATTTGAGGTTGAGGTATCTGGAATTGAGACATTGAGGTGGTTGTGGAAATGTGTGGTTATAATTATAAGAAATAATTATAAGAAAATAACTATATATTTTTTAAAATTCATGGATCCAAGGATCCTATTTTTTTAGATTGCGATCATATATTATTTTTTGCGAAAGATCCAGCCCCGACGGTTCATAAAAAAATGTTCTTAAATAAGTTAAGGGGGGGGGGGGGGGCTACCTTCATATGGGACCTATGCATAAATTCTCTTGCAGGGGATAAAGTTGTGTGGATTTTAAGTCAATTCCTTTGAAAAATGTGGCTAAAAACATCAAAATACCGAATTTCGGGAGTTGCCCTCATATAGGGGATATATGATATCGTGGACCTATGTATATAATTCTCTTTTAGGGGATAAAGTACTCACAAGGAATTCCTTGTGTGGACTTTCAGACAATTCGATTGAAAAATGTGATTAAAAACAACAAAATATCGAATATCGGGAGGTACCGTTCTATGGAGGCTATACAATATCGTAGACCGATATAGACAATACAGACAAAATATAGATTTGAGCTAAATTTTAACTTCCTATCTTAATTCGTTTTGATTGTAGCGTAATTACAACAGACGGACAGTTAGGGCTAAATCGTCTTAGAATTTTACGCTGATCAAGAATATATATACTTTGCTGGATCTAAAATTACTATTTTGATGAGTTACAAAAGAAATGACGAAATTAGTATACCCTCCATGCTGTGTATCGAGGAGGGTATAAAAATCATAGGGACGTAAAATAGTGCCTAAAAACTCACAAATTTGTATTGTACTGGTAAAGTGAAAGATTTTGAAGACTTTTTAGGGTAGAAGGAAAATATTTTCTTTATTATTCTATGCGAAAAAGGAAAAACTTGAATAATATATCAATCCTTGAAAGTCTAAAAACTTAGAATGATATATGAAGTTTTGGTTAAAAAATAACAAACTCTTCAAATTGTGAACTTTGAGTACCAAAGAGTTCTAACATGAACTGCTGGAACGAATCTAAAATTGTATGGTGCCCAGTTAAGAATGGGCCGGTCGATACAACACATTGTTGTCCTACCTTCGACATCAATTTCGGAAATATTAATAATATGAAGTTGGTAAATATCTACATAATCAAGTCACATAATGGCATTCGCATCAAACCAGCGAAATTAAGAGTGTCTTCGTTTTGCAACATTTAGGAGAATTGAATGCCACATTTCGCTAGCAGGCATTTGTGGAGTTTAGACCAAAAGCAAAAAAAAAAAAAAAACAGCCACAACACGAATAAATCGTTTCAAACAAAACCCATATAGATATACCTACAAAAATCTTCTATTAACTAAAAATGGATAGAAAATATTAAACCCTCCTTTTTCCACCAACGCCAAACCCAATTCAATAACCAAAATGTCTGTTTGAACAAACGAAACCGTTTGTTATCTCTTCATAATTGAAATAGTCCTGGTAACGATGTTTGGTTTGATTGTGCAGCCAATGCTTAAATGGATGGATTTATTTTTCAGTCTTTTTTCTTCCTTCCCTTTCTCGCTTTTCCATGTAGGAATATGGATTTATTACCAGCATTTATTGGACTAATGCCAAAACAATTTAAGATGTGAATGAACTCTGCTCCAAAACTAAATGGGGTGGAGATAAATGTTTTCCTGTCTGTGAATAGATCGACCGACCGACCAACCGTCCGGTTGAATTGAATGTGACATTTTATGCTTTGTTTGCTATTGTTTTTGCATCAACAACAATTTTTTGGCTGTTGATTGTCAAAGAAATGTGTGTTTTGAGCTTGGTAATTTTCACTGATCTAATCTAAGGATTTTGAGGATTTTTTTTTCGGCTGTTGTTGCTGCATCAATTGCTAAGGCTAATGAACTTTTCAGTTCGCTGAATGGGAAATTATTAATAAAAGTGTAATTATGAGAGGAAAAATATTTAAAACATTATAGTTATAACATGTTTAGGCAATTCATTTAAGAATTAGACTTGACTTAAACAAATGAATAATTAAGTGCGTGGATTGTTGAAACGATTTTTTCGAGGACAAATTGTGGATTTTTAAAAAGATTTTTTCGAAGACAAAACGTGGATTTTTGAAGAGATTTTTTTTTTTTTTCGAGGATAAAGACGGAATTCTTCCAAAGACCAAAAGACGTGGATTTTTCAAGACGGAATTCTTTCAAAGACCAATAGACGTAGATTTTTCAAGACGGAATTCTTCCAAAGACCAACAGACGTGGATTTTTCAAGACGGAATTCTTTCAAAGACCAACAGACGTGGATTTTTCAAGACAGAATTCTTCCAAAGAAACAAAATTTAGTTCAAGGATCTACTACAGATTTTTTAAGAAAAAAGTTTGAAGGATCAATATCCGGTTTTATGTCCTTGATAAAATATTTTATATTTTAGAAAATCCAGGTTTGGTCCTTGATAACATATTCTATTTTTTCGAAATCCACGTTTTGCACTTAATAAAATATTTTATATTTTAGAAAATCAACATTTGATTCTGATCAAATATTCTGTATTTTAGGGAATACATGTTAGGTCCTTAAAAAAATATTCTTTATTTCAGGAAATCCACATTTTGTCCTTGAAAAAAATATTTTTAGAAAAATCCACATTTTATCCTTGATAAAATATCCTTAGAAAAATCCACGTTTGTCTTTTATAAAATATCCTTAGGACATCCATGTTTGATCCTTAGAATCTTAGAAAATCCACGTTGGCCCTTCATAAAGTATTGTGAGAATACTCACATTTTGTCCTTCATAAAGTATTGTGAGAAAACTCGCATTTTGTCCTTCATAAAATAATCATAGAATTCACGTTTGGTCCTTGATAAAATAATCATAGAACTCACGTTTGGTCCTTGATAAAATATTCTTAGAAAATCCACGTTTGGTCCTTCAAAAAATAATTTTAGAAAATCCACGTTTGGTCCTTCAAAAAATATTTTTAGAAAATCCACGTTTGGTCCTTCAAAAAATATTTTTAGAAAATCCACGTTTGGTCCTTCAAAAAATAATTTTAGAAAATCCACGTTTGGTCCTTCAAAAAATATTTTTTTTAAATCCACGTTTGGTCCTTCAAAAAATATTTTTTTTAAATCCACGTTTGGTCCTTCAAAAAATATTTTTTTTTAATCCACGTTTGGTCCTTGATAAACGTTTTCTTAGAAAATCCACGTTTTGTCCTTTATAAACTTTTTTAGAAAATCCACGGTCGGTCCTTGACAAACTATTCTTAGAAAATCCACGTTTTGTCCTTTATAAACTTTTTTAGAAAATCCACGGTCGGTCCTTGACAAACTATTCTTAGAAAATCCACGTTTGGTCCTTGAAAAAATGTTCTTAGAAAATCAACGTTTGGTCCTTGATAAATTTAGAAAATCCACGTTTGGTCCTTGATAAACATAGAAAATCCACGTTTGGTTTTTTTAAGAACGAAATTCACGTTTGATCCTTAAAATTGTTCTTTCAAAACATCTTAGATGTTATAAATAATTCTTCTCAAAAATAATAGTTTGATCCTAGAAACAAGTTTCCAAAAATCCACACCTGATCCTTAAAAAATCTTCTCAACATATCTTCGTTTGGTCCTTGAAAAAATATTTATGAAAACCACATTTTTAACTTGTTTTCTTACAAAATACCCACGAAGGATCCTTAAAAATTAATGATTGGTCCGAGATCATTCTTCCTAAGAAGAAGGTCGTTGTCAACAAATCTACCTTGATAAATATTTTATAAAAATATCGACATTTGGATATGAAAAATATTTCCCAAAGATATAAAATATTTTTTTATTTTCCTTACCAAAACTTATTTTCAATTAAACGTTTCACATGTGTGTGTAAAATTAAATATTAAATGTCTACGCTTAAAAGCCGACCGACCTTTTATTTTTGTAATTCCCCATGCAATTTTACAACAATAACACCAACTTAGTTGCTTTCCTAAGAACAGAGGAAATCATTAGGTGTGAATAAATACAGTGGCAGTTTGTTATTAAATACTCGTAATGCACTTGAGCGGAGCGGAGCACAAGCCCTATGGCGCTGGAAAGGACTCTCAACAAAAGCAACACCGACATTGTCAACACCATGGTGTCGGGCAGACATCTTTCGTGTAAAATAGCAATTATTTGGTTTTGAAAAGTTGAAGCTGAGAATGTCTGGGGCTGTGTTGAGGTCTAAGTGGAGCATGTGAACACACACATACATGTGCACACACACACACATGATGTTCGTGTTGGCTTTGCTCTCTTTTTGTATTCTGAAAATAATTAATGCGTATCTTGAAGCAACGGCAACGGTAAAAGAAAAAGGAATAAACATTGAAGGTAAACGCAAGCACACACACACTCGCTCACACACCCACACAAGGAGTGTCGATGCAACATAACCAAGACCACATGCACGCTCTGTCATTACTTTCTACCTTCCTTAGTTTTCTATTTGGCTTTTCTTTTTTCTTTCTTGCAATTCACCCAACCATGAACGAAGATCGTGTATGCAAATGAAGAATTTACAGTTAGACGGAAGTTAGATTTAGGTGCTCATTAGACGAAAAGGAAGGCATGGAGGAATAATAAAACGGCAAGTTTGTTTCCTTTTTGGAAAAGAAAGTGAAACAAAACAAAGAGTTCGTACGCAAATGAAGGTCCTTTGTTGGTGTTGTTGATTTTATTAGACAGTGAAAACTGCAACAAAGGAAAATACCTTGAAAAAATACTTTCCATGCGTAGAATAAAATTATTTATTCTTTCGGCAAAGAATTGTTCATTTCCAAATGAAGTGAAATTTTAGACAGGACAACGTATATGTAGTAGAGGTTCCACTGTAGTATGTCAACGTTGATATATGTATATGTGTAAGACGTTTTCATATGAACTAGCATATGCGTATTATTAAAAATAAAATAACAACATAAAGTGAATAAATTTTGACATATTGCACTTTTTAATTTAATTACAGATTTGAAGAAAACCAAATGTGAGGAAGTTCTGGTGAAACGTGCACGTCATGTTATTACGGAAATTAAACGAACCCAAGATGCAGCCGAGGCATTGAAAAATCATGACTTTGCAAAGGTAGGATTCTTTGGAAAAAAAATTAGTATAATCAACTTTTTATTATAAAATGAAAAATTACTACACAATTTTAAAGGAGATGGGCAAATAATTACCCAGAATCTTTTGAAAACGAAAACTAGAGAATGTGAAAAAAATCTTAAAAAAAAGTCATAATATTGAATGTGTTATGTACTCGATTTAATAAATTTTCGATACTTAGATACTTAAGAGCCTCACTTTAGAGGCTCATATTCTTCTAGGTCTGGAGATAAGACCTCAAACTACTTTAGGTCTAGACGTAAGACCTTCAACTCTTTTGGGTCTGGAGCAGTGTTGCCGTTTTGGGCGTTTCCGTCCAAATTTGGGCGGAAAAAAGATAAATTTTGTGGTTTGGGCGGATTTTGGGCGGATTTTTTCCATATTGGGTACAAATTTATTTTTCATTGTTTATTTTTACGCAATTTAATTTTTTTATTACTAACTGAATTTTATATTTTTTATTGAGATGAATCGTTATTTATTTTATAGATTTTTGTTAAGTTTTTTAATAATATAAATAATACATTAGGCTAAAGTCGTTAGGGGCCGACCATGTGATACCCTACAACACTACAATATGTTAGAAGCCCCCTCATGTCCAAATCCATTTTGGAAGATTTCGCTTTTGAAATTATGTGACGGAGCACTGCCCAGATATTACCCTTAGCATTTTGACAAGGGACATTTTCCCAATATTTATGCACTCCGTCGTGCTGTTAGTTTTTGTGTTCCATTTTACGGCTAAATATATTCCAATGGTCACCCAAAATGCCAGAATTCTTCCCTGTGCTTACCTATTTTCTCAGGCGTGTCGATTGGCTTCAATTGTGTGATCAGGAATTTTTTTTTTTCTGTTTTTGGTTCATATATATATGAATATATTGCGGACATCTTTGAAAACAATAGGCCTTGCCCTTCTGAGCCTAGCCCTTGTGAAAAATTTCGTGAGGATCGAACGATAATTGCAATCTGTATATAAATAATAACCCTAACCTGTGTTGTATTAGAAGTCAACTTGAAAAAATCGCATGCGAAAAAAAAAAATATGAAAAAAATAAAGAAAATGTCTCAAAATACTACAAAATCTATATGAACATCATTATTGGTATCTTTTTATGCGATTTTGTAGTATTTATACTTTAATGCCACAAGGGTAATTGACAAAATTTGTCAAAATCGCTCCAGCCATTGTGAAGATATAAGCATTCTAGCTGACATCCCCTTCCTTTGTATATATACATTGTATATATTTCTCTATATATATCCGATATTTTTACTATCGGCATCTACGTAACGGTCAGAATTGACCTGTTCGTCTATTTGTGATTTCGCCGGCAGTAAAAATATTCGCGGATTAATGGAAAAATTTACTTTTATTTATCGCAAATGCTATGGTCTACTAAACCACTAAATATTACCCGATGACCATCAAAATTGGAAGGCTTCTGCCCAGTCCAAAGCTCTAGCCCCATGCTAAACTTCGCTTCGATTGGTCTATAATTGTGACCTGTAGAGCAACTGCAAAATCAGGAAATTTCAGTTTTTTGTCCATTTCAACCCCTAAATATTATGCGATCATCTCCAAAAGAAATAGGGTTCTATTCTGACCTTAACCCCAGCTACATTCTAAATTTCGTGAAGATCGGGCCATAATTGCGACCTGTAGAGTGATTACAAATTTACATGGACATACATAGCTAGATCGACTCAGCTCGGTGAGATAGGAAGATTCACATATACTTTGTGGGAAACCAATATTATTAACCAATAGGTCTGGAGATAAGACATCCAAATATTCTAGGTCTAGAGATAAGACCTCCAACTCTTTTAGGTCTGGAGATAAGACTTCCAACTCCTCTCGGTCTGGAGATAAGACCTCCAACTATTTAGGTCTGGAGATAAGGCATCCAACTCTTCTAGATCTGGAGATAAGACCTTCAAATCTTCTAGGTCTAGAAATAAGAATTCCTACTTCTCTAGGTTTGAAAGTAAGACCTCAAACTATTTTTTATTTTTTTAGATCTCTGGAAATAAGACATCCAATTCTTCTCGGTCTGAAGATAAAACCTCCACCTTTTTAATGGGCGATAGAAGAGACCGCCAGCTCTTCTATGGGTGATAGAAGATCTACGGCTCTTCTGTGAGCGATAGAAGATCTACGGCTCTTCTGTGAGCGATAGAAGACCTACAGCTCTTCTACAGCCGATAAAAGACCTACAGCTCTTCTAGGGCCCATAGAAGACCTTCAGCTTTTCTAGGGCCCATAGAAGACCTACAGCTCTTCTACAGCCGATAGAAGACCTTCAGCTCTTCTAGGGCCCATAGAAGACCTTCAGCTCTTCTAGGGCCCATAGAAGACCTTCAGCTCTTCTAGGGCCCATAGAAGACCTACAGCTCTTCTACAGCAGATAGAAGACCTACAGCCCTTCTACAGCCGATAGAAGACCTACAGCCCTTCTACAGCCGATAGAAGACCTACAGCTCTTCTACAGCCGATAGAAGACCTACAGCTCTTCTACAGCCGATAGAAGACCTACAGCTCTTCTACAGCCGATAGAAGACCTACAGCTCTTCTACAGCCGATAGAAGACCTACAGCTCTTCTACAGCCGATAGAAGACCTACAGCTCTTCTACAGCCGATAGAAGACCTACAGCTCTTCTACAGCCGATAGAAGACCTACAGCTCTTCTACAGCCGATAGGAGACCTACAGCTCTTCTACAGCCGATAGAAGACCTACAGCTCTTCTACAGCCGATAGAAGACCTCTAGCTCTTCTATGGCCGATAGAAGACCTCTAGCTCTTCTATGGCCGATAGAAGACCTCTAGCTCTTCTATGGCCGATAGAAGACCTCTAGCTCTTCTATGGCCGATAGAAGACCTCTAGCTCTTCTATGGCCGATAGAAGACCTCTAGCTCTTCTAGGGCTCATAGAAGACCTCCAGCTCTTCTATGGCCGATAGAAGACCTCTAGCTCTTCTAGGGCTCATAGAAGACCTCCAGCTCTTCTATGGCCGATAGAAGACCTCCAGCTCTTCTATGGCCGATAGAAGACCTCCAGCTCTTCTATGGCCGATAGAAGACCTCCAGCTCTTCTATGGCCGATAGAAGACCTCCAGCTCTTCTATGGCCGATAGAAGACCTTCATCCCTTCTATAGCCAGTAGAAGACCTCCAACTCTTCTATGAACAATAGTAGACCTCAAGGGGTTCTGCGGACAATAGAAGACCTTTAGGTTCTCTACGGACAATAGAAGACCTTCAGCTCTTCTATTGCGAGGAGATGACCTCAAGCTCTTCTGTGGAAAATATAAGACTTTAAATTATTTTATGGACAATAGAAGATCGACTTCCACCCCTTCTATGCACAATATAAAACTTCAAAATGTTATAGTGGCTATAGAAACCTTCAAGGTATTTTTGACAATAGGGGGTTCTATGTAGGTCTGCTATGTACAGAAGATCACCTCAAGGTGGTTTAAGGATATGGACAACATATAATCTCTGGATTTCTAATATACATACAATGTTAAGAATTCAGAGTCTCCTATATAAAAAGTTCGAAATCTTCTCCGCATTTTTTTTAACTTGATTCAAAACACCTGTATTATTTTTTATCTCAAATTACAAAATTTCCAAAATATTGCAGATAAATTCATTTTCTGCATTTTCCTTACAAACATTTTCCACTCCTTTATTTGTCCATGTTTCCAACTCTAATTTAATCTTGGCTAGTTGGATTTTACCTTGTTCTAATTGTATGCCCAAATAAACGTATTGTATTTCCGTATTCTATGCGGTTTTGTCTACTCCCTAGCGCCGGAGTAATATTCCCCCGGAACGAAAAAAGGAATATTTGAATGTGAATGATGTCGTTTCCCTGAATGCCTGCCTGGCTGTCTTTTTTAAAGCGCACCTTTTCATTCATTCTCTGCATTGCTTTTTCTCAAAAACATTCAAAAATGAACAGAGAACAGCAGCACATGCAATCATTAGCTTAATTTTTCGCTAACATGAATCAATGGCTTTTGACTGTGGTGGGATAGGGTGATGTTGGTAATGGTGGTGGTGGTGGTAGTAGGTGAGGCATACAATTGAACCACCGAATGCTATTTAACAAGACGACATGAACGAACGAAAAAAGCTGAATAAAACGTTCCGCACATCCATACAAAGAATGCTGGATGAAAGCCTAGATAGTTAAAAGGGCCTACCAATCGGTTTTGGGGGGATAATACCGGCATCATGCCTCCCACCGCGCTCTCCTCCCCCACGCTCATTGTTGTAGCTGTGAATGTCTGTGAAATGGTACAAAAATAAATACCTTTAACAAATGGCTGTGAATTTTGGCAAAGCTGTAGAACAAGAAGCGGCAGGAGCAGTAGCATCATCGCCATCATCATCAACAGCAACAACGGGAAGATTGCTATTTGCCCAGTTGGGTTATGGAGTTGGTCGGCTGATGGAATGTATGTTTACATATGGAACCCTAAATGCATAAATCAAATTTGCTGATTGCAGTTGAATTTTTTTCCCTCAAATTGTACGCCGGGAACGGGCGAACGAACGAGCGCACACACCGAATTCCATTGAAACCATCCAAAACTAACGACATTTTTTTGTGTTTGTTCGCTGAGGCCGCTTTTCAAGCGAGTTTGGCTCGTTATGGTCGATATACATTGTATGTGTATGTGAGTGAATGTGTTTGCGTGTGTGTGTGTGGGGGTATCACATTGGAATCAAAAGGATGGCGTACAAATTCCCTACGCTTCGCTTCATGTAATGTCTATCTATTTGGAAAGGAAACGATGGCAAATATAGAGGATATTCATGGGAGAATGTGTGCGTGCGTACATGTGTGTGGGTGTATGTTTGTCATTAATAACAGTGGTAGTGGTGATTTTGAAAGAAAATTGGACAAATTAAAGCAAGTTGGAGGAGTACACAATAGACTTCGTAATATCTTATATAGGAAATTACAATTATGCACTGACACCCCATATCGAAATATAGTCTATTCCGTTCGAAAAAAAAAATGGCTAGGATATGCCAACATTAACATTATTTATAAACTAAAAAGTGTCCTAAATTCGTTCCAACAGTTCGTGTTAGGCTTTTCAGTACTCAGAATTCACAATTTATTCAGTTCGACAGTTCGTACTAAATTTTCAGACTTTTCAGGTATTAGTCAAGTTATTCCTTTTTCGGACAAAATAATAGGAAAATGTTTACCTTTCACACCACAGAGTCTTTAAAATATTTGATTTTGAAGTGTGCGAAGGAGGATAAAGCATTGGACCAATATCTAATTTTTCTGTCCAAAATTATTTCAACGTCTCCATATGTAAACAATAGAACCAACCTCCCAAATGACCTCAACATTAAATTTCAGAAATTCAGCTCAATTTCTTTACACAATACAAAATTTAGTACTATTTTGTAATTTTGGTACAATTATAGTACAAAGTGACATCTATATCAAATTTCAGGATTTCAACTGCATTCCTTCAACTAATACCAAATTTAGAACTTTTAGTACAATTATGGTGCACACCACATTCATATCTCAATTCCGGAGTTCAATATCAAATTCGAGGACTACAGCCATATCCCTTTAATAAATGCCAAATTTAGTACCATTTAATACTTTTCGTACAAATATAGGACGCATTTCGAAACCTCCTCAAAATCTCATTTTCAAAATTTTATCTGTATCCTCAATACCAAATGTAATAGCATTCAGTACTTTTCGTACAATTAGTACGCATTCGCAAAACCACCAACAGATCAGAAAACCAGATACCAACAATATCAAATTTCGGGATTCCAGCTCTATCTGATCGCCCATATCTCATATCGTAACCACATACATCAAAAATTACATCTATATCAAATTTCAGGAATTCCACTCTATTGCTGCACCCAATACCAAATTTAGTACTTTTAGTACAATTATAGTACACATTTTCGAAACTTCATACTTCAGCATCAAATTTGGGGATTCCAGCCATATCCCATTCCAAATTACCTTATTTAGTACCATTTAGTACTTTTCGTACAAATATAGGACGCACTTCCAAACCTCCTCCAAATCTCAAACGCAGATAGCACCAGAAATCTTAATATCAAATTTGAGAATTCTATCCATAATACCAAATATAGTACCATTCGGCACTTTTCGTACAATTAGTACGCATATCGAAAACAATTCACATCTCTCCATCCTAGGCCCCAACGGTGATCCAAAATGTGTTTCCATTTATTACTTTTCGAACAATTATAGTGCGCATTTGCAAATCAACCACCAGATCTCAAAACAATGTACCAACCTCAATATCAAATTTCGGTATCCAAGCTCTATCCGTTCACCCATATCTCATACTTTACCCACATACATTAAAAATGACATCTATATCAAATATAAGGATTTCAGCTCTTCATAACCACCTTCATATCTCAACTTCGGACTTCAGTATCAAATTTGAGGATTACAGCCCTGTGCCTTTACCAATTACCAAATTTAGTGTCATTTAGTACTTTTCGTACAAATATAGGACGCATTTTCACAACACCGCCAAATCTTAAACACAGATATCATCAGTAAACTAAATATAAAATTTCAGAATTTTATCTGCATCCCTTCACCGAATACCAAATATAGTACCATTCAGAACTTTTCGTAAAATAACCAAACATGTCTCCATCCTAGGCCCCAACGGTGATTTCAAATGTGTACCATTTACTACTTTTCGAACAATTATAGTACGCATTTGCAAATGCACCACCACATCTCAACACAGTATACCTCAAATCTCAATTTCGGGATTCAAGCTCTATCCCCTCACCTAACCTCTTATTTTAACCACAGACAACAAAAATGACATCTAAATCGAATTTCAGGATTTAAGCTTTACACCTTCACCCAGTACCAAATATAGTACCATTCGGTACGTTTCGTACAATTATACTACACATTTCCGAAACCACCTCCATATGTCAAGGCATAACATGAACTGCGATCCAAATACTAGATTTCAGATTTGAAGCACTACCTGTTCACCCAATACCAAATTGTACCAAATATAGTACTATTTGGTACTTTTCGTCCACTTGTAGTACTCATTTCTAAAACTACCACTTTATCACAAGCCTACCACCAACAGGGACCCCAATAAAAAAATTTTAATTTTCAGCTTCGTAAGTTCACCCTAAACCAACCGGATCCAAATTTAGTGCCATTTTGTACAGTTCGCACACTTTGTACACACTTCCAACCTGATTTCACAGACTTTATTTTCGCACCGAATTTAAGGTTTTCAGCTCTAAAATTTGGTACCATAATTTCAAATGATACCAAATTTAGTGCATTTTTGTACTTCTGTTAAAAACACTGCCAGAATTTCGAAAACCCTGTGGATTTCCACCTCTATTCCTTCCCAAAAAACAACTGTTAATACTATTTTGCACTTTTCGTAATTTTTGGTACGCATTTCCAAATCCTTATTTCCAATTCCAAATCTCAAGCCTACAAAATCTCCAAATTTGAACCTAACGCCAAATTTCAGATCATCAGATCATTTTAAAACATAAAAAAATGTGAGAAGTGCGCCTTCTAAGAGCACCATTAAGCGTTTATACGAAAAATTTTCGACTGGTAAGGCTCTTTCTAATCCGAAGAGGCCATATAAAAGTCGACAAAGGCGATCGGCCGAGAATATCGCTGCCGTACGAACCAGTGTTGAGAGGTCCCTAAGAACATCCCAAAAACGCCGTTCTCAGCAGTTGGGCATGGCTCGGTCCACTTTACAACGAATTATTCGCATTGATTTGCATTTGTTCCCGTATAGAATTCAATTGACGCAAATAATGTTGCCTGCGGACAAGCCTCGTCGATTGGAATGGGCCCAAAGAGTCATGGGTCCGTCGAATATGGGCAACCCGTACCTTATCCGCCCATATATCAAAATTTCAGCTATATTAAAAGGTACGAAATTTAGTAGATTTTAGTACTTATGGTACTTCTAGTCCGAATTTCCAAAAGCTTAGACTAAATTTAGTACTTTTTAGTACCTTCGGAGCATGTATAGTTCGAATTTCCAAAAACTAGGACTAGGTTTTTGGAAATTCGGACTAGAAATGTACCAAAAGTACTCAAAAAGGGATATTTTGGATATAGCTGAAATTTGGTCCTTACCGCTACCCATTAACATTGACCCGCATACAAAATTTCAAGATTCAGCCATTTCGCCTGGGAATTAATTAATCGGTCAGTCAGTCACTTATTTTGTACTCTCTTAGGATGGGATAAGAACATACATTCCATAGACCCTTGACGTATACTTTATGCCCTAAATAGCAAATTGTGAATAAATGTACTTTAGAATGAAGCAACACCTTTAAAAATCGGGGGAAAAAACTTTCAAAACATCTGAAGTTGGCGAACATTTTATGTGGGTACTATACTAAACAACCCCCGATTTCAATAACTATTCTTTCGAGTTGAGCTGTCAATGACAAAAAAAATTAATTCAAAATTTTAGTCTAGTCTAGACAATAAAATATTTTTTTAGAAAATAGAAGTGCTCAAAATTGTAGCCCATTCCGAAGGCAGAAAAACGTCTAAATCTTCACAAAAATTAACTTTTCCATATAAAATATACAAAAAGTGACAGAAAATTTGCCATTTCAGCGGGAGCCTGGCTCTCAGTTTACCCACCCCGACGTACGTTCCTGTAGGGTCTTATATGATAATTTCGAACAACAAATCAAACAAACTATTCAATATTTGGTGGTGGGTATAACCTAACCACTGTTCATCAATGACCATGTTTGTCCTATATGAATGCCATGATATTGTACGAAAGCTCACGGTTGGATGGCTGCTCCTCTTCTGCATTTTTCGTATATTTTTTGTGCTGGTTGCACCATTAAATAATCTGCATGCAACAAAGGCAAAGGAAAAAGTAAGCCTTTATTCTACAAATATCATCGTCGTCATCATCATCATCGCAATCGCCATCGAAGCTGGAATTTGCTCATTCACACAATACACATTCACAGCAAATTTGAAGACTTTGAAAATTGCAGCAATCCTGTCGCCGCGCCGTATGAAAAAAGCAACGTGAAAATCGCATAGCATAGCGGGAGGCATAGTTTGCCGTATTCTCTATATTTGTGGAAAAAAAAAAAAAAAAAACACAAAAAAGCGAACGCTTTTGCATAAATTAGTCTCAGCATCTTGCGGATTCCTTTTTTCTCTCTTTTCGATATTAGTTTTTTTTCCTTTTATTTGGCTTTGATTTTGCGTATTTAAAGTTTTTTTCTTCATAGATGGCTACTGGATAGAGGTCCATTTAGAAAGTTTTTTTTTTAGCAAAATATCTTTTGGCAAAACAATCAACCTGTGGCAATTATGAGTAGAGTTATGCATTTATTTTGAAATGTAATTTGTTTGTGCTACTGCCATATTTTCATAAACTTCTGATTCAGCCCTCATATTTTCAACACTTGATTCGTTTGTTTAAACTACCGAAAATAACCCTACCAAAAAATGAAAATAAAAATACGCCAGCATATTATGGGAATTACCCAAATTATGTTAACTGAATGCATATTATGCATGTCGATTTTGTGCTATGCCGCGAAAAAAAGAAGCCTTATAACGCTAATGATGACTGTTCGGGCTTTGATAATAGTTCACAATTGTAGTGGTGAATGGAGTTGCCACCATCGTCAGAAACATGTAGGTATGGTATTTGGTAGAATATGTAATTTTTGGTAATTTTTACAAGAGATGTGTTTTTTTTTTTTTTAAAACCACGACATTAGCTGAGGTAGATTTCGAAAATTTACTCAAAACTTGAAGAATATTTCTAGAAATATTTTTAAAAACTCCAACATCTAAAATATTTGGTACTACTCGTATTTACCACTTTTCATATAATTTTTATACGTATTTCTAGAACGACCTTCTTCCGAACCACATTTCAATATTTCAACTTTATCCATTCATCGTAAACCAAATTGTACCAAATTTAATACCATTAAGTACCATGTAGTACATTTGTTACACTTTAAAAACAAATGTACTAGCAGCTACAGGTTGACACAAAAAACTGCAAAGAAGTCAAACGCCATAATTTTTACATTTTTTTAAATTCTATTGAATGAAAGAAAAAAAATGTCGGAAATAGCAACAAATTTTAAAATAACTTTAGATTTGTCCGAATTGGTCACCTTTGGCACGAATTATGGCCTTCAAATGTCCAACGAAACCGTCACACGCTGCCCGAATGTTGCTCTGCGGTATTTTGGACCATTCACGGCGAAGCGCTTGATTGAAGTAATCGACACTTTGGTATTTCTTAGTGCCAACTTTGCTTTCCAAAATACTCCAGACACAATAGTCCAACGGATTGGTATCCGGAGATTTTGGTGGTCATTATGCGCTGGAAATGAAGAGAGGAACCTCATTTTGTAACCATTCTTGGGTGGCGCGTGCTGAGTGCGATGGTGCTGAGTCCTGTTGGAATGTTCAAGATCTGTGGCCAAAATGTTTGCATGCCCAAGGCTTTAATGCAACCTCCAGAATATTTTCGCGATAATATTCGGCATTTACTCTGATGCCACGGTCGATTAATACGAGCGGAGAGCGACCATCGGCTGTTATGGCGGTCCCACCATCACCATGGCCGGCGCTTGAGTTCTGGTGGCAAACCAATGGTACACATTTTCAGCTGACCTCTTTGGCAAGTAAACACAATCATTTTGTTTGTTTTTTACAAACTGCTGGACAACGAATGTTTTCTCATCGGAGAAAACCAAATTCGGCAGTTCACCTCATTCAGCCAGGCAAAGCAACTCTTTAGCTCTTTTGAGTCTATTTTCTTTCAGTTGCGGTGTAAGTTCTTGCGCTTTTTGGAATTTCAATGGCTTTACCCCGAGCTCATTTTTCAATGTTTGCCGAATGGAATATTGCGATATGTTCAGCTCCAGAGCCATTTTTCGACCACTACGACGCGGGTTGCGATCAAGTCGCTTCTTTACTTTTCGAACTATTTCTGCTGATTTTGTTGTTTTCTTTCGTCCACTTCCTTGACGTCGGGCTACGCTACCAGCATCACGGTAATGAGCGATGCGACGAGACACAAAATGGTTATTCACATTGGAATTGCTGGAGTGCTCTAACGATAGTCACTTGTGATTTTCCAGCCAAATATAAAGAAATCACACTATCACGCTTGAATTCCATTACGAATAGCTTTTTTGGAAAATTCTCACCAAAATGCTTTTGTACGCTTGTAAACAATATAATGAGATATCACTGGAATAATTGTAACAGCTGTCGGATGAGTGGCTTAGAAATGACAAAAGTCTGAAGTTGGTTGCAGTTTTTTCATGTCACCCTGTATATCAACCCTATTTCCCAAACCTGACCAAATTTAAAGATTGTACCTTCTCCGTTCACTAAATTCCGAATGGTACCAATTTTCAAAAAAAAAAAACCCTTGGTTCATCTATCCTGCACAATATGGATGACCCTAATTTCAAAATTCAGATTTCCTATCTCTATCCCTTCCCCGAATTTCAAACTATTTGGTACTTTTTTAGGACATATTTCCCAGAGAACCTCCATATATCAACTACACCTTGCAAAAAGTGACCCTTATACCAAATTTTGAATTTTCAATTCCATCCCTTCCTCATATTCCGAAAATAAATTGTTGGTACCTTTTAGTATATTTTGTACACTTTTCGTTCCAATTTAAAAAAAAACCCAGCACAATCTCATACCTGCACACCCATATTGACATACATGCAAAATTTTAAGATTTTAGCTTCCGCCGATTTGTTTGGGCGTTTCATGAATCAGTCAGCCAGTCAGTCACTCGGTTATCATTAGCTTCGGTCAATCTAGTTCATAGTTCATTACAATAGTTCGTACGCGTATGAGTGATTTCCTACATTTCATATCACTCATACGCATAGATTTCATACAAACCGGTAGTCGGAACTGGTTATGAAACTAGTTCGTTCGATCCAACTAGATTGGCACAACTGGATGAAGCTGGAATTTTTATTTTTTGTATTGGGGTCCCTCTTTATGGCAAGTTTGTGATAAATAGGAGATTTTGCTTTAAGTACTAGAAATGAGCAAAAGTCACTAAATAGTACTATTTTTGGTTCAATTTGGTATTGGGTATACAGATTGTGCTTGAAATCTGAAATTTAGTTTTAGACTCCTTGTTTATGTGTATCCTGGACAGATGGAGGTGTTCCCGGAAATGTTTACTATAATTTTAAGAAACGTACTGAATGGTACTATATTTGGTACTGGTTGAAGAGAGAGAGAGAGAGAGAGAGAGAGAGAACATACAATTCTAAACTAGATATTTATATGTGCTGGAGATTTGGCAGTGATATTGAAATGCGTCATATATTTATACGAAAAGTACTAAATTGTACTAAATTTGGTACTGGATGAAGGAAAAGGGCTGGAATCTTCAATTTTAATATTGAGGTCTCTGTTGGTATCTTGAATTGAGATATGGAGGCGGTTTTGGGAATGTGTACTGTAATAGTACGTAAAGTGTACTAAATTAGATATTGAGTAAAGGTATAGTCAACCCTGTACTATAATTGTACTAAATGTTACTAAAATTAATATTAGGTGAAGGGATAGAGCTGAGATCCAGAAATTTGAGATAGATGTCACTATTGGTGTCTATGATTATAATATGGAGGTGGGTACTAAATTTTGTATTGGGTAAAGAAATAGGGCTGGAATCCCGAATTTTGTTAGTGAAGTTTATGTTGGTATCTGGTGATGGTTTTGATATTGGGGTCACAGTTTATTTCTAGGGTTTACATATGGAGACGTTAAAGTAGTTTTGTACAGAAAAATTGGATGTGGGTCAATTGTGCAACGGTTTTACTAATATCCTCCTCAATAAACTTCGATATGAAAGATTTTGAAAACTTTTTGGTAAAAAAGGTAAAAAAAATGTTATTATTCTTTCCGAAAAAGGAAAAACTTGAATAACAAAGATTGAAAAGTTGAACGATTTGATTAAAAATTTTACCAAACCGAACAAATTGTGCATTTTGAGTACTAGAACGGACTAACATGAACTGTTGAAACGAATATAAAATTTTAAGGTAGACATTTCCCTGTCAAAGTAGTGGCCACTTTCTAGTATGCTTAAAAAACCTACCTCTGTAGCACGATTTTTTTGTTCTTTAACAGCTTCTAAAATAATATTCCTAAAAATGTATCGTTGAAGCTCTGTTAAATCCCTGTTAAAATCTATTATTGTAACCCAAATTGACCTTTAAAATATGATTAACAAGACCACGATCGAGAACCTGATAGTTCTTAAAAAAAAACTTGGCAACTCTGTTGTTGCCGGGGCATTTCTCCAATGGCAACATGACCTCTACCACCATCCACAGCGAGGATTCCACACAATAATGGCAGACTGATGATTACCACAATTGGTTGTTGGTCTGATGGTCCGCCGGTGGCGCGGTCGTTTGGCCCGCCATCGTTCGTTTACTTTGCGCCCATGCACCCATGGATGATGGCATCCGCATTAAAACTTATTTTTGCATATTAATATATTTATTTTTATAGTTATTATGGCATACTTTGCGCTGAGTGCTTATAAAGAATAAAATGTAATGCGATTTCCGTTGAAACTTTTATTGTAATGTGTCCGCTCATAATATAGTTGCTTACGATTTTTGTTGGTGTTGCTTTTTTTTCGTTTCGTATCAACCAACTAATGACCAAATTATTTTAATAAAATAAATGCATATGAAAGAGCGGCAATAGATTTGTATGAGCTTATATTACAGAAAGGAAGATATAGTTATGGGGAAGTGGATTTATCGATATTTTAAGGGGCAGAAATTCATTGGTGATTTTGAAAAAGATTGAAGTAAATAGATATATCGTTAAAACAGTTCCATCGTAGCGGCTATTCTACGAAAACGAATTATACTTAATTTTATACGAAATTTATTAAAGAGGATAAAGCAATCTTAACCTCACAAAATTATTATGCTTACTTTTTATACGACCTCATAAAATCTAATTTTAATGTATTTTATTGAACCCATGTATTTTATTGAAACCAAAATGATACATCTTTTGCGTATTATTCTGCATTTAAAGGAATCCAATCTAACTGAATATGTCTCACAAAAACACTGCTATATACATGTAGGACTACAGTTTTGAAATAAAAATGACTAATTCTAGCTACTAGTCCTTTTTGGCATTGAGTTGGTCAAAAAGTACAATATGGTATTAAATATCGTATTGGGTCAAGGGATATAACTGGAATCCTTAACCAATATTGAAAATTTCGTACCTGACTAAGGCTGATATAAATATTGCAACGTGCCAGATTGAACTACAGGGTGAGATAAAAAACTGCAAAAAAGTCAACCGCCATCATTTTTAGATTTTTTTTTTTAATTTTATTGAATGAAAGCAAAAAATATCGGAAATAGGATCCAATTTTAGAATATGTTTAGATTTATTCGAATTGGTCACCTTTGGCACGAATTATGTCCTTCAAAAGACCAATGAAACCGTCACATGCTGCCCGAATGTTTTTCTGCGGTATTTTGTCCCATTCCCGGAATGCTTGAAGTGATCGACACTTTGGTATTTTTTAGTGTATACCTTGCTTTCCAATATACTCCAGACACGGATTGGTATCCGACCATTTTTGGTGGCCAGTGAGAAACCTAAATTTGTGGTGGTCAGCCAGGAACCTCTGGAATAATTTTCACAGCTGAGTGAATAATTATTGATTAAAAATGTTAACCTTTTTTGGGGAGACCAGAAGACCAGAAGTAGTGAGCCGATACCTATCTTCTTCGCACCAGTTTTTAGAAAATTAGAATGTGTGAAATTCGAAGAGAATCGGATTTTTATTTCACATTTTATTAGTGTTTATGTTATTGAAATTTTTGAGGTGGGGGAGGTCCGAGAAAAAGTGAGCCAATTTCTGCCATCTTTACAAGAGATCTGGTATTAGTAGAAAAAAATGAAACTTGTGAATTTTAGGAAGAATCGGATGCTTATTTCCCATTTAACTTTTGACTATTTAAAATTATAATATCCTTATAGAGGAGGTAGAGGAAGGAATAGGCCGATATGTCTTGTCATCACACCTGATCCTGTGTTAATTGGGATGTGTCGGATGCTCATTTTAAATTTTACGAGAAGGTGGAGGAGGCTCCAAAAGAAGTTGTCTGATATCTTCCATCTTTACACCAGATTTTGTTTGGATAGAAGATTTGGGATATGTCGAGCTTGAAAGGAATCGGATACATATTTCACGTTTTATGAGCTCCATGGTTATTCAAAATGTTAACCCGTTGTGGGGGAGGTACCAGAAGGTGGAAGTTCTATCCGTTCTTAATACCTGATCTTGTGAGGATAAAAAAATTTAGATGGACGAAATTTTAATACAATCTGACCTTTGGGCCCTTTGGGCCCATTCCAATCGACGAGGCTTGTCCGCAGGCAACATTCTTTGCGTCAATTGAATGTTGTACGGGAACAAATGCAAATCAATGTGAATAATCCGTTGTAAAGTGGACCGAGCCATGCCCAACTGCTGAGAACGGGATGTTCTTGGGGACCTCTCAACACTGGCTCGTACGGCAGCGATATTCTCGGCCGATCGCCTTAGTCGACTTTTATATGGCCTCTTCGGATTAGAAAGAGCCTTACCAGTCGAAAATTTTTCGTATAAACATTTAATGGTGTTCTTAGAAGGCGCACTTATCACATTTTTTCACAATTGACTTCTTCTGTTGAATATAAATTTCAACTATTTCAGAGCGCTCGCGTGGCGTGTATTGGTTCATGGTAAAAATCTGCTTGGACTGACGCTTCAAACGCGGTATGTCATTAAGCGATGTGACATCTCTGTCAAAAGTTATGGCGTTGCCAGATGGGTCCGTCGAATATGGACAACCCTGTACTTATTCAAATGTTTAACCTTTGTCATGAAAGTACTTGATGGTGTAGGCCGGTATTGGCCTGTTTTGCAGCTGATAAAAAATATTAGGATCTGCAAAGTTCTCGGGAAATCGATGTCGATCATTTCTTGTTCCATGGAACAAATTATTATCTTTGACAATTTTGACACATTGTGGACAGGTACCGGAAGGAGTTGATTGATATTACCTATCTCCGAATTTGATATAAGTTTGATAATAATATTACGATGTACCAAGCTTGGACCAACCCTGATACGTCCTTTGGTAGTTATCGTGCGTTTCTTCAAGTCAGACGGACGGACCGACACCCCTAGATCGACTTTAAATGTATAGAAACGGAGTTGGTCAAAAGAGACCTAGGATCTTAAAACGTTACTCTGTATGGCTGAGGGTATAAACACCGATCGTTGAAAAATAGGATTAAATATTGTATTTGAGAAAAACTTTCAACTCCACTCTATGTGCATGAATTTGCATGCGCAATACGACCATGCCACCTCCCGTATCTTCCTATTGCTATTTAGACCATAAAATTATTACGTGGAAGAAAATGTACTTATTTACCCTGTATATAAAATAAAACAAACAAACACACGTGCATACATGCCAGCATACGCACTGCTGCACAACTTCCCATGCACGCAGATCTACAGACATACATACATACACTCTTTCGACCAAAACGCATTCCATGCCACAAAATATAAACAAATATTAGAAATATAAACGATATAAAACCAAACCCACACTCTGCAAAACCAAACCGAATTGTACGCTGGTGGTTATTTTTGTATGTGTGTGTGTGTGTGTGAGTGTGGTTTTAATATCATTCATTTGGGACTTAATAACAATAACAATCATGTTGACGCTACACACACACACACAAACAAAGACAGCAAATGAAATTTGTATGGCATACACCCACCCACCTACCTAGGCCCAAGTCCCAATGCTGCCTGCCTTTCCAGTTCCTTGGCGTCAATTGACTCCCTTGCCAGTTACCGCTGAGCTCCGATGTGTTTACTGTCCTATAAATGAGATTTATATTTTGCCATGCTCGCCAATATTAAAGCCACATGCCGTGTTTTTAGCAAATATCTAGTCGCAGTCGAGGAAAAAACGGGAGCAGAAAAACAAATAAATGAAGAAATGAAACAACATTTAGACTACCTCCATCCACCACCACCATCCAAGAGAAGCTAGCCAGCTAGCTATGCACATAAAACAAGCCACAATGTTTATAATTTAATAAAATTTTGTTGCTTAGAAAATACAAGAAAAAAAAAAACACCAACAAAATGCATGGTAAAAATAGCGGCGTAATAAGGCAGGGCAATAAAGACATCGAATGTAAAATACAGATGACCCCTTTGGTGGAGCGCGAAAAAGACAAGTTAGAAAGAATATGCCGATTTTTTACGACAGATGAATACATAAGTTCAACCTTTCATGATTATACGGCATTTTGTGAGATATTAGCACTCCCTTTGTTATACCCTCCTCCTGCATTAAATTTGACATTCCGCTTGCATATTAATCGGAGTTCTCAAAAAGTAAATTAAGCGATGTCTGTCTGTTGAAATCAACACATTATTTAATCTATAGCTTTGGGATTTGGCACAACGGTTTATATTATATGCAGGTTGATTGGTATTGAAATGGGTTATATGGGTCCACGATCAGCTATAACCTACTCCTTGTAGGTCTGTTTTCTCCTTGCAAAAAGTGTACGATTCGCGTTCAAAATTTGATGTAGCCGCCATATAACAGTACCCATCGATTTTCGGTATTTTCAAGGTTTCTGCCACAATTTCCAACCATATCAGCTGAAACTTGACATTTGGGGTTCTTGAAAGGTCTGTTCTATCTTCTAACTTGTTTTATAAAAGACTGAAAACTTTTTTGAATTTCAAGATTTATGGTAAACTCGCAAGTGCCCGCTACTTCGTTACCGAAAAGTACACCTTGAAACTATAGATTCGTTCCAACCGTTCGTCTTAGGGTTTTTAGAGCTCAAAATGTACGACGTGTTCAGTTTGAAAAAAAATCAATTTTCAAACTTCAATTTTATCTCTATCCCTTGACCCACCACTCAATTTTGTACCATTTCGTACTTTTTGCAAAATTATAGTACACATTTGCAAAACCACTTCCATATCTTAACCACAGCCACCAACAGTGACATCTATATCAAATTTGGGGAATCCAGCTTCACCCAGTACCAAATTAAGTACTTTTTAATACTTTTCGTACAAATATAGCAAATATTTCCAAAACCACCTCCATATCTTAACCACAGACGCTGACAGTGATATCCCTATCAAATTTCAGAATTCCATCTCTATTCCTTCATTCAATGTCATATTTAGTACCAACAACAGATACCAACAGGTACCTCAATCCCTACCCAGGCCTATATTTTAAGCCAATACCAAATTAAGTATCATTTAGAACTTTTCGTACACTTATAATACATACATCCAAAACCAACTCCATATGTCGAGGCTACACTTGAACAGCCAACCTAATACAAAATTTCAAACTGCAAACATTATCTGTTCACCCAATACCAAATTGTACCAAATTAAGTACCAATTAGTACTTTTTCGTACATTTGTAGTACATATTTTCAAAACTATCTTCATATCTAAAATCTCAATACCAACAGAGACCTCAAAATCAAATTCCGGGATTACAGGTCTATCTCTTTACCCAATCCCAATTTTGTACAATTTAGTACTTTTCGTGCAAATATGGCATACATATCCGAAAGCACCTCCATATCTTAACCATAGACACCACCATTGACATCTATATCAACATTTCAGGATGTCAGCTTTATTCCTTCACCCAATACAAAATTTAGTATCATATAATACTTTTCGTACAAATATTGTACACATATCCGAAACCCTCTCCATATCTTAACTACCGACGCTAACAGTGACATATATATCAAACTTCAGCGCTGTATCTTCACTAAATGCTTTTCGTACACTTATAGCGTACATTTAAAAAATGATCTTCATATCTTAACCACAAACACCAGCAGTATCATCTATATCAAATGTGAGAATTCCAGCCCTACCTCTTCACCCAATGACAAAATTAGAACCATTTAATACTTTTCGTACAATTAAATCTCTCATTTCCAAAACCACCTCCATATCTTAACAACAGACACCAACAGTGACGTCTACATCAAATCTCAGGATTTTAGCGCTATTCCTTCACCCGATACCAAATTTGGTACCATTTAGTACTTTTTGTATAATTACAGTGCACATTTCCCAAAGCCATCTCCATATCTGAATTCCAAATACCAACTGAGACCTCAATACTAAATATAAGCATTCCAGCCCAATCCCTCCACCCAACACCAAATTTAGTACCTAATAGAACTTTTCGTACAGATATGGGACGCATTTTCAAACCACCGCCCAATCTAAAATACAGATAACATCAGTAATCTAAACATCACATTTTAGGATTTTAGCTCGTTTCTTTCATCAAGTACCAAATATAGTTCACGTTTCACATTTCCAAAACTTTACCCATAGCTTAGCCAAGGATACCAACAGTGACACCTATATCTAATTTGAGGATCCCAGCTTACTCCTTCACCTAATACCAAATTTAGCACTTTTCGTACAAACATAGGAGACATGTCCGAAACAATCGCCAATTCTTAAACACAGGTACTATCAGTAATAAAAATTTCAAATATGAGAATTTTATCTCCATCCCTTAACCCAATACTAAGTGTTGTACAATTCAGTAGTTTTCGCACAATTACAGAACACATTTCCGAAATTACGCACCATATGTCAAACAACAGATGAACAGCGACACGAAAACGAAATTTCAGGTTTCAAGCACTATCCGTTCACCAAATACCAAATTGTACTAAATATAGTACTATTTAGTACTTTTTGTACACTTACTCATTTCTAAAAACCACTTCTTTTTACAAACATACCACTAACAGGGATCTCAATACAAAATTTTAAAATTTCAGCTTTTTTTGCTTACCCCAAAACCAAATTTAGTACTATTTAGTACAGTATGCACATTTAGTACACATTTCCAAACCACCTTCATATCTCAATTCTAGACACCGAAAGATATTTTAATATCAAATATCAGGATTTCAAATCTATCCCTTCACAAAATAACAAATTTTACCAAATATAGTACTCTTAGTACTTTTCGTACAATTATAGCTAGCCTTTCCAAAACCATTTATATATCACATAGCTACCTTCAACAGGGACCCTAATGCAAAATTACAAAATATCTGCTTAAACAGTTCACCCGGAACCAAATTGTTCCAAATTTAGTACATTTAGTATACATTTCCAAAATCACCTTCATATATCAAACTTGCTTTCCAACCTCGATTCTCATAACAAACATCTCATTACAAATTTCAGAATTCTAGTATATTCCGTTTGTCCAATACAAAGTATTGAAGTTTTAGTACATTTTAGTCCTTTTCGTATCCTTTAAGTACAGGGTTGCCCATATTCGACGGACCCATGACTCTTTGGGCCCATTCCAATCGACGAGGCTTGTCCGCAGGCAACATTCTTTGCGTCAATTGAATTTTGTACGGGAAAAATGCAAATCAATGCGAATAATCCGTTGTAAAGTGGACCGAGCCATGCCCAACTGCTGAGAACGGGGTTTTTGGGATGTTCTTGGGGACCTCTCAACACTGGCTCGTACGGCAGCGATATTCTCGGCCGATCGCCTTGGTCGACTTTTATATGGCCTCTTCGGACTAGAAAGAGCCTTACCAGTCGAAAATGTTTCGTATAAACGCTTAATGGTGTTCTTAGAAGGCGCACTTCTCACATTTTTTAATGTTTTAAAAGCACGTTGAGTTTTCACAATTGACTTCTTCTGTTGAATGTAAATTTCAACTATTTCAGAGCGCTCGCGTGGGGTGTATTGGTTCATGGTAAAAATCTGCTTGGACTGACGCTTCAAACGCGGTATGTCTTTAAGCGATGTGACATCTCTGTCAAAAGTTATGGCGTTGCCAGAAGGGTCCGTTGAATATGGACAACCCTGTACGCATTTCCAAAAAAACCAGCCTTATCACACTCCATCGCACAAAGACCGGTCCTTGTGTAAAATTTCAAGATTCTAGTTTGATCTTTTTCATCTGGACGTTGATTTTATTACTTCCCAAGTCATTAAATCGCATTCTGCGAGGGCCAACTGTAACATCTGACCACTGAAAGAAGTTTAAAAGTATTTAATTTAACAGGAAATTGTAAGGAACTCTCTGAGGCCCCACAGACCATATGCTGTTACATTTGTATGAATTGCTTCTTGGCTGGGCTATGTTTGGGGGAGTGGGTGTGTGTTTATGTTGTCAGTCGTTCTTTTTTTTTGCTCCTCCTGCTAATAACAACAAAAGACGTGCTTGCTTAACTTCCATGTCCTTGCACAAACACAATTGCGTTCCTTTGGAGTCCTTTTTCCACATGTTTTGATACTGCAACAGCAAAATGAGGAATTGATGATAGTCGGGTTTTTAAAAAGATATATGTATGTTCATGTTCATGAGCGGGAGCTGGAGTGGTAGCATGAGTCTGGATATATTTTTTCGCACTTCATCTCATTTCAATTGTATTGTTTTCTCTTGACCAACTATTGTTGTTGTTGTTTTTTTTTTTTGTTCGTTCTCTTTTTACATTCCGTCTTTTTTTGTTTTCATTTCATGTTGGGCGCCACCTCTTACACAGATGGGAGAACTAATGACAAAGTCACATATGTCACTACGTGATGATTTCCAAGTATCCTGCATAGAATTGGATGTTCTTGTTGATGCGGCCATTAATTGCTCTGGCGTTCTGGGATCACGTATGACTGGCGGTGGCTTCGGTGGCTGCACCGTAACACTCCTGCAACAGAGTGCCGTTGATAATGTTATTACCACAATGCGTGAGGATTTCATCAAGAAATTCAATAAAGACGCTGCAAAAAATATTGAATTCTATATTTGTACACCGAGTCAAGGAGCCAGAAAAGTTCATTTGTAATCAACTCCATGGGAGATGATGCAATGCGTGTTCGTGTCCGTTGCCATGTCCATGCGGTATACGATCGGATGGTGATGGTGATGGCAGCAAAAAAAAAAACCTCGAGTGTAACATAAATTGATTGAACATGACCATGGTGAACGGACAAACGCAAAGCACACAAGTGAACGGAAAGAAAAACAACAAAAAAAAATGTATGGAGAACAGGAAACGGAAATGGGGATGTTCGCATTAGAAGTTAAAATTAAATGGTAAATAACATTGTAGTCCAGTGTAAGATAATATTGTAGAACTTGATATCATCAATACATCAATAAACACACGCATTTAATAAGAAAATAAAACGAAAACATTGTCTGCAGTGTTTTGTTTAGTTTAATTGAAAATTGATTCGAGTTGAAAGCCAATGTAACAGGTAATGTCAAAGCAAAATTTTTGATGAGGGGAAACGAAAACAAACTTCTCTAAGTTAATGCAAAGAAGCCAAGAAGTAACAGGTAAGTAAAGATCATGATCGACACGATAAATGAGTTAATTATTTAATAATAGTTATTTCCACCAAACATTTGGGCGCCACATGAGTCAAATTACTTATTACGTGCAATATTATTATTATTATTTTTTTTTTTTTGAAAATTTCGACCTCTTGTTTGGGAAGTACAAAAAGGTGCGGACCGGTATTGCCCATCTCCGAATTCGATCTATGTTTGGTAATAATATTTCAAGTTTAGACCAAATCGGATACTCCCTTGGATCGTGCAGCCAGCCAAACAGATGGACATACGGACGGACATGGCTATATCGACTTCAAATGTCCTGAGACCTAGCGTCTAAAACCACCACTTTTTAGCCGTATGAAATGATATATCCCACTCTGGCTGAGTGTATAAAAATCCATAATTTATGTCGACGAAGACACCATAGAAATATTCTTAAAAAAGGTCAAGTTTTCTCAAGGAAGACCTTAAAAAAATTAAGTAAATAAATAAATAAATAAATAAATAATAATAATAATAATAATAATAATATTAGTAGTAATAATAATAATAATAATAATAATAATAATAATAATAATAATAATAATAATAAAATAATAATAATAATAATAATAATAATAATAATAATAATAATAATAATAATAATAATAATAATAACAATAATAATAATAATAATAATAATAATAATAATAATAATAATAATAATAATAATAATAATAATAATAATAATAATAACAATAATAATAATAATAATAATAATAATAATAATAATAATAATAATAATAAATAAATGCTTGCAGAACACCTTTGAAAGCCATTTACAAATCTATTCCAAAATTTTAACCTTTCATGGGGGAGATATAAAAATAAGTGGGCTTTTCTTTTCCATTTTTAAATAACTTGAAATTCATTCCAATAAAAGAGTATTTCACAGAGAGCTGTCAAGAGCTTTTTATACTCTACAACACTATGTGTTGGGGGTATTATAAGTTTGATTGGGCCAAAAATTATGTAACACCTCGAAATATTGGCTTCCCATATAGGAAAGTATATATGGATCTTCATATCTCGCCGAGCTGAGTCGATCTAGCTATGTATGTCCGTCCGTCCGTCTGTCCGTCTGTCCATGTTAATTTGTAATCACTCTACAGGTCGCAATTATGGACCGATCTTCACGAAATTAAGAATGTAGGTGGGGTTAGGGTCAGAATAGAACCCTATATCTTTTGGAGATGATCGCATAATATTTAGGGGTTGAAATGGACCAAAAACTGAAAATTTTCTTGATTTTGCAGTTGCTCTACAAGACGTAATTATGGACCAATCGTAGCGGAAGTTAGCAGGGGGCTGGAGCTTCAGGCTGGGCAGAAGCCTTCCAATTTTGGTGGCCTTCCAAATTTGGTGGTGGTATTAAAGTCAAATTTTCCACTAAACCAAATACTTTCCAAAGAACGGCCCTTGTAAGCCATCATCCACACCAAATATGCCTGATGAGCCGCTTAACCAACGGCGAAACGCGTCGCATAGTGGTGAGTGTGTGATAGTGTCTATCTGGCTTTCCTTTTCACTGCAAATTCCTGATCATTAAGCTCGTCTCGAAAGAGAAAACAAACACACATTTTTTTAATCCCGGCGAAATCACAAATAGGCGAACAGGTCAATTCTGACCGTAACGTAGATGCCGATAATAATATACAAAGGAAGAGAAGATAGCTATAATGCTTATATCTCAAAAATGGCTGGACCGATTTTGACAAATTTTGTCAATTCAGAATGCCCTCTTGGCATAACAATATAAAATCTAAAAAAATCGCTTAAAATGATGTCAATAATGATGTTAATACAGATTTTGTAGAATTTTGAGACATTTTTTTCATTTTTTCATATTTTTTATCCCATGCGATTTTTTAAATTTGACTTAAAATATTGAAGTGTAAATTTAGTAATATTTTTTCACCTTACAACACATGTTGGGGTTATTATATACAGATTGCAATTATCGTTCGATCTTCACGAAAATTTGGGTTAGGATCAGAAGGACTAGGCCGATTATTTTCAAAGATGTCCGCAATATATTTAGGGGTTGAAATGGACCAACAACTAAAAATGTTCCTGCTTTTGCAACCGTTATAATGGTCACAAATAGAAACCAAAGGACACGATATATCGCATGAAGCTAGAGTTTAGGACAGTGGGTAGAATCGACCACTACTTTTGTTTAAAAAATACCAGAACTACTTACAGCCGATATCCGAAACACACAAAATGCGAACGAATGAATCTAAATTTGGAGATTCAGAGGGGCCTCTTGCTTGAGATGATCGCAAAATATCCGGGTAGTGCTCCGAGACATAATTTCAAAAGGTCGGCCCCGCATGACTATAGCCTTTGCTTACTTGTTAACAAATCTTACAAATCTACCTTATAAATTATTTCTAAATTCATTAGATATTCTAAAAAAAATCTTAAAAAAATCAATTTTGTCAAGGGAAACCCAGCAAAGTTGTCTTAAAAATGCACGAATATATTCTTAATATCCGCGGGAAGCGTTTATAAATATGTAAGGGGTTTTTCAAAAAGATTACTGAAAAAATCTATGAGCATATGTCAAGAGCTTTTCGTGCACCATATGAAGTAAATTTTAAATTGCTACCTGTAATCTGATTATAAATTAACATGGACAGAAGGACGAATGAAGATAAAAGACCCATATATACATTATTATGTGCAGAATCGACAAAGTATTGTAGGGTATAAAAAATTTTTCCCCATTTTTATGAGATAATTCATTTTTCATTTCATGTTTTCAGAAAACTAGAATTGAGCGCCCGGTGAGTTATATTGGTAAAAGCTGACCAGTTTTGTAGTTGGCAACGCAGATTTACTGTTAAATGATGTTATTCCGATATAATATTTTGCATATTTTTAGGAGTAAATAAAACATTTTCCTACTATGCGGCTTACAAGTATATGTCTACCATAAAGATATAAAAAGACTAAAAAGCATTAGCCTTTTTACCGACAGATATATACCCTTTTTTATTTTTATATGTATAGGTTTTATGGGACATAATATAGAGGATGGATCTTCATATCCCATTTTTTCATCTTTTTTTGTATTTTTTAAGACAATTCAAAATTCAATATTCAGAATGTTGAACATACCAGAAGTAAGGGACCGATCGGCCCCAAAAATTGCTACCCTTTTAGGTGGAGATACCCCATATTATCTTAATAACAAGTAACAAAACAGTTAAGTTCGGCCGGGCTGAACTTTTAATTTGGAAAGAACTAGAAAATTTTCAAAAAAAAAAAAAAAAAAACCGTTATCACTTTTTTCAGAGGCTATACAAAGACGTGGACCTGCATAAGTAATTCGCTCTGTTATGGGTTTTAGTACCCATTAAGATTTTCAAATACGAAATTTGAAACAATTCCGGCGAATAATTTCGCAAAAATCATAAAAATACCGAATAAAGGGTGATACCGTTATGTAGGGGCTATACGAAGACGTGGACCTGCGTAGGAAATTTTTAGAAATAGGCTGTAGTACCCATGACAAACTTCGAATACGAAAACATCATCCGAATATCGGGAAGTACCGTTATATGGCGGCTATACGAAGACGTGGACATGCTAACGAAATTTTAGGCATAGACTGTAGTACCCATAACAAACATCGAATACGAAATTTGAAACAATTCAGGTGAATAAAGTCGCTCAAATCATCCAAATACCGAATATCGGGAGGTACCGTTATATGGGGGCTATACGAAGACGTGGACCTGCAATCCTCCATAGAATGGTGGAGAGTATAAATATATTGAGTTGCACAAAGTTTGAAGAAAGTCGTTGCTTTAACTTCCCTTTGTAGGAAAACATACTAGAAGATGTGGTCCGTTATGGGGGTACCAAAAAGAGTGGTCCGTTCTTTTCTATCCTTTGTCAATTTCCAGAGTTAATACGAACGTCGGGATGTGCGAAATTTAAAGGCAACAGAGTCTTTTTTGCACATTTTACAGTAGTTGTAATTTTTCAAAATGGTAACCCGAAGCAATCTAACATTGATTAAATATTACGGTACCTCCTAATTTTCCATAGCTGATTTTCGGCTCCGATTTACAACTAAACCACCTGTAATTTGATGTTTTGGGTTTAATTGTTACATTACTCATACTCATTTACTGTTGTTTTGAAGTTCTTAGCGATATTTTCCTACTAAAATGGCTTTAAATTGTTGGCTAATAACGACTGGTTTGTGTCTGAAATATATTTAGTGTTTTGCAGCTTCTGACACATAGCTCACTTAAAGGTAAAACCAAAATGTTGGTTACATTTTAAATTGAACCATAATAGATGGTACAAAATATTCGGTCTGGCCGAACTAAAATCCCATTCCTTCTTCTCTTTTTCTTGCGGAGAAAGTTTCATAAGCTTTATGTTCCAAACAGTACCATAATATAGCATAATTTTTTTCTCCAAAAACTTTTCAGTTTCTCAATACAACAATATGGAATTTCGGCAATATCTCATTGTGATAAATGTCACATTAATAAAATTTCGCCAACAATGGCTGAAATCATTCACGTACCCCTACTCCTCCATATATAGGAACGCCACATACAATATTCTTATATTATTTTATTTTCTTTTTATTTATTAATATGATTAAAATGCATACGTTTGTCATTCGGTCATTGTTCACATGACGTTCCAAAAAAAAAATGTCCTTCTTTGAATAGCAAAATCCAGTCCATGTGTACGTTCGCCTGTGCTGAGTATGTGGTTTATATCAATACGACAAAATGCTGATTTATGATGTAGTCCATACTCAATGTCCGAATGGCAGGACTCAGCTCAGCACCACATAGCACAGCACAGCATAGCATAGCACATGTGATGAAAAATCATTTTTGATTACATTAAGGATTAAAATCGGACAATAAAACTATGAGCAACGCCACATTCATAAATAAATCCCAACAAAGCATATTAACAATGACAATCATTGAGTTCCTACGCTCTGCTCCTTCTCCTGCTCCTACTCCTCACCCAGGCAATTTATTCTTTGGCATGAAATTGTGTGTGTGTGTGTGGAGAATACGTTTTTGTTGACAGAGTTCAAAGTTGGCACAAGCAGCTCTGGTGACAGAACAATTCATCTAACCAAACTTGTGTGTGCCCACAATCCACTTACACGCAGTTCTCATTTGTTGTTGTCGTCCATGATCAATTCGCAAAGAAATAACGGGGAAAAAAGAAAAACTAGAGGAAAATCATAAAATATTGTGCATTCATGTTAACAATAAAACATCATCAGTGTTATATCCAAAAATAAAACAGAGATGTTAGTCATTAGAGTGGGATGGATGAGGAATATTTCTCTTTCAAATATACGACATGTGTGGATTTATATTAATGTGTGTAGGAGTTGGGTATTAGAGTGGGGTTTCCGAAGAAAATAATAGAAAATGTAATTTCGGAGGCATAGGTAAATAAATAAATGAAATCACTAACAAAGAGCTTACGTGACAATATATTGAATTTGAGAAGAGTGTCTATTATTAAACACCGGGAAACGAAAGGACTTCTTCGATTTTTTTATACCCTACAACTCTATGTGTTGGGGGTATTATAAGTTTGATTGGGCCAAAAATTTTGTAACACCACGAAATATTGGTTTCCCACATAGGAAAGTATATATGGATCTTCCTATCTCGCCGAGCTGAGTCGATCTAGCTATGTATGTCCGTCCGACCGTCTGTCCATGTTAAATTGTAATCACTCTACAGGTCGCAATTATGGCCCAATCTTCACGAAATTTAGAATGGAGGTGGGGCTAGATTCAGAATAGAACCCTATTGCTTTTGGAGATAATCGCATTATATTTAGGGGTTGAAATGGACCAAAAACTGAAAAAATTCCTGATTTTGCAGTTGCTCTACAGGTCGCAATTATAGACCAATAAAAGCGGAAGTTAGCGTGGGGCTAGAGCTTAGAGCTGGGCAGAAGCCTTCCAATTTTGATGGTCATCGGGTAATATTTAGTGGGTGAAATAGGCCACAACATTTGTGTTAAATAAAAGTCAAATTTTTCATTAAACCGCGAATATTTTTTAACCCAGCGAAATCTCAAATAGACGAACAGGTCAATTCTGACCGTTACGTAGATTTCGATAGTAAATATATCGGTTATATATAGCGAAATATATACAATGTGTATATATAAAAGAAGGGGATGTTAGTTTGAATGCTTATATCTCAAGAATGGCTAGACCGATTTTGACAAATTTTGTCAATTCAGAATGCCCTCTTGACATAAAAGTATAAAACCTAAAAGAATCGCAGTTAATTTAGATTTTGTAGTATTTTGTGACATATGATTATTTTTTCATATTTTTATCGCATGTGATTTTTTAAATTTGACTTATAATATTTTGTAATATTTTTTCACCTTACAATACAGGTTGGGGATAGGTTATGCAAATATCGTCAGATCCTCACGAAAATTTTCACAAGAGTAGGGTTGAGCTCAGAAGGGCTAGGCCTACAGTTTTCAAAGATGTCCGCAATATATTAGGGGTTGAAATTGACCAACAACTAAAAATTTTCCTTATTTTGCAGCCGTTATAAAGGTCACAAATAGAAACCAAAGGACAAGAAATCTCGCATAAAGTTAGAGTTTAGGACAGCGGCTACAATGTACCACTAATTTTGTGTAAAAAAATACCAGCATTACTTACAGGCGATATCTAAAATACACAAAAGGCGAACTTCTGGCTTTTTATGCTGATTTTGTTGACGAATATAGCCAAATATCGTAGACAAGCAAATCATATAGATGAGTCTAAATTTGGAGATAAAGAGGGACTTCTTGCTTTTGGAGATGATCGCAAAATATTTAGGGGTTCAAATTAACCAAAAACAGTAATGTTTTTCCGATCACACAATTGAAGCCAATCGACACGCCTGTGAGGAGATTTAAGGACAGGAAAGAATTCTAGCACTTTGGATGACCATTGGATTATATTTAGCTGTAAAATGGACTACAACAACTAACAGACCGACGGAGTGCCTAAATGTTGGGCAAATGTCCCTAGTCAAAATCCTAATTTCAAAAGAGAAATCTTCCAATATGGATTTGGACATAAGGGGGCTTTTAATATATGTAGTGTAGTGTAGGATATAACATTGTCGGCCCCGCACGACTATAGCCTTTGCTTACTTGTTTTTGTTTATATTGGGTGATCGTACCAAGAGGACTAAACCTTTATATCCCTTTCGCACAATTTATACATTTATTGTTCACAATTATCGATAAACTAAGTTAGGGACAATCAGGAAAACAGTTTGCCTTTTTCACGAGTTCTGGTTCTTTTGTAAAAGAGGTACCACAAGATCTCTCTCCATTTCCTCTTCAGACCTTAGCCCACTTGGAGCCCTCTTTAAGTCCGGCAGTCTTTGAAAAATATATTCTTAAAAAAACGCCTGAAAAAATATTCTATAAAAAAAACTTGAAAAGTATTTTCACTCAATATTGTTACAGTTAGTTGCTAGCCTTTAAAAAATATTTTTTAAAGACCTCGACTGTAGTCCTGATTTAACCACGCCTGATACCACCAAAAACCTGGTATTCTTTAACATGTTTTATCCACTGTAAATATTCCTTGAGATTTGTTGCGTAGCTCTAGACAGCAAAGCAATGATAAATTTTTAGATTATGATGAGTTATTAACCTCCACAAAGGACGCAGACGAAAAGAGTAACAGTAAACAATAACAAAAGTCAGAAATATGTGACAACAAACGCAACTCATTCGCTATCAATGAAGTAATGACAGTGACAGTGGGTACATCACTTTTTATACCTTCCATCATACTAAGAATGTAGCTCCTCGAAATACTCATAATAGACCCTTCAAAGTATATATATTCTGGATCAGCTAAATTCTAGTCTTTAGCGATGTCTGTCTGTTGTGATCATGCTATCTTGCGAACAAATTAAAATAGAAGGCTAACATTTTGCACACGTGTGTATTTTTCCAATGGGCAGGTTAAGTCATTAAGAAAAAAAGTATTCACTGTAGCGTTTACACGAGATGGACAGTTTTATTTTACTATATCATAGTCATATTTTAATTTTAGGCTCCGATTTAAAGGGCGCACTGCACCAAATTCAAGTGATTTTCGCACTTTTTACAAATTCGAGCGAGTTTTTTGGAGGTATGTTTGACAGTAAAGCAAAACACGAAACGTGCGTGAGCTGTTTAAACCAGTGTTGCCAAAAAGTAATAGATATTAAATTGTAGCTGATCTAATTGGAGCCGATAATCTGGAGGCACGGTTAAATATTGGATCCACATTGAACAATTTCTGCGATAAGATAAATTACCCACTGAGAAACCGAAGCTGACGTAGTTGGGCATTGGGACCGAAATGTTAAAAATACCAAAAATCTGCTAAGCTTTGGCTGCTTCAGTCGATCGATCGGGAAGTGCGCGATGAACTTTCTTAACAGAGTATGCATTGATGGAGGTGATATTGTACTGAAAAATACACATACATAAAAATATAAGAACGGTATGACAGATACTAAAACAGTGCTCGGCAAAAGTAGAAATTGCTTGATTTTTAGCGAATTTCTTTCCCTCTCAAAAAAAGGAGTAAAATATATTTACACGTATTCGAGCGACTTTTTTCTGCTTTCTAGTGATTTTCACATTTCTACAAATTCGAGCGAGTTGTCAGTGAAACAAAACACGAAGTGTGCACCAGTGCTGCCAAAAATTAATAGCTAAAAAATCACCCTTTATTAAATTACAGCTGGTCTAATTGGAACCAATAGTCTGGAGGCATAGTTAAATAGAGGACCCACATTGAATACTTTTTGTGATGAGTTAAAGTACCCACAGAGAAACCAAAGCTGATTAAGTTGGAGAAGGGGACCGAAATTTGAAAAATACCGAAAATCAGTTATTTGTTTATTTACCTAAATGTTGAGCGATACATAAAATTTTCCCTATCAAGGGTGGACATGGGAATCGACATAAAATTTTACGCTTCTCATGATAATATATACATTATGGCGTCTCCGAACAATATTTAGAAGTGTTGCAAACTGAATGACAAATTTGGTCGACATAAGGTTTGGAAGCCACATTTTCCAACAGGGTGAGCTGCCGTTTTTTACATTTATTTGTATGGGTTCTCCAGTATCTCTCCAACATTTATCCTTAATTTTGAATTAAGGTTTTTTATAATGGAAGGGTCGGCTTCAACGAACTTAAGCCTGAATTTATTTTTTTTAATCCAATAGTTTAAATTTCAAAACGCATCACTTTTTTTGGAAATTACACTTTCTGAGAATACGTTGACCCCAAGGAAAAACTTTAACTCTAACATGACTCCACTGTTCTCAATATGCCTCTTTAAAAAATGGGTGATATATGGGAGCATGTTGGGCACAAATATGGATTAATAACTCCTAAGCTACTCTCTTAGCCCAGTTTTTGTTTTTGTTTTGTTGCTGTTGTTCTCGTCGTGTCATACATTGCTTTGATTGTTGCTGGTGTTGTTGTCGGTGTTATTTGTATTCTTCCATGTTTTTCTCGCTTTGACGTTATTGTTTTCATCAAACCCCTATGACTAATGAGAATAATTTGCACCATTCCCCCAGTTCGAACGACATCAAACATATGTAGGTACATTTGTATGCATCTGTGCAGTTGTATGTGTATATAATGATAAAGTGAACATTCGCACACAATCTGAGTACATGCTTCGCCATGAAGGAACATCAAGCAGAAAGATAGTGGCTACATGTATTGTCCTTATGTTTAGGCGAATGCAGGACAACATCAATGAATGTGGCAGCTTTCTGTACGTTTGAGTGTGTGTGTGTGTATGTTTTATCTGTCGTAAATACCATGAATGAGGATTATATTTTATGATGTACTATGTCTGTGCGTCGTACATTTGCTCGCTTGTGTTGCCAAGCATTGTTGCATTTTTGCGCAAAGCTGTTGTGAATAATGCTTATAATGCTGAACTGAAATAACTATTATCTTGCCTCGCCTTTTGCACACAGCTACAGTACTTCACACACACACGCCCATAGAAGAATACAATATGTGTGCAACAATACATCTATCAGCAGCAGCACCAGCAACAACAAAACGGAAAATCTTGTCCTGCTTATTGTTTTGAAATGTTCGCTTATGGCTGATTTAGTTGTCATTAGGAGGAGAACATATCTTTGTTGTGTACAGAAATGTTCGGGAGGTGAACATTTGCAACAAAATGCAGTATTGTGTTAATTAAAATATACATGTGTGCCACACCTGTCGTTCCAAGAACCTGATTTATTTTTCAAAACGAAATGTGGATCACAAAATCTTTTCTGATGGGGTGAAAACATGTCATACCTGCTTTGAATACAAACCATGCACGAATGACCCAGTGTGCAAGATTAAAAAAAAATTAAGAATTTTTTCCAAGGATAACCAAGGCAATGTGCGTGGATTTTTTAAAGTATGTTTTTCAAGGATAACCAAGGCAATATGCATGGATTTTTTAAAGAATGTTTTTCAAGGATAACCAAGGCAATATGCGTGGATTTTTTAAAGAATGTTTTTCAAGGATAATCAAGGCAATGTGCGCGGATTTTTTAAAGAATGTTTTTCAAGGATAATCAAGACAATATGCGTGGATTTTAAAGAATGTTTTTCAAGGATAATCAAGGCAATGTGCGCGGATTTTTTAAAGAATGTTTTTCAAGGATAATCAAGACAATATGCGTGGATTTTAAAGAATGTTTTTTATGGATAAATAGGGCAATATGCGTGGATTTTTTAAAGAATGTTTAGGACCATCAGGTCCTAAAGAATATTTTTCAAGTATCATTAAGGCCATGAGCGGGGTTTTGTTAGGATTTTATTTGTTTTTTTTTTTTTAAGGACAGAAAAAGTAAATTTTAATAATACAAGTTAAACAGCATCTGTCGGTTAGATGTATACCCTCAGCACGGTGTTATGATTGTTCAAACTGTTGACCCTATAAGGTGGAGGTTGCGAAGGGGTGGACCAATATTACCCATTTTGTATCATTTCCAATTTTGTGCGAATAATTGAAATGTTGTGCTTTTGTGTGAGGAGGTACCAGAAGGAATGGCCTGATAAATTCCATATTCATACCTAATCTCTGGTAAAAAAAATATTCAGACATACCAAGTTTGTAATTCTTCTGGTGGAACAAGAGGGAGTGAACCGATATGTTCCATCTTCATACCGGGTCTTGTGTAGATAAAAATATTGAGATGAACTTTAAAGAGAATCGGATGCTTATTTTGCTTTTATGAACGCTCTGTAGCGTTTTGCGTTTTGTTATTCGAAATTTTGACAATTTTCTGTGGGGGAGAAAAATGTGTCAAAAAATTGGAAAGAGTGATGTTTAGAATGAATCAGATGCTTATTACGAATTTTGTGAGAGATATAATTATTCAACATTTTGTCCCGTTGTGTGGGAGGTACCTGAAGGAGTGGATCGATATATTCTATCTTCACACCAGGTCTTATGTTACTGGAAATATTGGAATGTATGAAGAATTCGATTTTCACATTTTATTTGGGTTATTCCAAATCTTTACCCTTTGTGGGGGAGGTACCAGAAGGAATGGGCCAATATCTACCATATTCACAAAAGATCTTAAGTTGACAAGGACGCTAATTTCGCATATTACAAGCTTTCGAAAATTGAAAGCAATTGAAATCTATCCCTTCTCCCAATAGTAAATTTAGTAACATTCAGAACTCATATCAAAAAAAAAAAAAAAAAAAAAAAAAAAAAAACAAAAAAAAAAAACAGTGATCCAAAATTAGTATCATTTAGTACTTTATCCACAATGATAGTACGCATTTGCAAAACCACCACCAGATGCCAAGAGAGAATTCATTATCAAATTACAGGATTTAAGTTCTATTTACTCAATATGAAATTTAGTAACATATAGTACTTTTCGTATAGATTTAGTACTCAAAACCGTTCCATATCTCAATCCTAAACACCAACAGTTATCGCAATTTAAAGGTCCATGGTTTCAGCTTTATCCCTTCACCCAACACCAAATTTAGTACTATTTAGTACTTTTCGTACAAATATAGGACGCATTTCCAAAGCACCGCCAAATCTCACAAACAAATACCAACAGAGGCTTCAATATTAAATTTCGGGATTCCAGAGCAATACCTTCACCCAATATCCGATTTAGTACCACTTAGTATTTTTTGTACAAATATAGCACCGTCAAATATCAAAGACAGATACCATCAGTAATCTAAACATCAAGATTCAGAATTTTATCTCTTTCATATGAACAGCGACCCTAATACCAAATTTCAGATTTCAAGTACTTTCTGTTCACCCAGTATCAATGGTACTTTTTGTAAAATTATAGTACACATTTTCAAAGCCATCTTTTTCACAAACCTACCACCAACAGGAATCCCAATCACCATATTGCAGCTTCATCCATTCACACTAGTACCATTTTGTACCAGTTCGCTTAGTACACATTTCCAAAACCACATTCATATATCCAACTTACTTTCCAATCTTGACCCTCATACCACATTTCATGTTTTAAGCTGTATTCGTTCCCATAATAATAAATGGTACCATTTTAGAAGTTTAGTTATATTTTAGAGCTTTGGTACATCTATCCTGCACTCCATCATTGGCCTTGTTTTCGATTTTCAGAATTCTACCTCATTTCGTTTTTTTTTTTTTTCAAGTATTAAATTTTTAGTACTTTTCGTACCCTTTAATACGAATTAATGTGGCCCATAATATTGACTTTTTCCTTTGGGACATCAGCTCGGTAGCCGTTCTCCCTAAATATGGATGTATATACAACAATTTTTCTTTACTATTTGTATACAAATATGAAAAGGTTTATTAAATTTGTAAACATTTCTAAACGAAACAGAGGCACAATGGAGAGAAGAAAAAAGAGGAAACAAACTAAAACAATATTGCAACAAGAACGGCAACAACATCGTCCTCATCCATCTCCAGCCCTTTTCTTGTTAAATGTCCAGTTGGAAAGAATTAAATGTTGACAAATTGGTAACACAAACATGGCCAAGCAAGCAACAGTAGTAGTAGTAGTAGCAAAAACGAGAACAACAAAAACTACTACTACTAACAACAACAACTACGACAGCAACGACATCACCAGCCGTAGTACACAACTAAAAGCTCTTCTCTTGGCCAAGTGGCAACAACATCCTTTAGATGCTGGCTGCTACGTGCAGACAACTTAAAAATGTCGAAGTGGTTGTTATCCATCCGGTTGGGGTAGCAGTAGAGTAGGTTCTGGCTGGTTGTGAGGAGCTCGATTTTAAAGGCAAACAACACTAATAGGAGGAACAATCTGTCTCTTGTACTCGATTTTGTTGCATCCTTCAGCAGTGTTGTTTCGGATGACATGTACAGATGATGATGCTGATGCCGATGGTCCCCTTTCTGGTGATGTATGTGTGTGTGTGGATGTTGTTGCCCTGGCTATTGTTTAATGGTGGTTAGATGAAATCAACTAAATGAAATCTTAGCAGATTCTTGATATGTGGCTTCCTCTCCTATGGTTGTGGCCAATTTTCTCTGTCTACCAGCTTGAGGTTATTGTTGTTGCTGACCGTTGTATTTTGTACTCATGTCGTTGTTGTTTGGATCCGTTTAGACATGTATGGGCGCAACTTAACAATTTTCCAGGATATAAAGAATTTTTTAATAGTTTTTCGTTCTGCACAAAAATAAAGTCAAAAAATGTAGGTATAAACAAAAGAGCAGATAACAAATGACACATACAAGTAATTGAATCACCAAACGAGAACCCCAACAACCGACCGACCATAACAACTTGAAGTTTTTGCAAAGATTTCATTCATGTTGTTATCAACAAATTATTTGTAACCACAGCTTGCATTCGAAACCCAATTGTGACGCTTGCCGGCTTTTGTTCTGGGTTTTCTGTTTTTGCATAAGAGCTTTTATAGATTTTTGATGCTTCACCGCAAGAGAAGTGCCATAAGTGGCACTTGTTTGCGGAGGATACACGAGAATATTGTCAAGACTTTTGAAAGGCTCTCAATGAAATACCTTTAAGAATGGAGGAAATTTGAAGATGTTAAATGGGGAATGTTGAATAGGTTCTACGTTTCTCCGTCAATATTAAATGCTTTCGGAAACTACTGACCTACATATAAAACAATAATTTGTTGTTTTTCGCCAAGGGTTAGAATTTTGAGTTTCAAAAAAAAAAAAAAAAAAAAAAGAATAGTATTTGGACTTAACTCAGATAGATTTGAAAATTAGAAATGTGTTAAGTAAATAAGTATAGTAGTACATAGTTGGTAAAATTAAGTATCAATTGAACAGATAGTGCTTGAAATCTGAAATTTGATATGAACGTTGTTTTGGAAATTCTACGAAAGTACTGAATGGTGCTATATTTGGTATTGGCTAAGGAGATATAGATACAAATCTGAAGTTTTCTATTTAGATTACTGATGGTATTTGTGTTTAAGATTTGGCGGTGGTTTGGAATTTCATCCTGGGCTGGAATCCTCAAATTTTCTATTGAGGTCTTTGTTGATATCTGGAATTGAGATGTGGAGGTGTGTTTGGAAATGTGTACTATAATTGTGCGAAAAGTACTAAGTACTTGAGTACTAAAATTTCATATAGATGTTTCGGCAATGTGTACTGTAATTGTACGAAAAGTTTTGAATGGTAACATATTTGGTGTTGGGTTAAGAATAAAGCTGAAATCCTGAAATTTTATATAGATGTTACTGTTAGATCGTGAGAAATTGTTTTGAAAATTCGTACCATTATTGTTCGAGAAGTAGTGGAATTGGGTGCAAGGACATAGTTTTAATTCTGAAGTTTTATGTGGATGTACCTGTTGGTGTCTTCGGTTGGTGTCTGGGTTTGGAAATACGTTCTATATTTGTAAGAAAAGTTCTAATTTTTCTGTAGAGGTGGAGGTGGTATAGGATGAAGGATAGGGTTGAAATCCCAAAATTTGATATTGAAGTCACTGTTGGTATCAGGAATTAAGCTATGGAGTTGGTTTTGGTAATGTGTGCTATGATTTTCCGAAAAGTACTAAATAGTACTAAATTTGGTACTAAGTGAAAGAATAGAGCCTTAATCCTGAAATTAAATATGGAGAGGAGGAGGTGGTTTTTCAAATGCGTACTATGAACGTACGAAAAATGCAAAATGCCACAACGCACGTCTTAGGTAGAGATCGAATTCTAAAATTGGATATCGAAGTCGTCCCTGTTGGAGGTGGTTTTGGACATACTTATTATAACTGTACGAAAATTATGGTAATGAATTTTAGAATAAACTACGATAGAGCTGAAATTTAGAAATTTGATACGGAGGCCCCTATTAATGTATAGTTTTGAGAAAAGGAAGGGGATTTGGGAATGAGGAATACGATTGTTTGAAAAGTGTTGATTGAATGAATAGATGTTGAATCTTGACATTTGATATTGTAGTAACTGCTGATTTTTAGGATTTAGATATGGCGATGGCCAGGTTTTATTATGAAAAGACATTAAAATAGGTTCGATCAGAAAAACTGGATGTGGGTCCATTTTGAAAATTAAACATTTTAAAGACCTTTTTGAACTGGTGCAGCTAAAAGGTTAGAACGATGTATGAAGTTTTGTTTGGAATCGTTGTCCAAGAATTAATGAACGAATTGTGCATTTTTAGTAAAAAAAGGCCTGTTGAAACGAATCTAAAATATTAAGGTGGACTTTTCGCTGACGAAGTAGCGGGCATTTGTTAGAGTGTTTCTAAAATTGGGTAAATGGTATACCTTCCACCAAAGTATAGATGGTATGTTACGTTTGTCATTCCGTTTTAGACCCTACAAAGTATATATTTTCGTAATCAGCATAAAATTCTATGTGGAGTTAGTGATGCCCGTCTATTTGTCTCTCCACTGTGGAAATCACTCTAACTTCCGAACGAAATGAATTAGGTTGATAAAATTTTACTTATATGTGTGTTTGTTCTGTAGGACTTTTGTTATTGAAAATAGGCTATATAGGTCCAAGTTTTGTTACAGCCTCCATATAACAGAATTAAGTGTTGTTGGCTGCTTTAATCACAATTTGGCAGGATATGTTCTCCTCATGTAAGAAACATCCTTGCGTAAAACTTTCAATGTAGGGGTAAATTTCGATATAGTCTCCATACAACAGTTTTGAGGATTTGTGTCACACTTTTTACCGAAAATGTAAAACATTTCCTAATAGGTGCCACAATTTATGACAGAAAATTGTCTATACAGGTCCAGGTCTTTGTATAGCCCCCATGTATCGGTACCACCCTAGATTCGGTATTTTGATAATTTTAGACACATTACAGGGTTGCCCATATTCGACGGACCTTTGGGCCCATTCCAATCGACGAGGCTTGTCCGCAGGCAACATTCTCTACGTCAATTGAATTTTGTACGGGAACAAATGCAAATCAATGCGAGAACGGCGTTTTTGGGATGTTCTTGGGGACCTCTCAACACTGGCTCGTACGGCAGCGATATTCTCGGTCGATCGTCTTGGTCTACTTTTATATGGACTCTTCGGATTAGAAAGAGCCTTACCAGTCGAAAATGGTGTTCTTAGAAGGCGCACTTCTCACATTTTTTAATGTTTTAAAAGCACGTTGAGTTTTCACAATTGACTTCTTCTGTTGAATGTGAATTTCAACTATTTCAGAGCGCTCGCGTGGCGTGTATTGGTTCATGGTAAAAATCTGCTTGGACTGACGCTTCAAACGGGGTATGTCATTAAGCAATGTGACATCTCTGTCAAAAGTTATGGCGTTGCCAGATGGGTCCGTCGAATATGGGCAACCCTGTATTCAACGGAATTGTTTCAAATTTCGTATTTGCAGTTCGTAATGGGTCCTAAAAACTGTGACTGATTGTGTGAAAAATTACCTCATCAGATCCAGGTATTTGTTATTTTGAGGATTTAAGCGACATTATTCATCGGAATTATTTCAAATTTCGCATTTAAAGTTCCAAATATGTACTACGATCTTAGACAAACAATTGTCGTATAGCCCCCATGTATCGGTACCTCCCTATATTTGGTATTTTGATGAACGACATTATTCACCGAATCTTTTTGAAATTTCGTATTTGAAGTTTGTAATGGGTACTACAGCCAATGACAGAAAATTGCATATGCAAGTCAAGGTCTTTGTATAGCCCCCATATAACTGCACCTCCGTATATTCGTTATTTTTCAAATTTTGTACTTGGAGTTCCTAATATACCTCAGACATTATTCACCGAAATTGTTTCAAATTTCGTATTTTAAGTTCCTAATGGGTACTACAGCATATGACAGAAAAGCAGCATATTCAGGTTCAAATCTTTGTATAGACCCCAAAATTTGGAAGATTTTAAAATAATTTTGAACGGATTCTTTTTTTTTAATTTTATTTAAGTTTTTTTTTTTTGAAAACTTCTAAAATCATTCCAAATGGTGGAAGGTATAGAAAGTTCGACCCGGCCGAACTTACTGATTTATAACTTATTTTAATATTTTTTCAAATGGTGGAGGTTATATAATGTTCGACCCGGTCGAAATTAAAAACGAATGCCCTCCCCATAAGTTATTTTTCTCAACGGCCAGGCAGGTGAACCAATATATATTTATAATACAATTTCCTTTATTTTAGACTAAAGTTGTAGACTTGAGAGAACACTGAGCATCCAAAGTAAGCAATGATCTGAAATTAGGAAAAAGGTTATAATTTAGCATTGTAACAAAAATATGAATGTCCAATTAGATATGATTTCTTAAACTCTTTTTTAAAGTAGGATAATATTTTGATAGTAAACTTGCTAACGTCCTTGTCGGTGCAAAGTTTTATAGAAAAAGTTTTTTTTAAACCCTCAGCCATAAAGCTTATACATAATTTGATACGGCCAAAACGTGCCTCATCGAAATAACGGTTTTAGACCACAGGTCTCTTTTGATCAAATCCGTTGCAGGACATTTGGAGTCAATATAGCGTTGTCCGTCCGTCTGTCTGTCTGGGTGGTGCGAACGATAACTCTCGAATGTAGTATCCGATTTAGTCCAAACTTGGTACATCGTGTTATTATTGTTATTATCAAGCTTAGATCGAGTTCAGAGATAGGTAATATCGGTCCGCTCATTTTAGATTTTGTAGTATTTTGTGACATTTTTTTATATTTTAATATTTTTTATCGCATGCGATTTTTTCAATTTGACTTATAATATTTTGTAATATTTTTTCACCTTACAACACAGGCTGGGGATATTATATAAGTATTGCGAATATCATCCGATCCTCACGAAAATTTTCACAGGGGTAGGATTGGCCTCAGAAGGGCTAGGACTATTGTTTTCAAAGATGTCCCCAATATATTAAATGGACCAAAAATTTTCCTGATTTTGCAGCCGTTATAAAGGTCACAAATAGAAACCAAAATACACGAAATCTCGCATAAAGTTAGAGTTTAGGACAGCAGGTACAATGGACCACTAACTTTGTGTAAAAAAATACCAGCAGTACTTACAGGCGATATCTGAAATACACAAAAGGCGAACTTCTGGCGTTTTTATGCTGATTGACGAATATAGCCAAATATCGTAGACAAGCTAATCATATAGATGAGTCTAAATTTGGAGATACCCCTCCGTATCTTCTTGCTTTTGGAGATGATTGCAAAATATTTAGAGGTTCAAATTAACCAAAAACAGAAATGTTTTTTCGATCATACAATTGAAGCCAATCGACTCGCCTGTGAAGAGAGTTAAGGGCAGGGAAGAATTCTAGCATTTTGGATGACCATTGGATTATATTTAGCTGAAAAATGGACTACAACAACTACCAGCCCGACAGAGTACAGAGATATTAGATATTATTAGATGTCCCAAGTCAAAATCTTAATTTCAAAAGCGAAATCTTCCAAAATGGACTTGGACATTAGGGGGCTTCTAACATATTGTAGTGTTGTAGGGTATAACATAGTCAGCCCCGCACGACTATAGCCTTTGCTTACTTATTTTAAATTGGCATTATAAATAAAAATTTCCCTGCGATTCAAAACTATAACAAAGTTTGGACAATGTGGCAATGAAATTTTGTGGTCCTTGTTCATTTTATGGACACTTAAGTTCACATTTTTTTTTTGTTTTTCATGCTCTCCACATTGAACTTTGAGGACAAGCAGACCTCTGACCAAACCAAACCAAAAAAAATAAATGCAAAACATTTGCAACGAAATAATACTTAATGAATAAACAAATACAATTCTTTAATTAAAAATATGGCAAAGTTCTTAATGTTGTGGCTGGTGGCAAAGTCGCTTGTGGCATTTGGTTGTACAAACATCAAAATTTTGAAGAAAAACTGTTTTAAATTGTTTCAATGTTATACAAAACTAAATGATTGTCATGGCGAAATGAGTGGTTGCATTTCGTCTAAGTCTCCTTTGGTTTCCCTTTGCTTTTGCCAAAAGTTTTGTATTTAAATGAACTAGAAATGTCTAATAAAACCATCGTCTGTTTACCACACCACTACCAGTCTTTATTTCCCTCTCTCTCAAAATAAATATCCTTCAGTATGTCTGGACATTTTCCGCTTATTATTATGCATTATTTATTTCAAAACGTTAAAGTTTCGCCCACTTTGGCTACTTGAAGTAATTTGCCAACACAAGAATCCGACCATTATGTGCCGGGATTTATGTTGCAGCCATAAATGCTCGAATTTTCAAACGAAGTTTTTTCGTTATTATTCTCTCTGTTGTCGGTACTTTTATTATCCTTATAACGTTAGCAAAGAGGTTAACACGTTAAATTCTTTTGTCACAGTCCATGCCAAAATGACGAAGACCTCATTTCAGATATTCATATTTGTGTGGGTGATGTTGGTGGGTGGGTGGTCTGCAAGATGTGACTGAGTGTAAAATGCATTACCGTATGCCCATTAGAAAAAAAGAAAAGAGCAACAACAACAAAAAGAGGACAGTTAAAGGACCTACAAAGCGACGGATGCATGAGCGACATTAGCTACAAGAAAACAGACAAACAAACAACCGACCAGAAAAAGTCAGTTATCATCCGAATATCATAATGTTGCAACACATAGTTAGAGACTCTATTTGTTTGTTTATATGTGTGTGTGCCGTGTGTTTGCGAGTGTGTGTTTGCGTTTCGACTGTTTGTATCAACGTACACCTCTAACTCTGTGAACATTTGCATGAATTACTATTATGACACAATTTTTTCCTTGTTTTCCACTTTCTATCATCTTTTCTAGTTGGTTTATTAGGATAGAAAGGGTAAACGTTAGTGGTGTGATGGAGTTTTTTTTTATGGATAAACCCAAAATCTGTTAATGTGAAGATATGAGATATGTCAATATCCAGAAAAAATTTAAACAGGGCATTTATATTTTTATACCTTCTGCCATATGGCCAGAGAGGGTATTTATCATTCGATACGGCCAAAACGTGTCTCATCGAAATAACGGGTTAAGACCCTAGGTATTATTAGACCAAATCCCTTTCTGGACAATTGAAGTCGATCTAGCGATGTTCGTCCCTTCGTCTGCCTCTCTGGCTGGTGCGCACGATAACTCTCGAAGGGAGTATCCGATTTGGTCCAAACTTGGTACATTGCAATATTATTATTAAATTTAGATTGGGCTCGGAGATGGGCATTATCAGACCACTCCTTCTGGTACCTCCAGGTATCATTAATTTACTGCACAGAAAGAGCCAGGATAATCCGATTTTGCAACAACTTTGTACGTCCTAAAATTTGCATCAGTGCCAGAACATATGTTAAAATGACCGATATTGCTTCACTCTATCAAGTACCTCCACCACAAAAGGCTCAACATATTGAATAATTATGATATATATCTGCCAACCCTTTCTGGTACCTCACCCACAAAGGGTGGCAATTTCCAATGCTTACATCTGTCATAACTTGCAAAACAAGTAGGCGATTCTTTACAACTTGCTATATCTAAAAATTTCGCTTAACCAAAAATCTGATATGTAATTTACCGGAATTTATAATTCCGCATAAAATTGGGTATAAATGATCGATTTCCTTCGAATTTTGCACATTCCAATATTTTTATCTACATTAGATGATGTATGATAATGGTATACTCCGGTCCGCTATACAGAATGAGATGAAAAAACTGCAACCGACTTCCGACTGCTGTCATTTTTAAGTCACTTGTCCGAAAGCTGTTAAAATTATTCCAGTGACAGCTCATTATATTGATTATAAGCGTACAAAAGCATTTTGGTGAGAATTTTCCAGAAAAAAAGTTATTTGTGATGGAATTCAAGCATGATAGTGTGATTTCTTTATATTTGGCTGGAAAACCACAAGTGGCTATCGTTAGAGCACTCCGGCATTTAAATGTAAATAAATCTTTTGTGTCTAGTAGCATCGCTCGTTACCGTGATACTGGTAGTGTAGCCCGACGTCAAGGAAGTGGACGGAGAAAACAGCAACATCAGCAGAAATGCTTCGAAAAGTAAAGAAGCGACTTGATCGAGACCCGTGTCGCTGTGGCGGAAAAATAGCTCGTGAGCTGAACATATCATAATATTCCATTCGGCAAATATTGAAAAGTTAGCTCGGGGTAAAGCCATTGAATTTCCAAAAAGTGCCAGAACTTACACCGCAACAGAAAGAAAATAGACTCAAAGAGCTAAAGAGTTGCTTCGCTTGGCCGAAAGTGCTGAACTGCAAAACTTGGTTTTCTCCGACGAGAATTCGTTGTCCAGCAGTTTGTAAACAAACAAATGATCATGTTTACTTGCTAAAGAGGTCAGCTGAAAATGTGCACCTTCGGTTGGCCATCAGAACTCAAGCGCCGACCATGGTGAAGGTGTAGGCTCTCATAACGGCTTATTGTCACTCTACGCTCGTATTAATCGACCGTGGTATCAGAATAAATGCCGAATATTATCGTGAAAATATTCTGAAGGGTGTATTAAAGCCTTGGGCACGCAAAATTTTTGGCCGCAGACCTTGAATATTCCAACTAGACTCAACCATCGCACTCAGCAAAATGAGGTTCCTTGCTTCATTTCCAGTGCACAATGGCCACCAAAATCTCCGGATACCGTTCTATTGGACGATTGTGTCTGGAGTATTTTGGAAAGCAAGGTTGGGAGTAAAAAAGTACCAAAGTGTCGATCACCTCAAGCAAGCGCTTCGCCGGGAATGGCCCAAAATACCGCAGAGCAACCGTTTAAAGGCCATAATTCGTGCCAAAAATTCTAAAATTTTATGCTAATTCCGACATTTTTTGCTTTCATTCAATAAAATTAAATAGAAAATGGCCGAACTTTGAATACCCTCCACCATTTGGATCGAATCGAATTTTCGAATTTTGCAAAAAAAAAAAAAAAATAAATAAAATCCATTAAAAATTCTTTTAAAATCTTTAAAATATCTAATATAGGAAGGTGCCGATATATGGGGGATATACGATATAGTGGACCTATAGAGACAAATCTATGTCTGCGTGTAAAGTACTCGCAAGGAACTACTTGTGTGGATTTTAAGACAATTCCATTGAAAAATATGGCTAACGTCATCAAAATACCGAATATCGGGGGTACAGTTATATGGGGGATATACGATATCGTTGACCTATATAGACAATTCTTTTTGAGGGGGTAAAATGCCCACAAGGGACTCCTTTTGTGGAATTTCAGACAATTCCATTGAAAAATGTGGCTAAAATCATCAAAATACCGAATACCGGGGGGGGTACCGTTATATGGAGGCTATACGATATTGTGGATCTATATAGATAATTCTCTGCCGAGGTATAAAGTACCCACAAGGAACTACTTGTGTGAATTTTCAGACAATTCCATTGAAAAATGTGGGTAAAATCATCAAAATACCGAATATCGGGGGTAACGTTATATGGGGGCTATACGATATCGTGGACCCATATAGCCCATCTTCGAACTTGACCTGCCTGCAGACAAAAGAGAGATCTGTGCAAAATTTTAGCTTCCTATCTTAATTCGTTTAGACTGTAGCGTGATTACAACAGACGGACAGAAGGACGGACAGGGCTAAATCGTCTTAGAATTTTACGGAGATCAAGAATATATATACTTTGTTGGGTCTAAAATGATTATTTCGATGAGTTACAAACGGAATGACGAACTTAATATACCCTCCATACTTTTTTTGGTGGAGGGTATAAAAATTATGTCGTTTGTGTACCCATGTATACGAAAAGTACTAAACTGTTCTAAATTTAGTACAATTTCAATTTGCAGGAACGGATCGAGCTGGAATCCTGAAGTTTGAAAGTAACAAAAGTGGTGGAGTGTATGAGTGGGATATGGAGGAAAATTTCCAAATTTGTACTTATGTACCGAAAAGTACTAAATTTGGTACAATTTAAATTTGGGGAGAACCGATAGAGCTGGAATTCCGACATTCAGTAATAAAATAACTATTTTATTGTAGAACGGAGTTATGTAGGTGGTTTTAGAAATTCATTCTCATGTGTACTAAATGGTACTAAATTTGGTACAATTTAAATTTTCGGTGAACCGATAGAGTTGAAATCCGAAATTTTGAAAATTAGATTTCCATTGGACTGCATGATGTAAATAGTTATGAAAATGTGTACTTCAGAGTACAATTTGGATTTTGATGAACCAATAGAGCTGGAATCCTGAAATTTGGAATTGATATTACTGTAGGAGTGTAGAATTGGGGTATGTAGGAAGCTTTGGAAATTCATACTTATGTGTAATATATAGTACCACATTTAGTAAAATTGGGGTTTGGGAGAAATGATAGGGCTGGAATCCCAAAATTGGGTAATGAGAATTCTATGGGATTCTATGATTGAGGTACGAAAGTAGTTTCGGAAATTTGAAGTATATATTACAAAATTCGGTAAAATTTGGATTTGTTTGAGCCGGTAGAGGTGGTTTCCTCGAAATTGGAAATAAAATTATTGTCGGAGTGTAGAATTGGGATATGTAGGTGGTTTTGGAAATGTGTACTTATGAAAGCTAAAATGTACTAAATTTGGACTTGTGTTTACCGATAAAACTGGAATTCAGAAAATGTATGTTAAGGTCATTGTTGGTGTCTGTTGTTAAGATATGGTTGTGGTTTTGAAAATATGTACTATAATTGTTGGAAAAGTACTAAGTGGTACTAAATTGGGTATTGGGTGAGGAGATTGAGCTTAAATCTTTAAATATGTATAGGTGTCACTGTTGGTACGTGTGGTTAAGTTTTGAAGGTGGTTCCGGAAAGGTATGCTATAAGTGTTCGAAAAGTACTACGTGCTACTATATTGGGTATTGGGCGAATTGATAGAGCTGGAATCCGCTTAATACATATGATTTGTGGAAAAACATTACCTTCACATAAATTCCTTATTCCTCACACGAAGCAGCTGGCATTTGCTAGTAATCAATAATTTCTGCAGAAAAATCTTACAAAGTCTGAGGGTACCATTGGAAGAGACAGACATCAAAATCACCAAATCATATCACCCCATCGTGACACCCTTTCACATGTATCTATATAGAACTAGGAATTTATTGCTTATCATTATGATTTTGGAGCTAAGCCAGAATGCCGACAATGCAGCCAAACAGCGAGCCAGCCAGCCAGCCAACGAAATGAAAGTAAAATAGGAAACAGAAAATCCATTTGGCGTTCATAGAAAACTTAGTCTTCCAGCAATAATATTCTTTTGTCATGACTCTTCGCTTCAAATGAGGGTAAGACGATGAAAACGGCGAAGACATTGCAACAGAGAACAAAACGAAAAACAACAAATAAAAGGGCTGACTGACTATATAACGCGGCCCAGTTGCACAATAAAAAATTAAAAATGAAATAGATTTGAAATGTTAAAACTTTGCACAAAATGTCCATTAAAATTTTGTTTTTATTTGTGCCATTCGCAACGGCAACTTAGCATTGCAGCCAGTTAGAATACATTATAGAAAATTCAATTACAAAAAAAAAAAAAAAAAAAAAACTGGGAGGGAAAAAAATAAAATTATGATTTGGGATTTGAAAGAAAAAATGAGGCATAAATTGTTGGCAAATTAGCTGCAAGAAATTGAATTTTTATGGGCGTTTGTTAATTTGTTTGGTATACGAGTATGTGCCTCACTCATATTAATGCAACACCTGGATGAGGTCTTCTAAATAGATACATGTGATAGATTGAGGGTATAATCAAGTCATCAATATAGTTTTAATACTGTTAAGTAGTTGGCCTCAGAGGTCACTTCAGTGGAGTACTTGGCCTCAGAGCCCTGTACTGTAGCCTCAGAAGTCCCAAAAGCAGAGTAGTTGGCCACAGAGATCGTTGCTACCCCTCCCAATTAGTAGTTGCACTAGGGGTCCCATTGTTGAGAAAATGGTCTAAAATAAGAGGTTGGCCTCAGAGTTCAATATTATAGGGTAGATGTCTTAGAGGACATTGTTGCAGAGCCACTTCTAAAGAGTAGTTGGGCTCAGAGGCTAGCTTTATTTAGAAGTTGGCCCCAGAGGCCAGCTTAATTGAGAAGTTGGCCTCAGAGGCATTTTCCATAGAGTAGTTGCCCTAAGAGACCATGGAGAAGTTGGTATCAGAGGTCACAATATAGAGCAGTTGTCTTCAGGGAAACTTTTATAGTTTTATAGTTTAGTAGTTGGACTCAGAGGCTAGCTTTATTCAGAAGTTGGCCCCAGAGGCCAGCTTAATTGAGAAGTTGTCCTCAGATGCCACTTTTATAGAGTAGTAGGCCTCAGAGGCCAACTTTATTGAGAAGTTGGCCTCAGAGTCTCTTTTATATATTAGTAGGCCTCAGAGATTTCTTCCATAAAGCAGTTGCCTTCACAGGCCACTTCTATAGAGTAGTTGGCCTTAGAAGCCACTTTTATAGAGTAGTAGGCCTCAGTGGAAACTTTAATAGTGTAGTAGGCCTCAGAGGCCACCTTAGTTGGCGTCAGAGGAGTAGTAGTTGGCCTCAGAGGTCACTACTATCGAGTAGTTGACCTCAGAGGTCACTACTATCGACTAGTTGACCTCAGAGGTCACTACTATCGACTAGTTGACCTCAGAGGTCACTACTATAGAGTAGTTGACCTCAGAGATCACTACTATAGAGTAGTTGACCTCAGAGGTCACTTCTACAGAGTAGTTGACCCCAGAGGTCACTAGTAGAGAATAGTTGACCTCAGAGGTCACTACTATAGAATAGTTGTCCCTGAGGTCACTACTATAGAGTAGTTGGCTTCAGAGGCCACTTCTATGGAGTAGTTTGCCTCAGAGGCTACTTCTAAAGAATGATTGGCCTCAGAGGCCACTTTTTTAGAGTAAGGCCTTTTTTAGCGAAATGGGCCTCAACGGCCACTTCAATGGAGTAGTTGGCCTCAGAGGCTACGTCTAAAGAATGATTGGCCTCACAGGCCATTTTTATAGAGAAGTTGGTGTCAGAGGCCACTTCTATAGAATAAGGCCTTAAAAGTCCTACTGTAGAGCAGTTGGCAACAGAGGCCACTTTTAAAGAGAAGTGGCCCTCAGAGAGCCTCGGAGGCCACATCTATAGAGAAGTGGGTCTCAGAGGCTACTTCTACAGATTAGTTGCCTCAGAGGCGACTTTTATAGAGTAATTGGCCTCTGAGGCCACTTCTATAGAGTATTCGGTCTCAGAGGCCACTTCTATAGAGTAGGTGGCTTCAGAGGCCACTTCTATAGAGTAGGTGGCTTCAGAGGCCAATTCTGTGGAGTAGATGGCTTCAGAGGCCGATTTTATGGAGTAGTTGGCCTCAAAGGCTACTACCACAGAGCTGTTGGCCTCAAAGGCCACTACTAAAAAGCTGTTGGCCAGTTCTATAGAGTAGTGGTCCTCAGAAGCCACACATCGTAGACTGTTTGACTTTAGAGTATTTACTGTTGTCGGTGACAATAAAGGATAGCTTCCGACATGGTTTCGGAAATAATTTATTTTTGATTATATTGCGCCTCGAGCACATTTTTTCACGAAGCTGAGTCCGCAGTCGACCCTAAATTATAGGAATAAAACTCTTTGCTAAATATATAAAAATATTTGTGCTCAGATATTTGAAAACCGGCTGAAGGGCAAACTTGATGGAAATTAGTGGAAATCGGTTCAGATTTAAATATATAGCTCCCAATTATAACTTCCTCAAATAACAGCAGATTTTGTCAATAATTGGCACGAAAAAAGATCCTCCTTGGAATAATATATATACCAGAACGAAATTTCAATGCTCTATCTCTAAAAGCGAGAGCTCTGTCATGTTTCCAACAGACGGACGTGGCTAAGTCGCCATAAAAGTTTACGCTGGCTTTATAGGGTCTCAGACGAATAGTTAGAGGAGTTACAAACTGGATGACACATATAATATGAAAAAATACGGAATAGAATAACGCCTCAGTGTCCGGTTTCAAAAAAATTGTTCGATTCCGACAACTAGACTGCTTAACTTTGGTTACTACTAAAGGTCAACAGTCTCCCTAATTGCAGAATTTTCTTTTTCCCTGGAACATATTGGATACTCTTTTCTTGTTCCTTATCTGTTTCTACTCAATTTTCCTGACTTCTATGATATATTTATTTGATCTTTAGCAAAAAGTTCATTTTATTCAACTCTACTAATTTGTTACCTCCTTTTGTTCCCCTTTCGGACGGTTCTCACAATGATAGTATTCCCCAATCTGTAATTACTTTTCTAGCATTTTTAATTTGGCACAACAGCAAGTTATCCGAACCATGCATAAGAGTCGTCGGTGGTGATGCTTCTTCATACATTTCATTTGAAATGTATTTCTCTGCATCTGCATCTGCATTTATTTTATTTGTTTCTTTGTAATTTGCTGTGTGCAGACCTCCATCTCCCCGAACGCTCAAATGAAGCAACTCTATATTTAAAACGGACAGGAAGCTCGAAATAAAATACAAAACCAATGATGATACAATGCTCTGGACAAAAAGAGGTTTCCGAAATGATTTGTATACCCTTTGCCAAGGGATAGAGGGATTTTTTTTTTATTTTTTATGTCGAACTGAACTTTATTAAAAGAAATGAATGAATGGAGAACACAAGAAATATAAAACCGATGATGTCTTCTCTTCTCTGTCGTTCTTGTGCTATTGGGTGATCTGCCAATATTGAGGAAACGAAAAAACAGTGTTATTTACCATGTATGATGCAAAGAGTGTTATTGAAATGATTTTCAATTATAGGATATTAAGAACTAATTGAAGAATATTGACAATAAACTCTTCATATATTGAATGTGACTAATTCTACTCATGTAGGTTCATATTGTATATAAAATAAGTCATTTGTAATATTACAAATGATTGAGCAATTTTTTTGTAATATTTATGCATACATATCTATATACAGGGTAAAATGAAAAAACTGCAACCAACTTCAGACTGCTGGCGTTTCTAAGCCACTCGCCCGAGAGCTGTTAAAATTATTCCTGTGACAGCTCATTATATTGTTTACAAGCGTACAAAAGCATTTTGGAGAGAATTTTCCAGAAAAAAAGTTATCCGTGATGGAACTCAAGCGTGATAGGGTGATATCTTTATATTTGGCTGAAAAACCACAAGTGGCTATCGTTAGACCACTTCAGTATTTAAATGTGAATAAATCTTTTGTGTCTCATACCATCGCTCGTTACCGTGATACTGGTAGCGAAGCCCGACGTCTAGGAAGTGGACGGAAGAAAACAGCAACATCAGCAAATATGGTTCGAACAATAAAGAAGCGACTTGATCGAAACCCGCGTCGCAGTGGCCGAAAAATGGCTCATGAGCTGAACATATCGCAAAAATTCCATTCGGCAAATTTTGAAAAATGAGCTCGGGGTAAAGCCATTGAAATTCCAAAAGTTCAAAAGAGCTAAAGAGTTGCTTCGCTTGGCCGAAAGTTGTGAACTGCCGAATTTGGTTTTCTTTGATGAGAGAACATTCGTTGTCCAGTAGTTTGAGAACAAACAAAATGATCATGGTTACTTGCCAAGGAGGTCAGCTGAAAATGTGGACCTTCGGTTGGCCACCAGAACTCGGTTGGGCCGCCATAACAGCCGATGGTGGCCCGACGCTAGTATTATTCGACCGTGGCATCAGAATAAATGTCGAATATTATGGCGAAAATATTCTGGCCTCAGAGGCCACTACTATTAAGTCGTTGCTATCGATCCTACAGAGTTATAGAGTAGTTGCTATCCCTACTCTTCACTTCACATCTGTGAACTCAGAAGTCAATGTTTTAGAATAATTTTTGTTAGACGCCACTACCTCAAGCTGTTGGCCTCAGAAGTCGCTACTGTAGATATTAGGGCCACAGAGGTCGCTGTTCTAGACTACGAGGATCCACACGCTAATTTTGTAGATTAGCTAGTCTCAGAGTGTGTATTTAAGCCATGGGCACGCAAACATTTTGGTCGCAGGCCTTGGACATTCCAACAGGACTCAGCACCATTGCACTCAGCACGCGCCACCCAAGAATGTTTACAAAATGAGGTTTCTCGCTTCATTTCCAGCGCACAATGGTCACCAAAATCTCCGGATACCAATCCGTTGGACTATTGTGTCTGGAGTAATTTTGGAAAGCAAGGTTGGCACTAAAAAATACCAAAGTGTCGATCACCTCAAGCAAGAGCTCCATCAGGAATGGGCCAAAATACCACAGAGCAACATTCGGGTAGCGTGTGACCGCTTCATTGGCCGTTTGAAGGCCATAATTCGTGCCAAAGGTGAGCAATTCGAACAAATTTAAAATTATTCTAAAATTTGATGCTATTTCCGACATTTTTTGCTTTCATTCAATATTTTTTTTAATAAAATGTAAAAATTATGTCGTTTGACTATGTTGCAGCTTTTCTATCTCACCCTGTACTAAATAGTACTAAATTTGGTAATGGGTGAAGGGATAGAGCTGGAATTCCGAAATTTATACTGAGGTCTATGTTGTATTTGGGATTAATCTATGAAGGTACTTATGTAAATGTGTACTATAGTTGTACGAAAAGTACTAATTGGTACTAAATTTGATATTGAGTGAAGGAAGGGATCTGAAATCCTAAAATTTGATATGGATGTCACTGTTGGTAGCTGTGGTTAAGATATGGAAGCGGTTTTTGGAAATGTGTACTATAATTGAACGAAAAGTATTAAATAGTATTAAATTGTGGGAATAAAGCTTGAATCCTCAAATTTGCTATTGAGATATCTGTTGGTATGGAATTAAGATATGAAGGTGGTCTTGGAAATTAATACTGTAATTGTTTGAAACGTACTAAATGCTACTAATGATGGTATTGCAATCCTGAAATTTGATATGAATGTTACTGTTGTTGTCTGTAGTTAAAAGACGGAGCTGGTTCTGGATATGCGTACAATAATTGTAGTATGTGGCACTAGATTTGGTAGGGAAGGGAAATCATAGAGCTGAAATCCTGAAACTTGATATTAATTGATATTAGCAAGAAAAAACGACCTTTGAGTACGCTCTACCATTTGGAACACATTCGGCAATTGAAAAAAACTAAAATCCGTTAAAAATTATGTTAAAATCTTAAAAATACCAAATGTAGCCGTGTATTAGGGTCTATACGACGACGTGGACCTGCATAGGCAACTTTTGTCATAAGCCATTACAATATTCAAATGCGAGACATAGAAAAAAAAGGTTAATAATGTAGCTAAAGTCATCAAAATACCGAATATAGGGAGGTACCATAGGGGTTATAAAACGTGGACCTGCACAGACAATTTTTTGGCTGTAGTATTCATTACTTCGCTAAAATCATCAAAATACCGAATATCGGGAGGTACCGTTATATGGGGGCTATACGAAGGCATGGACATGCACAGACAATTTTCGTTCATAGGCTGCAGTATCCATTACGAACTTCAAATGCGAAATTTGAAACAATTCCGGTAAATAATGTTGCTAAAATCATCAAAATACCGAATATCGGGAGGTATCGTTATATGGGGGCTATACGAAGACGTGGACCTCCATGGCCCATTTTCTGTCTTAGGCTGTAGTATCCATTTCGAACCTCAAATACCGAATTTGAAACAATTCCGGTAAATTCACTAAAATCATGAAAATACCGAATATCGGGGAGTACAGTTATATGGGGGCTATACGAAGACGAGGACCTACATTGCCTATTTTCAATACCAAACGTCCTGCAGACATAATAAACATTTGAGTAAATTTTTATCAACTTACTTCATTTCGTTCGGAAGCTAGAGTGATTTCCACAGACGGATAGACGGATGGACGTTCTTAAATCGACAGAGAATTTTATGCTGATCAAGAATATATACACTTTGTGGGGTCTAAAATGTATATTTCGAGGTGTTACAAACGGAATGACAAACTAAAAAAAAAAAGAAAACCAGTAAAGAAAGTCCTAAAGTCGGGCGGGGCCAACTTTTTGATACCCTACACCACTTTGCTAATTTCGTAGAGCTGCGCATAGCAATTAAAAGTTTTTATGGAAGAATTCAATCATACACGCTATGATTATAATTATAATTTAAAGTTCAAAGGACTAAATATGCCGAAGCATTTGTATATTTTAAATTCGGATTTATATTGCCCATTTGGTGCACAATCAATTTGAAATCGGATAAAGATATATATGGGAGCTATATCCAAATCTAAACCGATCTCGATAAAATTTGACAATGATATTTCTGAGCTTTATTTGATATATTTCCCTGAAAATCGTTGTTACGGAGTGCATATTATGGCTGTGGGTAACAAATATAACAAATCGGATGAACAGTATATATGGGAGCTATAGCTATATCTAAACCGATCCACACCAAATTTGACATACTTGCTTCTAGACTTAATTCGGTCGTAAGTGCCAAATTTCATCCCAGTTGGACAAATATTAGACGTTTGATGCACAATCAAAGGTAAATCGGACGAAGTTATCTATGGGAGCTATATCCAAATCTGAACCGATCTCGATAAAATTTAGCAAAGGTATTTCTGAGCTGCATTTGATTCATTTCCCCAAATATTGTTGTTACAGAGTGCATATTACGGCTGCGGAGGACAAAAATAACAAATCGGATGAACAATATATATGGAAGCAATGGCTATATCTTAACCGATTCGATCAAATTTGGCATACATATTTTCAGGCCTATTTTGGGTGTATAGGCAAAATTCCATACTATTCGGGCTGATATTACACGTTTGGTGCACAATAAAATGCAAATCGGACGAAGATATATATGGGAGCTATATCTAAATTTTTACCGATTATCTCCAATAATTTCAATAGGGTTCGTCCTTGGGCCAAACAAATGACTTGTGCAAAATTTCATCTTAATTGGATAATAAATGCGACCTACATTTTGTTCACAAGGAGACATGGACAGACGGACTGACAGACGGAGCTATATCTAAATTTTTACCGATTATCTCCAATAATTTCAATAGGGTTCGCCCTTGGGCCAAACAAATGACTTGTGCAAAATTTCGCCTTAATTGGATAATAAATGCGACCTACATTTGTTCACAAGAATACATGTATAGACGGACTGACATGCATAAATCAACTCAGAAAGTGATTCTATGGAGATCCTCAAAAGTAACTGTGGGTCTATCTCGTTTCCTTTTGCCTGTTACAAACAAATGCACAAAGACATAATACCCTTACCACTATATTTTTTTTCGGTCGAACAACAAGTAGAGGTTGTCAAGCGGAGGCATAACTTTTTAAACCCCCTTTATGATAACTTTCCCGCAACATGGTCTAGGGTATTAACCTTTCAACCTCACAGTGCAAATTTTTGTATATTTATTTGTCATTTATCAACTTTGCTTCAAGTATCTGCCTCCCTCCATTAGATTATCTTCGTATCTATTCGAATATTAGCATTAAATATTGATGTTTATACTCTTGAACGCCAAATTCGTTTGAAAGCATTGAATCTGAAAATGTATTCAAATTGATTCATGCATTACCAACAAATCGGATGAAAACATTCGAGAGTTCTTCTAATTTGTGACAACTGATGAGCATGATAAAGCAACAACAACAACAACAAATCATTGATTATTAAAAATTCATACATAAATGTTTGTGAAGATGATGTTAATATCCTCATTACTGGCAAGGTTTTTACATTTTATTTGAATATCCATCCATCCAGCCATCCGAACTCCTCCGCATGTCAATGACACACCCACATAAAGTAGAGTTCATTAAATTCAAGTACATGTGTGTATGTTTCACATAAACAACTCATACATTATTTACATACGTAAATGATAGAATACTCAATTTCTGTTGGAAAACAAACATTTTTCATTTCGAAAAAAAAAAAAAAAAACAACAAAGACATCTACAGAGAGAGACTAAGCCGATTTGCAAATAAAACGCATTATCTAATGCTAAGCCTGGACAATGCCAAACAAAAATAACAACAAAAAGAAAAACTGCATATGGACTTATATGTGATTTAGTTTACAAAGCCTAAGGCTCTCATAAAATGAGAAAAAAACGTCCTTTGTTTTCTTCTCTTCTTTCCCTCTCCCCTCGCCACTGTAAAGTCAAACTGGACAGAAAAAAGTTAACTTTGAAAGTCATCTTGACTTCTGGTACAATCAAGTTCCTGCACTCAATTGTTTGGTTAATTAGTTCAGGGCTGAGGATTCCATTGTTATTCATTCTCATTCGTTCGTTCTCGTTCGTTCGCTCGTTCTTTTATTTCATTCTTTATTTTATTTTCATTGAAGTTTACTACGTTTCCGTTCATTTCATAGTAATGCCCAGAATAATACTCTCGTCGTCAAAGAGCAGCTACCCTCAAAGGGGGCCTTTGTGTATAGTTTTTCTAATTACTTATAGTTTTGCAAATTGAACTCTGAAAGTATTTAAAAAAGTTTTCATCTACAATGGAACGATTAAATTTTATAAATACTCGGGCTTTAAGATAAAGTTTCGTTTAGACAATGGAATCAATTAGATTTCATTGTTTAATTGTGCGTTGAGAGTTGAGTTATGGCATGAATATTTAATTATTCAATTTAAATGGGGGAAATATGCTAAGCATTACCGGAAAATGTTTCAAGGTTGATTAATTATGGGGAGACAGGCAATAGAACAAATTTTCAATCGTGCTGATAACCGCTACATACTTTAAATTAAATGCCGTATTGCAAAATAATGGTCACACGATTAAATAAACTTCCAGAGCAGATATTAGGAAGCAATATCTTTAACAATTTAAAAAACACGGTATTATTGGCCTTGAAAGCTCAAAGTGACGTTTTTCCCAGAAATCCATAAAAATGTTTACATAAATTTCAAACTATTAGAGATTTCTTAGCATGAAGTTCTATGAATAAACTTGAAAATCAACAAGTTTTTCCAAAAAGTTAATGCTGGGAAAAAATCAAAAATTATTGCTAATACAAAATTATTTAGATACAATTAATGATTTGGAAATAACAAAAAGGAAATAGCATAAAAATCCATGATTTTTTTTGTCATTTTCATTTAAAATATCGATTGGCGAATTCTTTGAAAAAATACCTTAAAAATTTTGAAACCAAATGTCTTGCCCAAAATTCATTACAACCATGTTCTGTGGTAAATGCAATTCTTGACAAAAAAAAAAAAAAAAAAAAAAAAAAAAAAAAATAGAAAAAAAGTTGTAAGTTCGGCCGGGACGAACTTGGAATACCATCCACCATTTGGTACAAATTTGAAAATTTTCAAAAAATAAAATCCATTAAACATTCTGTTAAAATCATAAAAATACACTGTTGCCCATATTCGACGGATCTTCGGGCCCTTTGGACCCATTCCAATCGACGAGGCTTGTCTGCAGGCAACATTCTCTGCGTCAATTGAATTTTGTACGGGAACAAATGCAAATCAATGCGAATAATCCGTTGTAAAGTGGACCGAGCCATGCTCAACTGCTGAGAACGGCGTTTTTGGGATGTTCTTGGGGACCTCTCAACACTATTCTCGGCCGACTTTTATATGGCCTCTTCGGATTAGAAAGAGCCTTACTAGTCGAACATTTTTCGTATAAACGCTTAATGGTGTTCTTAGAAGGCGCACTTCTCACATTTTTTAATGTTTTAAAAGCACGTTGAGTTTTCACAATTGACTTCTTCTGTTGAATGTAAATTTCAACTATTTCAGAGCGCTCGCGTGGCGTCTATTGGTTCATGGTAAAAATCTGCTTGGATTGACGCTTCAAACGCGGTATGTCATTAAGCGATGTGACATCTCTGTCAAAAGTTATGGCGTTGCCAGATGGGTCCGTCGAATATGGGCAACCCTGTATTAGGGACCTGCATAGGCAACTTTTGTCATAAACCATTACAATATTCAAATGCGAAATTTGAATAAAAAATTCGGTAGCTAAAATCATCAAAATTCCGAATATAGGGAGGTACCGTTATATTAAGACTATACGAAGACGTGGACCTGCACAGATAATTTTCCGTCACAGGCTGTAGTATCCATTACTAACTTCAAAAACTAAACTTGAAACAATTCTGTGAAAAATGTCGCTAAAATCATTAAAATACCGAATATCGGGAGGTACTGTTATATGGGGGCTATATGAAGACGTGGACTTGCACAGACCAATTTCTGTCATAGGCTCTAGCATCCGTTATGAACTTCAAGTACCAAATTTGAAACATTTCTGGTGAATAATGTCGCTAAAATCATTAAAATACCGAATATCAGGAGGTACCGTTGTATGGGGCTATACAAAGACGTGGTCCTGCACAGACAATATTCTGTCATAGACTGTAGTACCCATTGTATATATCGTTTGATACGGTCTAAATGGCCTCATCAAAATAATGGTCTTAGACCCCTAGGTTTCTTTGGCCCAAATCCGTTTCAGGATATTTGGAGTCGATACGTACGTTCCCCACAAAGGGTTACATTTTGAATATTTGACCATTCCTTGTGGTACCTCCCCCAACAAAGGGTCGAAGTTTTGAATAACCAAAACAATCATAAAATCCAAAATAAACATCTGGCTCTCTTCAAATTATACACGTCATGATATTTTTATTAACTCAAGGTCTAGTGTGAAGATGGAATATATCGGTCCTCTCCTTCTGGTACCTCCAGAACAAAGGATCAACATTTTGAATATTCATGAAGCTCACAAAACACAGAATTAACATTTGATTACATTCTGGAGGATTATCTGAAATCAGTTGGGAATATAAGGCATATATAGCCAGAAAGTACTCCTCGAGACCTTTCATTTAAGACCCGCCTCAATGACGCAGCTAGCATAGTTTTTGTGCAATTCAGCATTTTCCATGCAGTTTCCCTACCGCCAACACCACTCTGGTTATTCGTCCTCGTCGGGAAATTGTGTCATTTTCCTGTTAAATTAATTTAATTAGCTAATTTAATTTAAATTAATTTAAAAATACGTTGATTTATCCAAAAAAAATGGTAAAAATCATTAATATTAAAAAAAATTATTTTTCAATTAACCCCTTGCGCACCAACACATTGCATTTATATTTTACAATTTATCTTCACGGGCATCAACGCAAGATCTGTTATAAAGATGGTAGAGATCGGACCATTTCTTCTGGTACCTCCCCCACATAGGGGTCAAGATTTGAAAAAACAAATCACTGAAGGGAAGCGAAATAAGCATTTTTTCTGATACCAAAGAATGCTCTACAAAAAAGTTATGACTTTTGTAAATTTTTTTGTAAAATTAATTTTATGTTGAGCGATGTTTTGATCCAAATTTTTCACAATGAAATATTGCTTTCTAACATAAATAAATTTCGGAGATGTGTAGTATTGATCCTATCCTTCTGGCATCTTCCACGCAAATGGTTATATTAAAGAAATAAATAAATACAAATTAGTTATCTCATAGAAAACGAACGCAGTACCCAATTTGGTTGCTACTTCTAAAATCCATTTGGTAAATCCTTCAAAAAAGTTCAAAATTCACAAAAATCATATATGGCGACGGAAGTTCACGATGCAGTCTAAAGTTGTCAAAACGAAAAAGGGGTAATATCGGTCCATCCATGACATCTCCCCCACAAAGAGAAAACAATTTAATGATAAATATCATGTTTTCCTTGTTCTTCTGACCAGTTTTTTTTTTTTTTGCCAGCTAGTAAGAAATAGGTTACCTCTTGAATTACTTTTTTAATAAAAAAATAAGACCAAATTGAAATATTTATACGTACCACCATAATTAAAACCATCCTAATATCACATTTTTACATACGGAAATAAAATTATACATATAATGTTAATGTTCTCTTTCCCTCACAGACCAAAAACGAACGAGCAAAGTACAGGAATATATTCACCCTTAAGGATCAGGTAGTTCCACATCAACTAACTGTGTTAATTAGCTTTTAATGCCACATCAAATTGTTGATGGTTTTGCTCCAATTATTGTATTTTTTCGCTGAGTTCTAGTTCGCCAATTTCTTTTTCGTCTTCACTACAACTACCCTGTAATGCGAACGAACAAACAAACGAAGTAGTACTTTGCGGCAAAACTTTAAACAATGAGACGTGCAAAATCCCTTTTGGAAGTTTTGCCATATTTGGAACAGTTAAGTCGTTAGCTGTTCTAATTGCATGCTGTAAAGGTAAAGGTAATTTAGACCGAATGAGATGAAGGGAAAGTTGTTATAAAAATGTGAAATGAAAAATATATATTCTGAAAGTACATTCGATGAGCGAGGGCATAGGTTTATACGAAACAACTTAGCTTTCTCTCGATGAGGTCTATGTTTATCCTGAAGGAATCTTTCGTGGAATATCTATTAAAACTGCTGCATTTTTTAACCTTTCAGGGACTTCTGGTAGGTTTCACCTACCCCTTTTTATACCCTACAACACTATGTGTTGGGGGTATTATAAGTTTGATTGGGCCAAAAATTATGTAACACTTCGAAATATTGGTTTCCCACATAGGAACGTATATATGGATCTTCCTATCTCGCCGAGCTGAGTCGATCTAGCTATGTATGTCCGTCCGTCCGTCTGTCCATGTTAATTTGTAATCACTCTACAGGTCGCAATTATGGCCCGATCCTCACAAAATTGAAAATGGAGGTGGGGTTGAGCCCAGAATAGAACCCTATTTCTTTTGGAGATGATCGCATAATATTTATGGGTTGGACCAAAATCTGAAAAAAAAACCTGATTTTGCAGTTGCTCTACAGGTCGCTATTATAGACCAATCAAAGCGGAAGTTAGCATGGGGCTAGAGCTTAGGTCTGGGCAGAAGCTTTACAATTTTGATGGTCATCGGGTAATATTTAGTGGGTGAAATAGGCCACAACATTTGTCTTAAATAAAAGTCAAATTTTCCATTAAACCGCGAATATTTTTAATCCGACGAATTCACAAATAGATGAACAGGTCAATTCTGACCGTTATGTAGATGCCGATAGCAATTATATCGGTTATACATAGCGAAATATATACAATGTGTATATACAAAGAAAGGGTATGTTAGTTAGAATGCTTATATCTCAAGAATGGCTGGACCGATTTTGACAAATTTTGTCAATTCAGAATGCCCTCTTGACATAAAAGTAAAAAATCTAAAAAAATCGCAGAAAAATATGCCAATAATGATGTTAATATAGATTTTGTAGTATTTTGTGACATTTTTTTATATTTTTTTTATCGCATGCGATTTTTTCAGTTTGACTTTTAATATTTTGTTATATTTTTTTACCATACAACACAAGTTGGGGATATTATATAAATATTGCAAATATCGTCTGACTCTCACGAAAATTTCACAAGGGTAGGGTTGGGCTCAGAAGGGCTAGGCCTATTGTTTTCAAAGATGTCCGCATTATATTAGGGGGTTGAAATGGATCAACAACTAAAAATTTTCCTGATTTTGCAGCCGTTATAAAGGTCACAAATAGAAACCAAAATACACGAAATCTCGCATAAAGTTAGAGTTTAGGACAGCGGGTAGAATAGACCACTAATTTTGTGTGAAAAGATACCAGCATTACTTACAGGCGATATCCGAAATACACAAAAGGCGAACTTCTGGCTTTTTATGCTGATTTCGTTGACGAATATAGCCAAATATCGTAGACAAGCAAATCATACAAATGAGTCTAAATTTGGAGATACAGAGGGGCTTCTTGCTTTTGGAGATGATTGGAAAATATTTAGGGGTTCAAATTAACCAAAAACAGAAAAGTTTTTCCGATAACACAATTGAAGCCAATCGACACGCCTGTGAAGAGAGTTAAGGACAGGCAAGAATTCTAGCATTTTGGATGACCATTGGATTATATTTAGCTGTAAAATGGACTACAACAACTAACAGCCCGACGGAGTGCATAAATGTTGGGCAAATGTCCCTAGTCAAAATCTTAATTTCAAAAGCGAAAGGGTATAACGTAGTCGGCCCCGCACGACTATAGCCTTTGCTTACTTGTTAATTATGTGCATCTACGCTACTGTCTTTGTCGGATTTTGCAAAACATTAAGTTTACACTTGTAAACTCTCGTTTTTACCAAACATTTCCTTTTAGTTTGTTTAACCAACATCAAAGTTGTTAAGCTGCTTCCTTTTGACTGTTTATTGAACTGTTAACTGCACTCGGTAAAGTTTAGTAACCTAGTGGGAAGATTTTACAGATGTTGCCCTTAAGTTGACTTCAAGTATTTTTCGTATTGTTTAAAAAGAACTGAAAGTTAAAAGTTCGCATAAAATAAGTTTATTCGACGAAAATAGACATTAAATGCACAAATCCAGTATTGAATGTTGGTTTTGCAAATAAATTATTAATTTATAGTAAATTAAAAAAAAATCCTCATTAGTATCTTGATTTTTGACTCGGGATATCCTCCCCAGGAGTTATTTCAAAATAACTCCTATGACAGAAACATTTATAACTAAGTTACGATATCAATAAGCTTTATAGAAGAGAAGCAAAAAAAATAAAATTCTTCTCGCTTTTTTTATAACCGCGCCTACAAGACTACAACAAATCCGAAACCATGGTTTTCCCTGTCCTAATCACTGGTAAACATTACCACCTTCTTTATTACCACCAAACGACGATTTCAATTAAGATTTCTGATCGGTTTTGATATAGAAAAGTTTAGAAATAATCCTGATGCTCATTTTGATGTTTGCTCCTAGCATTAATATTTTCCATGCCTATTCCTGGGCATAAGTCTGGAACACGACAGGTTTTATATGAGACTAGCAAGTGGCCGGTACTCGTCAGCGAAAAATCCAGCTTAAATTTTTAGATTCGTTCTAGCAGTTCGTGTTAGTCAGATTACCAAAATGTTTTTATCAAAACTTCATACATTGTATTAAATTTTCAGACATTAAGCGTTCTTTATATTATTCAAATATTTCCTTTTTTCTGTCCAAAACTATTTCAACGTCTTCATATGTAAACTCTAGAAACCAAAAATGACCCTAATATCGAATTTCTGAAATTTATCTCTATGTCTTCTCCCTTGGTATCAGTAATTCTCCCAGATATGGTATCAGTAATCCAAATATCAAATTTCAGAATTTTATCTCTATCCGATCACCCAATACCAAGCATAGTACCATTCAGTCCTCTTCGTACAATTATAGTACACATTTCTACAACCTCCATGTGTCCAGGCTACACATAACAGCAATACCAACAACAAAATTTTAGATTTCAAGCACTACGTGTTCTCCCAATACCAAATTTTACGAAATACAGTACCATTTACTATTTTTCGCGCACTTGGTGTATCCATTTCCAAATCAACCTCTTAATCACCTTAATACACCATTTTAAAATCCCAGTTTTATTCACTCACCCTGAAGCAAATTCTTCCAAATTTAGTACAGTTCGCACACTTAGTACACATTTCCAAATCCACTTACATATATCAAACTTAAACTTGATTCTCAAATCAAATTTCAAGCTTTTAACGTTTTCATAATACAAAATGGCATCAGTTAAGAAGTTTAGTACCAAAACCCTTTGGTACCTGCATCAGTGACGCTCACTCGAAATTTCAGACATCTAGTTCAATATATTTTAGTACTTTTCGTATCCTTTTAATACGAATTTCTAAAAATCCAACCTTATCATACGCATGCGCCCCAAGACTGGCCGTCGTGCAAAATTTCAAGATTCTAGCTTCAGCCGTTTCGTCTGGACGGCGATTCTAGAGTAGTCAGCCAGTTAGTTATTTTGCTGCTCTGTTATGCATATACAGGGTGAGAAGAAAAAACCTACAACAAAATTAAGACTGCAGTCATTTCTAAGCCACTAGTGCGACAGCTGCTAAAATTATTCCAGTGACAGCTCATTATATTGTTTACAAGCGTACATAAGCATTTTGGAGAGAATTTTCGAAAAAAGAGTTATTCGTGATGGAATTCAAGTGTGATAGCGTGATAGTTTGATTTCTTTATATTTGGCTGGAAAAGCCCAAAGCGCTCCAGCATTTAAATGTAAATAAATATTTTATGTCTCGTACCATCGCTCGTTACCGTGATACTGCAAAAAAAGCAAAGAAATTACACCGCAACAGAAAGTAAATAGACTCAAAAGAACTGCCGAATTTGGTTTTCTCCGGTGAGAAAACATTCGTTGTCCAGCAATTTGTAAACAAGGAAAATGATCGTGGTTACTTGCCAAAGAGGTCAGCTGCCAAATGTGCACCTTCGGTTGTCCACCAGAACTCAAGCGCCGGCCGCGGGGAATGGTGTGGACCGCCATAACAGCCGATGGTTGCTCTCTGCTCGTATTAATCGACCGTGGCATTAGAATAAATGCCGAATATTATCGCGAAAATATTCTGAAGGGTGTATTAAAGCCTTGGGCACGCAAACATTTTGTCCGCAGACCTTGGACATTCCCAAGAATGGTTAAAAGCTGAGGTTCCTCGCCACATTTCCAGGGCACAATGGCCACCAAAATTTCTGGATACCAATCTGTTGGACCATTGTGTCTGGAGTATTTTGGAAAAGAAGTTTGGCACTAAAAAATACCAAAGTGTCGATCACCTCAAGCAAGCGCTTCGTACCAAAGGTTACCAATTCGAACAAAACTAAACTTATTTTAAAATGTTATGCTTTTTGCGACATTTGCTTTCACTCAATAAAATTGAAAAAAAATATAAAAGTTATGGCGTTTGACGCTGTTGCAGTTTATTTTTTATCTCACCCTGTATATACTTTGTAGAGTCTAAAAGGTATATTTCGAGGTTTTACTAACGAAATGACAAATTTAATACTTATGATACCCTCCATACTATTGTGGAGGTTATAAAAACGGATTAAAACATCATCCTTAAAAAGGAAAAAATTAAAATTCCACAATTATAGCTCCGATAGCTTTTGAAAAATAAACATCTACAATTCTCCCGGAAAAAATCCAGAATTTTTAAAATATTGATTTAAAACATTGTTAGTTCATTAAATAATAATCTTTTTGAGTTCACGATTATAACTCTTTATGACCATGAAAACAAGCTCTTAAAAATTTGTGGTTCCGTTTCTCGTTGTCTTAAAAAATCTCTTTAAAGAAGTCTAAGATAAGAACTCAGTTAGTCCTTAAAAAATCTAACTCTGAATCTCTATTAGTCCCTTATAACAATTTTTTAGAACCCAAGAACTTACTACTACTGCTCCTTTAAAATTCTTAGAGAATACCCGATTTTACTCTTTTTACTAATGGAGAGAATTCTGATTTAATTGATTTAATTTTATTTATTCTGATTTAATTTTATAGTTTATTTTAGCTTTCAGCTTCTAAACAAAACACTCATCCATTCTCTTAAAAATACTCTTTGTGTATTCTCTCTCCCTCTGCCTCTGTCTTAATAGTGCTCTTAAGTTCCAATTCTAAAACTAATACGGATATATGTTTTCAAATTTGCGACCAGTCAATGGTACTTCCTCTTTTCCAATGAAATCGAAGCCGGGTCAATTGTTTTTGTTTCGGAATTAAATGTCTATAGACAATTATGTCATACTTACCCACGCTAAATGGCAGTTTTTTTCGTTATTGTGTTGTGAATATTAAATTCAATTAATTTGTACACACCAAATGTCACACCATATTGGGTATGCACAGCACGATCGCCAAGACAAATTCAAAAAAATTCGACCAACAAAACACATTTTATTTGCCTAAGTAACAACAACGAAAATATTTATCTAAAAAATATATACACATACATATATAACACCTTAAAAAAAAATTAGTAATGATTAATGTCGACTGGCATAGGCGGCCGACGAAGCTGATGCACTGGCATATGAACTTGAATATGAACCACCATAACCCAGTGCGCCTCCGGCACTGCTGCTGCTGCTGGCCGAAGCAGATGCACTGCTGCTGGCGGCCGTTACAAAACTTGAGTCACCAGAACCGTTATAGGTTCCAGAGCTAGTCTTGCCGTATCCTTTGTTAGTATTTCCAGAGTAAGCCTTGGATCCGGAAGATGAACTGGCATAGCTGCCGCCATATGGTTTACGTTGATTTGAACCAAATCCACTTGTCACACTAAGACCACTTCCATCGCTCGTAAATCCTACGGAATCCTGACTGGAGTCATCATCGAAGATTTCCCTAATTTGTGGTTCTTTGGATGTGTCCGAATCGGGGAAGGTTATACTACCACCATTGGCTTTGCCATAACTTGAGCTACCAATATTCACCGAAGATCCTTGTACATTATCTGCATATTCTTGACCATTGGAGCTATCATGACCAGCCGAGGAGCTACTGGCTGACCCTGGAAAAGTAACATAACCATTGCCTTTTCCTTTCTTATTGGTGTTCCCCGAAGTGCTGGCATATGAACCTGGTGCCTTGCTGGGCGGTGGTCCATACTCAGTGTCTAATTGCTGATTATCAACGTTTGATCCATTGGAGTCCCCAGGTTGGGCGCCAACTGATATATGAACATTTGAGCTGTCACCTATGGATGGATTATATGAACCCGATGCAGTGCCTCCGACGGATGACGATGGCCTTTTGCGACTGGCCACATAATCTTCAAAACTGATGCCCGTATTTCCAGCTCCTGAATGACTAGACGAAGAAGATGTAATCAAAATTGTTGGGTTTGCACCTTCATATCCTGAGTCGAGATCAGTAATGTCAGTGTGGCCACCGATGGAAATATGTATGTCGGACCCAGTTCCAATATTTGTGGATGTGGGATTTTTGCCATTTTGAGGTTTTAATGGCCTTCCATTTGAGTTTATGGAACCACCGGGATTTAGATTTGTGTGTGGAACACCAGCTCCATGCCCTGAAGAGGGTCTGTTACTATTGGATGCATGTGCACCAGATGCTCCCTCTACGCCCGAGGATATTTCCACAATTATGCCACCCTCACCATGAATTTGATTTCCAGGATTTAGATTTGTATCCGAATTTGGTAATTTTCCTCCAGTCGATGAAGAGGGCACATATCCTCCAGGTCTGCCACCAACTCCCGATGAACTACCACCAGCATTCGATGACCCTCCTGGATATATGTTTGAGTTTGGTAATCCACTACCTCCATTCGAGGAATGAGGACCATTATGTTGGGGTACATAACCACCAGGCCTGCCACCAATTCCATTGCCACCACTATTTATAGGACCTCCAGGATGTAAATTGCTGTTCGGTATTCTTCCTCCATTCGAGGAATGAGGTCTATTGTTAGTTGTTACAAATCCACCCACACTCGATGATGAACCCACCACAATTCCAGCTTCCCCAGTAATGGGTCTTCCAGGATTTGAATTGGTATTTGGGATCTTACCACCAGCCGAAGAGTGAGGTCGGTTATTATGGGGTACATAACCACCAGGTCTGCCATTGTTTCCACCATTACCCTGAATAGGTCTGCCAGGATTAAAATTTGTATTGGGTCCATTGACACCACCCGAAGCATGAACCCCATTGTTGTTGGGTGCAAAGCCTCCAGGTCTGCCACTGTTCCCACCATTACCATGAATGGGTCTGCCAGGATTTGCATTTGTATTGGGAACATTACCACCACTCGAAGAGTGAGGTCTATTATTGGGTACATATCCTCCAGGTCTGCCATTATTTCCAGAATTTATATTCGTATTGGGAACGCCGGAAGCATGAACCCCATTATTATTGGGTACATATCCGCCAGGTCTGCCACCCATTCCACCATTGCCATGAATGGGTCTTCCAGGATTTAAATTGGAATTGGGAACATTTCCACCAACCGAAGAATGAGGTCTATTATGATTGGGCCTGCCACCTACATTTGAAGTTGTTCCCACAACAATACCTCCCCCGCCATTAACACCAATACTTGTCTCAATGGTGGCGCCATGTTCACCTTCATTTACCGATATCACAACACCATTTCCAGATCCATGGGGTACTTTACCGGAATTGCTGCTGCCCACTAATCCACCATGTACAGACGAATGCAGGCCATGGACAACCTCACTTAATATACCACCAAAAACATCCGAGATACCATCTTCCAGGGCTTCCAAGTCGACGTTCTTTTCTAAATTGATGCTGCCATGAACGACACCAGGCACAATTGTGGTTAAGGTGCCACCATTTCCAGCATAACTTCCATCACCTCCGCCAGAGTAACTCCCACTACCAACTCCTCCTGAGTAACTGCCACCACCAGCACCTACACCAGAATAACTGCCACCACCTCCCCCCGCAACAGCACCCGCAGAAGCTGAAACCGAAGCTGTTGCAAAACTCCCAGCACCGCCATAACCACCAGCCAACACTGAAATTCAATGTGCAATTAACATCTTTTGTGGTCATTCACCCCACCCCCTCCAGCTAACATTTCATCTCCAACTCACCCGCTTGATTTGTAGCCAATATCAGCGCTATCATCATGACTGCTTTCGACCACATCTTCCTGTTGGCCGCCATTCGACAATTTCGTTTGTTACTTGCTTCGGTCATGTTCAAATTACAATTACTATTGGCGGAACACTTACACTTGGCATTTATACCGAACGTCGTCTGCCAAATGTGTTTTTTTTGTGAGCGTTTAAATTCTATTTTTTTTCGCTACTCATTAAGAATTTAAATATTAATTGGTTCTCGCCGCCAAATGTACGATATTGCTGACTACATTTGGGTGGTCAGTGAGTGAGGTGGCGATGAGCTTCAATTTTTTACTTCGTTTTGTCGATATTCCATCGATATGGTAGTGTGTGGGAAAATCCCTTGCCCAAATCAGCAACCAAAGGGAAGCAATTGCAAACAAAAATCAAATTTAAAAAAAATTGTGAGTAGTAATTATAACAAACGTGACACGTCCCAGCAATTGGCTGGCAGCACAAAAATATCGAAAATCCCGTATAGATGATTGGAGCAAATTTCCCAATCGACAGCGAAACGAATTTTATCGAATGATTCATCAAAATCAAATGAATTGCATTTTGAATAATTTGGGAGAACATAGAATGTAAAATCGAGCTTAAGACTACTTTGTAGACCGAAAAATATATAAATTGTAACCTACATCACAGCGGTAGGCAGGGGAGAAAAGGGACCAAGTTCATAGTTTGTCCCTTGGATAGGTAGTCCTAATATTCATTTGTAGCTACATTTGTGCACAACATTCAGACATATATGTTATTAATTAAATTACAATGGCGTAATTTTAGTGGGCGTTGTTATCCTTTACCGAAGTGAGGATTTTAAGGACTTTAGATTCATCAACCTTATTTTTAATAGACTTAACAGAATTGCAGATCTTTCTTCTCGCTCACTACCTGAATTACGATATATTAAGTACTTTTCATATTCTCTTGTTTGAAATCCCAAAATTATCTTTATTTTTTTCTTTCTTTTTGGAATCTGCATTTCAGGCACTCTCTATCCTTTCAAAGGCGTCTGTCGGTACTAAAAAACAAATAAAATAGTGTCAGTCGGTTTTGCCGACAGGTGTATACTCCCAACCTTGAGTTATGATTATTCAAATTGTTTGCCGTATATGGAGTATGTTCCGAAGGAATGGGTCTATATAGCCCGTTTTGTATTGGACCTAAATAAATATAATATAAATATTTTGACGTGCCAAATTTGGACTATATCGACTACTTCCTATAGAGGGTGATATGAAAAACTGCAACCAACTTCAGACTACTGTCATTTCTAAGCCACTCATCCGACAGCTATTAAAATTATTCCAGTGACAGCTCATTATATTGTTTACAAGCGTACAAAAGCATTTTGGTAAGCATTTTCCACAAAAAAGTTATTCGTGGTGGTAGAGGGATTTCTTTATATTTGGCTGGAAAATCACAATTGGCTATCGTTAGAGCACTCTAGTATTTAAATGTGAATAAATCTTTTGTTTCTCGTACCATCGCTCGTTACCGTGATACTGGTAGTGTAGCTCGACGTCAAGGAAGTGGACGGAAGAAAATGGTTCAAAAAGTAAAGAAGCGACTCGATCAAAACCCAGTGACCGAAAAATGGCTCGTGAGCTGAACATATCGTGATATTTCATTCGGGAAATATTAAAAAATAAGCTCGGGGTAAAGCCATTAAAATTCCAAAAAGTACAAAAACTTACACCACTACAGAAAGAAAATAGACTTAAGCTAAAGAGTTGCTTCGCTTGGCCGAAAGTGGTGAGCTGCCGAATTTGGTTTCCTCCGATGATAAAACATTTCTTTGTCCAGCAGTTGGTAAACAAAGAGGTCAGCTGAAAATGTGCACCTTCGGTTGGCCAGCAGAACTCAAGCGCCGACCATGGTGATGGAGTGGGCCGCCATAACAGCCGTAAAAATTATTTCGGAGAATAGAAGACAATTATGTTTAGAGGTGATAGCAAAATATTTACGTTGAAATGGACCAACCAGAAAAATTTCACCACTTGGCAGTTACTCTAAAATTATAAACGAATTGCATGGAGTTAGAGCTGGGCAGAAGCCTACCATTTGGATGGTCATCGGAAAATATTTAGCGTTTAAAATAATATATAACTTCTATGTAAAAAATACGAAAATTTTCACAAAACCGCTAATATTTTTAGTCACCGACGACACAAATGCATTTAAAGCTCACTTCTGACCACCATGTGATGCTGATAGGCGAAATATTGAAAATATAGCGAAATAGGTACAGTATACATGATTGGACTGATTTTTACAATTCTCACCAATTCGGAATAGCCTCTTGCCAGAAAAAGAAAAAATCACGTAAAAATACGTCAATAAAAAAGTGAATATTTTTTGTTATATTTTTTGTCGTATTTTTTATCAATTTGACTTACAATTTTGCTCAATTATTTCAAAAACGAAATCTATCAAAATGGATTTGGACCTAAGGGACTTGTAGCATATTATTGTGTTGCAGTGTATCACATGGTCAGCCGCTCACGACTATAGCCTTTGCTTTCTTTCATTACTTTTGCATATGTATTTTTCATATACATTTGAATTGAAAAATGTTCGTAAATATTCTAAATATACTCCGATCTGATATAAGACAACTACTTTTGGAACTTCCTTCTCAAAAAGGCTTTCCAATATGTAGTAGTCCTCTCAAAAATTATTTTTGAATGTTCCTGGGAGCTATTTTTTTTTTTTATTTTTATACTTGTCTCAGATTTATAATCATAACGTTTTAAGCACTATTTGTGAAGACTTCTAAGGACCCTTCAAATTTATTCCAAGAGTTATCGCTGGATTTACTTTATAAATTATTTTCGAAAAGTATTTTAGCTTAAATTTTATAAATGACAGACTTATAAATTTATTTTTGAATTACTCCCAAAGCTATAAGATTGGAATATTTCAATTTTTAAGACCTGTCTGAGCCAAATCGTCGAATTTTTTAAATTATTTGTTAACGTTTTCAGATTATTTTAAATTTCTTTGCAACCTTTTTCAGAGCTATAAGTTTGAACAGATTACTTTTGAAATTGTTTTTCGGTTCTCTCCAAGCAAAAAAAAAGGAATCTTTTTTTAAGAGGTCTATTAGAGTATAAAACATTGGATTTATAAAACTATTTTAAGGGGACACAGAGCTTTGGGCGAATGCATATTAAATATTAATTAAAGTAGGCCTCTCTGAGGGTCCATCGGATCTATTCTTTAAAGGATACTTGTAGGTGTTTCATATACATAAGTGTGTTCAAGTTCAATATATTCATAATGGAGTATCAAAGCTATGAAATTAAAAATAATTGTGAAAGTTTCAGAGTTATAGGCGGGGAAATTTTCAAACTGTTATTAAATGCTACTCAAAATCATCTCCTTAACGTTATTTATGATGACCGTTATAACCTTGGAATGTTTTAAATAATTTCGAAGTTATTTTAAAGGATTTTTTTAATTTTTTTAATTTTTATTTTTTTTTAATTTTTTTTAATTTTTATAGCAGCTATAAAGGGTTTTTTTTCAGTTTTCTATTGAAGATATTCCAAGGAAAAGGATATATAAATTTTTCAGTTTTATAAGCAAAATTACACTTAATAAACTTTAATGCAAATACATGAAACCCTACAGATCATAAATGAGTCTATGAATGAAGTCAATGCTAATACCAAAGTGTGAGTGGAACATATCTCCATAATTAAATGCGTAAAAAAAGTCATTAATATTCCAACATTATGTTTGGCGCAACACGAAAACTAACAGTTTAGGTGTCAATTATGTTTGAAATACTCGCGGTGAATAATCAATGCGGTGTTACAAACAAAAAAAGCGGAAGTATATTTGAAACGTGGGAACTATTTTAGCAAAACAAACAAAGGGATGTGATTCATTTCGATTGTAACAGTCTTGCGATTAAAATATTAGATATTTTATGTTTTTGTCACTTTCCTTTTTTAAGTCGTCCTTTTTCACTGTATGGTTTTAGGCACATATTAAAGTATCCATTTAAAATTTGATCTAAACCAAATCTGTTGCCATCGTCGATCTACGTTCATCTACATGTGAAGAATAAAATGCATTATTTGAACTGTTCAGTGTTATATAGAGAATTTTTTTTTTAATTGATTTTTAAATGAAGCAGTAAATTTAAGGAGCATCGTTATTGGTATGCAGACGACATCATCAAATTAAAAAATGCATTTTGGAAATCACCCATGTATTTGTATGACAAATAGACCTTGTAGACATTTTTTACTTAGCACGTGTTGTGCATCATTTCAATTGTTCAATTAATTTATTTCTTAGCAACTCTATTGTATTGGAATTTCTGTTTTGTTGGGAGTGCTGGGATAATTAATTAATTATTTTGATTGATCTTATTGCAACGAGCACCTACAATGATTAGAATTGATTAATTTGTAGATTCGTGTTTTTTCATATCTGGCAGATAAACAAATATGCCGTGTATTTTTATTTATTTATTTATTTATTTATTTATTTTTTTTTTTTTTTTTTTGATAATTGATAACTTTATATATTATACAAAATTATAAAAAAATGGATTTTTAATTTTTCATTTTGGTATTAAATTATAATATAAGGGTAGTAAGTGTATATAATACTTAAAAGATGCGAAGAGTACTAACAAATTGAATGGAAAAACGGAATGAGAGTCACTGATATAGTGTAGGATAGATGTATTAATGGATTTTTGGAAATTTGAAACTTGAGGTAACGAAGAGTTATAAAATGGTACTAAACTTATAAAATCGTAACATTTGGTATTATATGAACCTATATTAAATAAAGCTACAAACTTGAAATTTGGTATGAGGATCAAGACTGGAAATTACTCGTTTTGGAAATGTGTTCTAAGTTTGCGAACTGTCATGTATTAGGTGAATGGATGGAGCTGGAATTTCTAAGCTTTGGTATTGGATTCGATGTTGGTGGTAGGTTTGAGAATTGAAGTAGATTTTTGAAATGTGTAAGAAAATTAAAAAATGGTACAATTTGGTACTAAATAGTATAAAATTGGGTATTGGGTGAAGGTATAGAGCTGAAATCCTGAAATTCAATATGGAAGTCACGCCGAGGTCTGTGTTGGAGAGAAGGATGTGGTTTTGGACATGCATACTATAACTGTACAAAATGATACTATATTTGGTAATGAGGAAAGCTACAGAGCTGAAATCCTGGAAAATTGGATGTGGGTTTTAACTAATTGCTCTTCGGTAAACTTCCCATATTTTTTTGAAAAAAGAAAAACTTAAACAATACACAAAATTGTGTAAGTCTTACAATTTAGAACGATGTATGATGATTTTATAAAAAAATGAACAAATTGTGCAATTTGACTAAAACGTCCTAACACGTATATCAGAGTGTACATCGCATAGTTCCACATTTTTTTTTAATTTCGAATTAAGATTACTTGGAATATCTACTTTTAGGTACAATATTATCACGATATTTTCCTTAAAAATATTATCCTTCAAGTGTCAAAACGCGAAAGAGGACTTTTTGGGCCTTTATTTAAAAATAAAATAAATGAAATTCTATTATAGGATTATAGGACAATAAAAGTCTAAATCCTACCTTTACCATGATTTTCAATTCTTCTACAAACCCGCATTTTAGACAGATGACGTCAAAGACAAGACTATTTGTATACCCTCATCCATATGGTTAGAGAGGGTTTACATCTTTTGATACGGCCAAAACGGGCATAATCGAAATAAAGGTTTTAGACTCTAGGTCCCTTCTAAATCCGTTTCAGGACATCGATCTAGCGATGTCCGTCCGTCTGGTTGGCTGGTGAGCACCATAACTCTCGAGGGGAGTATCCGATTTCATCTAAACTCGGTATATCTTAATATTACTATCAAACTTGGATCGAGTTCGGAGACGGGCAAAATTGGTCAACTCCTTCTGGAACCTCCCCAACAAAAGGTCAAAAATTTTCATATGCCTTATAAAACAAGAAAGGAACATCCAATTTTGTTGCAATTTTGCAAATCCTAATATTTGTCACAGTGCTAGGTGGATTTTGAAAATGGACAATCTCGGTCTACTCCGCCAAGTACCTCTCCACAAAGGGTCAACATTTTGAATAATCATAACTATTATAAAATGTGATATAAGAGTTCGATTGCCTTCAAATTCCACACATCCCAACACAAATATGGTGTGAAGACGGAGTATATCGGACCACTCCTGTTGGTACCTCCTCCACAAAAAGTGTAAATATATTGAATAAAATTCAAAAATGCATTCTATGAAATGCGAAATAAGCAACCAATTTCCAAGCCACTAATCCGACGGCTGTTACAATTATTCCAGTGACAGCCCATTATATTGTTTACAGGGGAAAAAAAGCAGTTTAGTGAGAATTTTCCAGAAAAAAAGTTATTCGTGATGGAATTCAAGCGTGATAGTGTGATTTCTTTATCTTTGGCTGGAAACCACAACTGGCTATCGTTAGAGCACTCCAGCATTTAAATGTGAATAAATTTTTTTGATCTCGTACCATTGCTTGTTAGCGTAGCCCGAAGTCAAGGAAGTGGACGGAAGAAAACAGCAACATCAGCAGAAATGATTCGAAAAGAAGCGACTTGATCGAAACACGCATCGCAGTGGCCGAAAAATGACTTGTGGGCTGCCATATCGCAATATTCCATTCGGCAAATATTGAAAAATGAGCTCGGGGTAAAGCCATTGAAATTCCAAAAAGTGCAATACCTTACACCGCAACAGAAAGAAAATAGACTCAAAAGAGCTAAAGAGTTGCTACGTTTGGCCAAAAGTTGTGAACTGCCGAATTTGGTTTTCTCCGATGGGAAAACATTCAAAATGAGAAAACAAACTAAATGGTCGGGTTTATTGCCAAAGAGGTCAGCTGAAATGTGCACCTTCGGTTGATTACCAGAACTCAAGCGCCGGCCATGATGATGATGTGGGCAGCCATAACAGCCGATGATCGTTCTCCGCTCGTATTAATCGATCGTGGCATCAGAATAAATGGGGAATATTATCGGGAAAATATTCTGGAGGGTGCATTAAAGCCTTGGGCATCTTGCAACAGGACTCAGCACCATCGCACTCAGCACGCGCCACCCAAGAATGGTTACAAAATGAGGTTCCTCGCTTCATTTCCAGTGCACAATGGCCGCCAAAATCTCCGAATACCAATCCGATTGACTATTGTGTCTGGAGTATTTGGAAAGCAAGGATGGCACTAAAAAGTACCAAAGTGTCGATCACCTCAAGCAAGCGCTTCGCCGGGAATGGGCCAAAATACCGCAACATACGGGCAGCGCGTGACGTTTTCAGTGGTCGTTTGAAGGCCATAATTCGTGCCAAAGGTGACCAATTCGAACAATCTAAACTTATTCTCAAATGTGATGCTATTTACGACATTTTTTGCTTTCATTCAATAAAATTTAAAAATATATATATAAACACTGTCGCGTTTGACTTTGTTGCAGATTTTTTATCTCACCCTGCCACCGCCAAATGTTCTATCCATTAGGACTTAAAAACCAGGGGCTCTTCGAATGAAAATTTGTAACCGAGACCAAAATAAATTAAATATTCTAGTATCGCTATATTTTTGAACATAACATTCCGTGGTCTTAAGCTTTGAATATTAGTTCTACCTAAACATTTGTCAAAACTTTTTGTATTCATAAAAAAGCAAATTTTTCTCAACCGGTTTCTTTGTGCTAAAAATACGCATCCATATTGAAACCATTAAACAAACAATGCAAATATCATCTGTAAATCCCCTTTAAACCGCAAACTAATGACAGTTGGTTGACGATATGTTCAGTTGATTTGAAGACTAGAATACACCCCATTTTGATAATTAATTATTTAAAATAGTGCCAATCCGGTTTTGCCTTAGTTTTGTCAGATTTATTTAAAGCATCTCAAAACACACACAACAATTAAATCATTAGACAAAGCAATTTGTTATCAATTTTATTACATAATTCCTCCAAATTATTCGATACGTCACGCTAACTACTCGCATTAATAATTAATTATTCAATCAGACGACAATAATTCATTTTTATCGATTTTATTATTTATTTTCCATCGTAATCATGTTGTTTGTGGTTGTCAATAATCAAAGTACGGAATGTCTTAATTTGCATTACAAATTTAATCGAAAAGAAATGCCATTAATTGGTTATGAGTATTGTCGTTAAGATGTCGCCGATGATAGTGAAATTAATAAGCATATGTGTGTGTAGAGTATCTTATTTTGTTAATTATATTTAGATATTTAACGATTATTGTAATTATTTTCGGAACGTAATTAATATATGGAGGTAATAAGTGTTCTTCAGATAAAAGAGAAATAAATTTATTAACAGAATTTGGTTTAAAGGGTCAGTCCATCTATATTAATAGGAGAGTAAAATAATTGACGATTCATCAACGCCCAGGCGAAACGGCTGAAGCTAGAATCTTAAAATTTTGGGTAAGGATCACTCTGGGTCCGTAGGGATCAGATAAGGCTGGGTTGTTGGAAATTGGTACTGGACCGGTACGAAAAGTATCAAAAGGTACTTAATATGGTAACCTTTGTATTTGAGGAAGCAGTAGAGATAGAAGTCTTAAATTTAGAATGAGGCTCATTGATGGAGTGCTGGTTGGATGTACCAAAGGGAAATTCGTACTATAAGTGTACGAAAAGCAATTAAATGTATTGCATTTGGTACATTTTTTACATTTTATGTACCACGTAAACAGTTAAAACTAAACATTTGAACGGAAAACAAGGATGAGAAGTAGAGTCGATGTAAGTATGTCGTTTTCGAAGTAAATTTGGTACTACTTCTAAATCCTGAAATGTTGCATTGCTGGAGGATTGTAAGATTGATATGGAGGAAGTTTTGGAAACTTGTACTTATATGCACGAAAAACATTAATGGTACTAAATTTAAGGCAATTTAAACTTTGGGAAAACCCACAGAGTTGGAATCGTGACATTTGGAAATAAGATTACTAATATGTTGTAGAACTGAGGTATGTAGGAAGTTTCGATCTAAATCTAATTTATGGGAGAACCTGAAATTATGGGAGAACCTGAAATTTGAAAATAAGATTCCTATTCCTGGACTGCATGATGTAGGTAGGTATGAAAATTTCTACTTAAGTCCACTAAATAGTACTAAATTTGGTACAATTTGGATTTGTCTGAACCAATAGAGTTGGTATATTGAAAATTGAAAATAAGATTATTGTCGGAGTGTAGGATTGGGATATGCCGGTAATTTTGGATGGTTGTTCTTTATGTACTAAATTTGGTACAATTTGGATTTAGGAGAAATGTATCATACATTGAAACGATGTTTTCTGTATGAACAATTTTACTATGCCGACGACATACCCAGAGAAGAAATTCTTAAGCCTTACTTAAAAAGTATTAAATTTAGAAAAACTTAGGTCAGCGTAGCCGGTGTTGGACAAACTCGGAGGAGAAAATCTGAAGGTCCCGCCGAAGGCCAGCTACCTAAAACAACAATAAATTTGGAAAAACTTTAGTTCGCGTAGCCGATGTTGGACATACAAAAAGCAGAAAATCTCAAACACCAACCGAAGGCTGTCTACTTTAGCCAAGTATAAAATTTAGAAAGACTTTGGTTCGCGTTGCCAGTTTAGATCATACCTAGAGGATAAAATCCCAAGCCCAAGCGAATGCCTGCCACATAAAGCCATTAAATTTAGAATACTTTGATTCGAAATACTCGACTCCATTAATGGACCCTTTTTCGACTTTTTTGGTTTTATATACAACAAATTCGGGTCCAAATCGATATCTTTGATGTGACTCCCAAATCGATTAAAATAAACCCCATAATGCGACCACTTATTGGATGAATAGATATTTTCATTAGCTTTATATTTATATGTCCATATTGTTTAATATACCTATATTGTTCATTTCGTTTTTTTCGGGTCTAACCTGGGTCTTAGACCCCAAATATCAGGACGCCTCCCCGATGAAAAAAATTCACGGAATCTTGAAAAAATTGCAAAACAAATTCGAGAGTTTTTTATTTTTATGTTTTCAAGGATTGTCTGTTGTAAAAATCGTGTGTTTTTAATAATTTTGGGGATTTCTTGTCTTGATTAATCGTTGTCTTGATAAAGATTCAAACGATTTTTCCGCTACTTGATATTTTTTAAAAATTTTCAATTTTTTTTTTAAATTTAAATTTGTATTAAATAATATCAAATGTCTTCTCAATTGGAAACTATATATGTTTTAAGAATGTATCATAGAATGCCATGTTTTGGACAGAAACGTGGAATAATAAAACCAAAAATCTTAATTTTTTTGGAATATATTTCTTTTTTATGAGAAACAAGTAAAAAAGCAGTAAGTTCGACCGGGACGAACTTTGAATACCCTCCACCATTTGAAACGAATTAGAAAATTTTCAAAAAAATAAAATCCATTAAAAATTCAGTTAAAATCTTTAAAATACCTAATATCGGAAGGTGCCGATATATGGGGGATATACGATATTGTGGACCTATTTAGACAAATCTATGTCTGGGGGCAAAGTATTCACAATTTTCAAAATGTGTCTAAAATCGTCAAAATACCTAATATCGAAGAGTTACTGTTATATTGGGGCTATACGATATCGTGGACTTATATAGACAATTATCTTACAGGGGATAAAGCACTCACAAGGAACTCTTTGTGTGGAATTTCAGACAATACCATTGGAAAATGTGGCTAAAATCATCAAAACACCGAATATCGGGGGTACCGCTATATGGGGGATATACGATATCGTTAACCTATAAAGAGAATTCTCTGCCAGGGGGTAAAGTGGTCACAAAGAATTCCTTGTGTAGAATTTCAGGCAATTCCGTTGAAAAATGTGGCTACTTATGGGGGCTATACGATATCGTGGACCTATATAGACAATTTTCTTTCAGGGGGTAAAGTACCCAAAACAAATCCTTGTGTGGAATTCAGACAATTCCGTTGAAAAATGTGGCTAAAATCATCAAAATACCGAATATCGGGTGGTACCGTTATATGGGGGCTATACAATATCGTGGACCGATATAGACAATTCTCTTTCAGGGTTTAAGTACTCTTAAAGAACTCCTGGCTAAAATCATCAAAATACCGAATATCCGGGGGTACCGTTATATGTGGGATACAATATCGTGGACCTATATGGACTATCCTCTTTCAGGGGGTAAAGTGCTCAAAAAGAACTCCTTGTGTAGAATTTCAGACAGTTCCGTTGAAAAAAGTATCTAAAATCGTCAAAATACAGAATATCGGGGGTACCGTTATATAAGGGCTATACGATATCGTGGACCTATATAGACAATTATCTTTCAGAGGATAAGGCACTCAGAAGGGACTACTTGTGTGGCATTTCAGACAATTCCATTAAAAAATGTGGCTAAAATCATCAATATATCGAATATCGGGGGGTACCGTTATATGGGGGCTATGCGATATCGTGGACCGATATAGCCCATCTTCGAACTTGACCTGGCTGCAGACAAAAGACAGATCTGTGCAAAATAGGGAGCTATTTTAATTCGTTTTGACTGTATCGTGATTACAACAGACGGACAGACGGACGGACATGGCTAAATCGTCTTAGAATTTTACGCTGATCAAGAATATATATACTTTGTTGGGTCTAAAATGATTATTTCAATGAGTTACAAACGGAATGACGAACTTAATATACCATCCATACTATGTATGGTGGAGGATATAAAAATTATGGGTTTTAAAAAATTCCCTCGATAATAACTTTGTGTAAGAGGCTCCTGTAAAACTGTGGAGTTTTTAAGAAGGAGGCTAAAAACGTGAATTTTTTTTAAATACATTTTATTGGTCAAATTTTTTGAATCTTCAAGGACTTCCAGGTAAAAATATAAATTTTTGAAAAATAACTTTTCAAGGATTTCTTGACGAAAATTCACGAATTTTTTTGAAATTTTGTTCAAGGACAAGTAAGAAATGTCTATTAAAATTATTTTAAAAAATGATTTTTTTGGAATATTTACAGCTTTTGGTAAATAATACAAAAAATACCTTTCCTAATATTTTTATTATATATTTTTGAAAAGTGTTTAGAAGGATTGCAGCGGCATACAAATGTTTATAGCAGAATATACCTCCCATCATAAAAACGAAGATTTCTTTACAAATAAGTATTTTAGATCATGACTCATCGTCGAGGAAATTTTAACACCAAGCCTAAAAACGCAATAGTCCTAATAAATTATTTAATTTATTGTGTAGAAATCAATATTGGTAATCTCTACGTCACAAGTGCTTAAAAAGAAGACGAAAGAAAAAAAAACTACAGACAAATGAACAACCCAAGCTACCGACACAGTTATCAATCATAAACTGGTTTTACAAAAATAAACACAACTTCAGCAGTGGTGTTTTGTTGTTAAATGTTTAACATTTTGGTCACGTTTTTTCGCTAAATGTTTAATTTGATTGTTTGAAATAGCATCTGGTTTTTTAAAAATCATATGATTGTGTTTGTTGTTGGGTTCACAAATGTTTATTATTATATTATAATAAACATTTGTAAAGATAAGGAGAGCTTTAAAATATGAAAATGGTTGTATTGCATTAACATGTTAAGGGTGAAGTTAAGTTTAACAAACTCTGGAATTTGCTTCAAGAAATCAGGTTCTCAGAATGTCTATTGAATACATATTAGAATGTCACAAGAAATAATATTATGTGCTTTGGAAACTACAATGTTATGGATGATGAACGCGAGATTAAGACGATAACACAATGACATTTTAGCACCACCATTCACGCGGAATGAAAAGATTGGATGTAGCCAAAATCGCGTAAATCGGAGGATAAGATAATATGAGGTTTATACTCAATAGTGGATTTATATTACCCAACCCAAAACTTGCATAAGACCAATAATTAGTTATGCATTTCCAATTTGCTTCAATATATCCCCGACGATAATGAAGGAACTTGAGATGATGGAGAGGAAAATTTTAAGGTTTTGTATAGGGAAAAATTTTAGCAGCACAAAAAAAAAGATATTTAAATAACTATATTTCTTCCAATTAAAAGTTAAAGCGTTTTTCCACATACGCTTTTGATATTTTGGATAATTTTAACTTAAGATTGGAATTTAATGAAAATGCTTATATGATAGCATTCAGAGAAACTTTGGGTTGTCAAACACACAGTATCCCTCTCCTTTGGGGTATTCAAATGAGGATCAGGCAGGCATTACCTGCTTTCATGAAAAGGCGCTCGCCGGGACTCAATGAGGGTAGCTACTGCGTACCTTTTTATTATTTTTGTATTGTTTTTTTTTTCTTTTTCATTTGTTTCTTTTAGATTTAAATTCTAGTTTAAAGTTTTAAACAATAGATTTAAGATTTTCTCTTTATGTAAAAGTCCCGGGAGCAAGGGCGTCCATTAAAGAATTAGATGTTTACATTTTATGATGCTGTATAACTCTTCTCGGCATTAGGATAATACATTATAGTCTTAAGGATTCCTTTAAGGATTTTCCTTTTTGTTTTAATTGTCATCTTATTGATAAAAAAGACTCAATAAAATATTACTTAACTTAAAAAAAGAAGAAATAAGGACGTCTTGAAATGAAATCGTAGATTTTTTAACATTTTTTCGTGGGGCTTTAGACAAATGTTCTTGATTTTTAGACGTTTCTTTTTTTAAGGGAACTCCTGATAAAAATTTTCATTTCAACTTTCAAATATTTTTAAGATATTTTTTATCCAAAAATCGTACATTTCTTCCAGAAACATTCTGGTAAAACCATTGACTTTTTAAGATTATTTTCTTAAGATCATCAATACTTGTGATCCAGATCTTCCATTCAAAAACAAATTAAAATGTCAACAACTTATTTCCAGCACATCTCGACAAAAAATACTGCCGTTTTTACACCCCCAGCCATATGGCTACAAAGGGTATATATGATTTGATACGGGTAATACGTCCCTCACCGAAATTACTGTCTTAGACTTTAGTTCTCTGTGGACCAAATCCGTTTTAGGATATTTGGAGTCGAACTAGGCGAGTCTGTCCGGCTGGCTGGTGCGCAGGATAGCTTTTGGAGGGAGTTTGATCCAAATTTAGTACATCGTAATATTATTGGGTAATATCGGACCACTTCTTCTGGTACCTTCCCCACAAAAGTGCATAATTTTCAAAGAAAATAATTTACCGTATAGACCAAGAAATGATCATGCAATTATACAAACTTTGCAAATCCCAATTTTTTATCAGTACTATGCCAGGTGCGAAAAAGTGGAAAATATCGGCCACTCCATCAAATACCTCCCCTATCATCAAAATTTTGAATAATTATAACTCTTATTTAATTACAAAATAAGCTTCCGATACCTTTTAAATTTCACACATCTTAAAATTTCTACTTAAACAAAATCCTGTGTGGAAATAGTAAATATCGAGCCACTCTTATTTATATTCTTGATTAGCATAAAATTCTATGTCGATTTAGCAATGCCCGTCAGTCTGTGGAAATCACTCTAGCTTCCGAACGAATGAAGATATGCGGTATTTTGATGAGTTATGGTCATTTTAAAGTATGCTTTTTTTTCCTCTTTAAAAAAGTTATCACAAATTATGGTTGAAAACCCCGAAATGTCAATATTTAAGGAGTTATGGCCATTTTAAAGTATCATATTTTTCGTCTTCAAAAAAGTGATCACAAATAATAGCTAAAAACCCCGAAATGTCAATATTTAAGGAGTTATGGCCATTTTAAAGTATGATATTTTTCGTCTTTAAAAAAGTGATCACAAATAATAGCTCAAAACCCCGAAATGTCAATATTTAAGGAGTTATGGCCATTTTAAAGTATAATATTTTTCCTCTTTAAAAAAGTGATCACAAATAATAGCTCAAAACCCCGAAATGTCAATATTTAAGGAGTTATGACCATTTTAAAGTATGCTATTATAGATACTACGGCTTAAGACAGAAAATTGGTCATGTAGGTCCACGTCTTCGTATAGCCCCCATATAACGATACCTCCCGATATTCGATATATTGATGATTTTAGCGACATTATTTACCGGAACTATTTCAAATTTAGTATTTGAAGTTCGTAAGGAATACTACAGCCTATGACAGAAAATTGTCTGTAAAGGTCCACGTTTCATTACCCCCATGATACCTCCCTATATTCGGTATTTTTATGATTTTAGCTACATTATAAACAGATTTTTTCAACTTTCGCATTTGAATATTGTAATAGCTTGTGACAAAACTCGCCTATGCAGGTCTACGTCGTCGTAGAGACCTTAACAGTGTTGTTGAAAATATACGACTTAAGTCTTGGAATCTTGAAAATCATTTAAAGAATTTTGGAGATTTCATAACCAATTCTTTGCACAGGTGTGTCGCTTAAATATATTCATATTTTATCTCAATTTTGTGGTGGCGCATAAACTGCCTGGGAATCACAGCTTCTACTGCATCCAAAATAGATAGAAATTGGGGAAGTTAGAAAACCAGAAGAGTGACTGTCATAAACAGTGAACAAAAAAAAAATCCAAAAAACAAACGAACGAAACAAGAGTAATTTATTAAATTGATTGTGAACTTTTTTTGTTTTGTTTTTTTTTTTTTTTTTTGTCTGGCGTTGCGCTAATGTTTCCAGGTACTGAAACAGCATGAGATTTGAAATATGGCCGAACCAAAAACGAAAAGAAAAAAATTAAGACAACAAATTTTATTAGCTTCTGTCAATTTGTGAAATTCTATAAAAGAAGACTAAATTAGCTGGAGATGCATAGAAAGTTGAGAACAATGAGAGGATTAACAGTAGTCGGATTACTGGCAGTGGGTGTTGCACTGGCAAATGGTGAGTTGGGATGGAGTTTTGAAAATAAAAAAAGGAACTATTGAAATTTTTTTTGTTCTTCTTTCCAGCATATGGAGCTGGTGTAGGCTCGATTGGAGGCTCCCTTGCGGGAGCGAGTGCCAGTGCAAGTGCCAATGCAGCTGCATCGGGGGGTGGTAAAGCTGGGGCCCTTAGCAGTGCAAGCGCCTCAGCTGGTGCCTCTGCCGGAGGTATTGGCGGCGGTGTGGGTGGCAGCCATGGTTCTGCCGGAGCGTCCGGTTCGGCTGGTGTTGCCGGAGGTTATGGTTCCGCAAGTAGTGGTGCAAGTGCCAGTGCTGGTTCGGCCGCAGGCGCCGGAGGTGGTCATGGCGGTGGAGCTGGACTTGGTGGCGGAATCGGAGGAGGAGCAGGAATTGGTGGCGGAGCTGGCATCGGTGGAGGTCATGGTTCCGCTGGTGGTTATGGTGGCGGTTCCGGCTCTGGTGCCGGTCTCGGATCTGGTGCTGGAATTGGAGCTGGTATAGGTGGTCTTGGCGGTGGTCATGGATCTGGAGGTGGAGCTGGTGCTGGTCATGGTGCAGGATCAGGTGTTGGTGGTGGTTATGGCGCTGGTTCGGGCTCTGGCGTTGGTGGAGGTCTTGCCGGTGGACATGGTTCTGCTTCAGCTGGTGGATCAGGTTCCGGTTACGGTTCTGGTTCTGGTGCTGGATCTGTCCTAGGTGGCGGTCTTGGTGCTGGTGTTGGAGGAGGACATGGTGCTGGAGCTGGCCTAGGTGGCGGTCATGGTGCTGGTATTGGTGGAGGTTCAGGATCTGGTTATGGTTCTGGATCAGGATCTGGTGTTGGTGCCGGTATAGGTGGCGGTCTTGGAGCTGGTGTTGGAGGAGGACATGGTGCTGGAGCTGGCCTTGGCGGCGGTCTTGATGCTGGCATTGGAGGAGGACATGGCGCTGGTGTTGGAGGAGGTCATGGTGCTGGTGCCGGTTCCGGATCAGGTTCTGGAGCAGGCTATGGCTCCGGTGCTGGAATTGGTGGCGGTGCCGGTCATGGTGGTGCTGGTGGAATCGGCGGTGGATTGGGTGGCGGATCGGGAGGTGGTTATGCCGGTGGTAGTGCCAGTGCAGGTTCCGGAGCTTCTGTCGGTGTTGGCGGTGGTCATGGAGCAGGAGCTGGTGGCGGTCATGGTGCTGGTATTGGTGGCGGCATTGGTGGAGGTAAAGGCTCCGCTGGTGGTTATGGTTCCGCTGGTGGTATTGGTGGAGGCGTTGGTGGTGGACATGGAAAAGGTGTTGGAGCAGGAATCGGTGGAGGCATTGGTGGCGGAAAAGGCATTGGAGGTGGAATCGGTGGTGGCGTTGGAGGCGGAAAAGGTGTTGGATTAGGACTTGGTGGAGGCATTGGACATGGCGCTGCCATTGGTGCAGGCATTGGTGGAGCAATTGGTAAAGGTGTAGGTGGTGCAGCTGGACTTGCCGGTGGTGCAGCACATGCCATCGCTTCTTCATTAGCATCGGCTATTACTACCGCCAAGGGTGGCTACGGCGCCGGTGGCTTAACTGGTGCCGGTGGTCTTTCCGGTTCTCATGGCGCTGGTGGTGCTAACGGCGCACATGCTTCGGCCTCATCTTCAGCTTCTGCTTCCGCCGGTGCTAAAGGCGGCTATGGAGCTGGTGGACTCGGTGGTGGACAAAAAGGCATCGCCGTAGGTTATGGCAAATAAAAAGAATACGATAAGCCAAAAATAATTGTGGACCTGCCATTTTTTGTAAATAAAGGTTTTCCATTTCCACCAAAAACCATGGCCTTTTAATTAAAAATATTTCTTCCTTTCTTTGCTCATTCTATACCGCATTTTCGAGTTTCAAGTATTTTTCATTATTAAATATCCATCACTTATAGGGCAACAACATATTGTTAAAAATAACACCATGCCGTCATTCAACAATGAAATAAAGTTCTGGTAATTTTGTGGCCAAAAAAATGTCATCTATAAAATTTCACGTTAAAATAGCATCAAGTCGACAGTCGAAAAAAACTCCGATTACAATTAAAAATTGAAATCAATGGCTTCACATCCACCCATTGTTGTTGTCGTTTTGTGGTTTCGTGGCCATATGAAGGTGGTGTGATCAGTGGGTATTAGTTTATGATTGAAATTATCGAAAGTTTGCGACAGATTGATGTTTTCAGAGCCTAATTTTAAGCAAGATTCTTCTCTGAGAGTGTCGATCTAGTTATGTATGTCCGTCCGTCTGTCAATCTTATTTTATAATCACTCTACAGGTCGCAATTATGGCCCGATCCTCACGAAATTTAAAATGTAGGTGGGGTTACGGTCAGAATATAAGCCTATTGCTTTTGGAGAAGATCGCATGATATTTAGGGGAGGAAATGGAACAAAAACTGAAAAAATTCCTGATTTTGCAGTTGCTCTGCAAGTCGTAATTATAGACCAATTGACACTGAAGTTAGCATGGAGCTAGAGCTTAGGGCTGGGCAGAAGCCTTCCAATTTTGATAGTCATCGGATAATATTTAGTGGTTGAAATAGACCATAACATTTGTGTTAAATAAAAGTCAAATGTTCCATTAAACCGTGACGAAATCACAAATAGATAGGGTTAGGCTCAGAAGGGCTAGGCCTATTGTTTTTCAAGATGCCCGCAATATTCTTAGGGGTTGAAATGGACCAACAACTAAAAATTTTACTGATTTTTCAGTTGTTATAAAGGTCACAAATAGACCACTACTTTTGTACGAAAAAATACTAATATTTCCATTCTACGAAAACGCTAAAAAAACTTAAGTGCGAAATACAAAATACACAAAAGAAAGAAAAATTTTCCTAATCACACAATTGAAACCAATCGACACCAAATTTTGCATGAGAAGAGAGTTACTCGATGGAGTGGAACGATATTGTCCATTTTCGCACCTGATCTAGCACTGATGTAAATATTTGTTGCTCGGCGGTAATTTGGCTCAATCCCGAAGAAGCGCTTGGTTGAGGTGATCGACACTTTGATATTTTTTAGTGCCAACCTTGCTTTCCAAAATACTCCAGACACAATAGTCCAACGGATTGGTATCCGGAGATTTTGGTGGCCATTTTGCGCTGGAAATGAAGTGAGGAACCTCATTTTGTAACCATTCTTTGGTGGCGCGTGCTGAGTCTTTTTTGAATGTCCAAAATGTTTGCGTGCCCAAGGCTTTAATACACCCTCCAGAATATTTTCGCGAAAATATTAGGCATTTATTTTGATTCCACGGTGAATAAATACGAGCGGAGAGCTACCATCGGCTGTTATGGTGGTCCACATCATCACCATAGCTTGAGTTCAGGTGGCCACCGAAGGTTTGTTTACAAACTGCTGGACAACGAATGTTTTCTCATCGGAAAAAAACAAATTCGGCAGTTCACCACTTTCGGCCAAGCGACGCAACTCTTTAGCACTTTTGAGTCTATTTTCTTTCTGTTGTGGTGGTTTTCGCACTTTTTGGAATTTCAATGGCTCATTTTTCAATATTTGCTGAATGGAATATTGCGATATGTTTAGCTCACGAGCCATTTTTCGGGCACTGCGACGCGGGTTTCGATCAAGTCGCTTCATTACTTTTCGAACCATTTCTGCTGATGTTGCTGTTTTCTTCCGTCCACTTCCTTGACATCGGACTACGCTACCAGTATCACGGTAACGAGCGATGGTACGAGACACAAAAGATTTATTCATATTTAAATGCTGGAGGGCTCTAATGACAGTAGCTTGTGGTTTTCCAGCCAAATATAAATAAATCACACTATCTCGCTTGAGTTACATCACGAATAACTTTTTCTGGAAAATTCTCACCAAAATGCTTTTGTACGCTTGTAAACAATATAATTAGCTGTCACTAGAATAATTGTAACAGCTGTCGGACGAGTGGCTTAGAATGGCAATTTTGCACATATGTTTATTTTGCCAGTAGGCAGGTTAAGTTCGTAAATGGGCCATGTAGGTCCACGTTTTCATATAGCCCTCATATAAGGGTACCTCCCGATATTCGGTATTTTGATGATTTTAGCTAAATTTCAAATTTGGTATTTGAAGTTCGTAACGGATACTACAGCATACGACAGAAAATTGTATGTGCAGGTCCACGTCTTCGTATAGCCCGTATATTACGGTATTTCCCAATATTCGGTATTTTGATGATTTTAGCGTCATTATGCGCCGGAGTTGTTTCAAATTATGTATTTAGAGTTCATAATGGGAACAACAGCAAAGACATAGAAGTGTAAAGATAGGACAAGGCAGAGTCAAGATATGGTAACCCTGTGAAAATACCTTTGTTGTTACGATATCATAACAACATAATTACAAATGTTAACTGATTTAAACCGCCAAAGCAATGTGCAAATTTTCGGAAAGGTCCATGGAATAGAATTTTGAAACCAAAATTTTGGATTTTTCAAATTTTTATTTGATATCCGTTTCTGTAATAGTGGTTCTTATATTAACATGTCTCTGCCATGAGCTGTTACTCTATGTATTGTAGACACAAACCATTTGCTCAAAATGCATTTTGTCTAGTCTTTACCATTTTAGGTCTTTGACAACAGTCTGTGACAGAAAGTTGTCTATGCAGGTCCAGGTCTTCGTATAGGCCCCATATATCAGTACCTCCCAATATTTGGAATTTTGACGATTTTAGGTACAATACTCAATTAAATTGTTTGAGATGTCGTATTTGAAGTTCGTAGTGGAAGCTACAGTCTGTGAGAGAAAATTGTCCATGCAGGTCCACGTCTTCGCACAGTTCCTCCCTATATACGGTATTTTGATAATTTTAGCTACATTATTCACCGTTTATTTCAGGTTTCGAATTTGAATATGGTAATGGCTTATGACAAACCATGCTTATGTACGTCCATGTCGTAAAGACCCCAATATAAAGGCTACATTCGGTATTTTTAAAATTTTAACAGAACTTTTAAAGGATTTTATTTTTTGAAAAATTCCATATCGTTCCAGGCCGAAATGACTGCTTTTTAACATATTTAGTTTATTTTTTTTTTTTTTTTAATTTAATTATTTGAGTTGGACAGAGTTATGGATTGAACTATAGATGTTCGACAGTGAAACAAAACACGAAAAGTTTGTGAAACTAGTGTTGCCGAAAATATAATAGCAAAAAAGTCACCCTTTATTACGAGATTTGAATATTTCGATGGATAAAACAGCACTTTACTTTCTTTAATGCGATATTTCAATATTTCTACAGAAAATAGGAGAATGAATAGGATTTCGATGAGCCAATTTTAAGACACCTTTTTGCCAGTAAGTACCGGGTTCCCTATATTCGACGGACCCATGACTCTTTGGGCCCATTCCAATCGACGAGGCTTGTCCGCAGGCAACATTCTTTGCGTCAATTGAATTTTGTACGGGAACAAATACAAACCAATGCGAATAATCCGTTGTAAAGTGGACCGAGCCATGCCCAACTGCTGAGAACGGCGTTTTTGGGATGTTCTTGGGGACCTCTCAACACTGGCTCGTACGGCAGCGATATTCTCGGCCGATCGCCTTGGTCGACTTTTATATGGCCTCTTCGGATTAGAAAGAGCCTTACCATTCGAAAAATTTTCGTATAAACGCTTAATGGTGTTCTTAGAAAGCGCACTTCTCACATTTTTTAATGTTTTAAAAGCACGTTGAGTTTTTACAATTAACTTCTTCTGTTGAATGTAAATTTCAACTATTTCGCGTGGCGTGTATTGGTTCATGGTAAAAATCTGCTTGGACTGACGCTTCAAACGCGGTATGTCATTAAGCGATGTGACATCTCTGTCAAAACCTGGACAACCCTGTACTTGCAGAATTGGATTTACTCCCATAAACGGCCTTATTTGACTTAGAAGTCAAATATACCTTCCTCCAATTATCATATCAGCCCCTGTTCGAAACACTCGCTTGTTAAATATTGTATTCAACAAGTCAATAAAGGACACTAATGAAATTTAATATAACAAAATACAAAAAAACAAGTACCCACAAAAGAATATCTCTCCCCCGGAATTGTTGTGGACCGTGTGCATGTTCGAACATGTTTTGTTATGTGGCTTATGTATTGTTATTTGGTTGGTAGTTGATGCTGTTACGCCGGAGCCATTTCTTTTTTTTTTTGGCTGACAAAAACTCATTTGTTTTTTCCCTCCCTCTGCTTTCTCCCCACGTACACACACACACATACAAACACCCAGCTAAATGTTACTGTTAGCCGGAAACGGATGTTTGTTATGGCTTATATTATTCTCAACACTCCATTGAGGGTATTTGTGCCTGCCGCCTATTGTATGATGAGTAAGTACACACATACATGTGTTTGTATATATGTGAGTGTGTATGTATAATATTGTGTGTGTCGTGGTGTTTGGGCATTCGATTGAAAAACAATATTTAAGCTTTGCCATTGTTACCGATACCACCCACTCAGCCGCTTATTTCGTCTTTTCAGAGATTTTCCGTTAATGTTACTCCAGTTACCAATTGTCATTTTGTGGTTACCAATTGTGTGGAGGCTTTCGTTTTTGTAGGTGTGTGTGTGTGTGAGTGTGCGAGCGACCACGTGAGGGACAAGAGCGAGGCTTTATTGTTTGATGTTTTTGCTTGTTTCCGAAAAAATTCTGTTTTTTGTTTTTGCGATTTATTTTTTCCTTTTTTTCAGTTCAATGTTCATTTGAACGTTTTATGAATTGTCTGTTTTTTTTTGGTCTCGTGGACGCTTTTTGTTGACTATTTCCCTGTTGTTGTGCGTAAAAGCTTTCATTAATCTTGCATTTGTGTTTACGTTCAATTATCAATGATCACATGACGTCGTTATGAAGCTGTGCCGAAAAAAAAACAGCGAGAAGACAATACAAACTCATGGAATATTTAAATTTGTTGTTGGGTTTCGAAAAAAAAAAAACAAACAAAAACTGTGTTCAGAATTTTTTTCAATATCGTTCTCGAGAGTAACAAACCTAGAGTGCAAAAAAAACAAGTATTGAGAGTTATGGAAATATCAAATATATGGGAATATACTTTCGTCTACAAAAATATTAAAGTATCAGTCCATACTTTTGAGATATACAGTGTGATATAAAAAAATGCAACAAAGTCAAACGTCATAATTAGACCCTACAACACTATGTGTTGGGGGTATTATAAGTTTGATTGGGGCAGAATTTATGTAACACCTCGAAATATTGGTTTCCAATATAGGAAAGTATATATGGATCTTCCTAGCTCGCCGAGCTGAGTCGATCTAGCTATGTATGTCCGTCCGTCCGTCTGTCCATGTTAATTTGTAATCACTCTACAGGTCGCAATTATGGTCCGATCTTTACGAAATTTAAAATGGAGGTGGGGTTAGAATAGAAGGGTCAGAATAGAAGCCTATTTCTTTTGGAGATGATAGGGGTTGAAATGGACCAAATAATGAAAAAATATCGGATTTTGCAGTAGCTATACAGGTCGCAATTATAGACCAATCGACGGAATTTCGTATGTAGCTAGAGTTTAGGGCGGGGAAGAAGCCTACCATTTAGGGTGGTCATCGGATAATATTTAGCGGGTAAAATAGACCATATCTTTTGTGTTGAAAAAATTCAAAAATTTTCATTAAACCGTGAATATTTTAAATCCCGGCGAAATCACGAAGCCTTGACAAGGTTACTTCTGACCTTTACATTGATGTTAACATCCAACAAATCGGATATATAGCAAAATATGTGCGATATAACAAAACTAAGTAGTTGGGATATCAGGATATCATATACAGATCGCATTTATGGCCCGATCCTTACGAAATTTTGCATGGGTATAAGATGAGGGGTCAGAACAGAAGCCTACTCTTTTTAGATCGCAATATATTTAGGGGTTGAAATGGACCAAAAAACTGCAAAATTGTCAGCAGGTCGTAATTAACGCCCGATCCTCACGCACATTTGAATGGGGATTACCGGACATTGCAAAAGCCAAGCAGTTTTGGATGGCCATCCAAAAATACTCAATGTGTGAAGGAGTTTGCAAACTTTTGTAGACAAAATACGGAAATGTCCATTCCAGTGACTCTTTGGAGAATTCACAAATACAGGAAAGACGCACTTCTGACTATTTCGTTAACGCTGATTTCGTGGAACAATATAACCAAATGTCTGTATCTCAGTCAAAAACCAATAATAAATGTTAATCTTTTGCCACTTCTGAGAGATTATAGGTCTTTGGGAAATATTGGTTCCAGGTCTAGGAAGACCATTTACGTGCAACATCTACCAATAAATTGGAAATGAGCAAATTAGTTTAAGTTGCTATTATTCGAAAATTAGAGAACGAAACCTGATGGTTTTCTTTTATAATTTGTCACAATATCTTGTGGAATTCTTTCGAGTATCTCGCCTATATAAACAGTATCGTTTATTATAGTGTTGTAGGGTATTCAACACTAGCGGTCGGCCCCGTTCGACTGTAGCCTTTGCTTACTTGTTTTTACATTTTTTTAATTTTATTGAATGAAACCGAAAAATGTCGGAAATAGCATAAAATTTTAGAAGAAGTGTAGATTTGTTCGAATGTTGCTCTGCGGCATTTTGGCCGACATCAATCGACACTTTGGTATTTTTTAGTGCCAACCTTGCTTTCCAAAATACTCCAGACACAATAGTCGGATTAGCATCCGGAGATGTTGGTGGCCATTGTGCGCTGGAAATGAAGCGAGGAACTTCATTTTGTAACCTTTCCTAGGTGGCGCGTGCTGAGTGCGATGGTACTGATTCCTGTTGGAATGTCCAAGGTCTGCGACCAAAAGTTTTTGCATGTCCAAGGGATTAATACAACCTCCAGAATATTTTCCCGATAATATTCGGCATTTATTCTGATGCCACGGTCGCTTAATACGAGCGGAGAGCGACTATCGGCTGTTATGGCGGCCCACACCACCACCATGGCCGGTGCTTGAGTTCTGGTGGCCAACCGATGGTGCCCACCACTGTCGGCCAAGTGAAGCAACTCTTTAGCTCTTTTGAGTCTATTTTCTTTCTGTTGCGGTATAAGTTCTTGCCCATGTTGGATTTTCAATGGCTTTACCCCGAGGTCATTTTTCAATATTTGCCGAATGGGATATTGCGATATGTTCAGCTCACGGCCCATTTTTCGGCCACTGCGATCAAATCGCTTCTTTACGTTTCGAACCATTTATGATGATGTTGCTGTTTTCTTCCGTCCACTTCCTTCACGTCGGGCTATGCTACCAGTATCACGGTAACGATCGATGGTACGAGACACAAAAGATAGCCACTTGTGGTTTTCCAGTCAAATATAAAGAAATCACAGTGTCACGCTTGAATTTCATCACGAATAACTTTTTTTCTGGAAAATTCTCACCAAAATGCTTTTGTACGCTTGTAAACAATATAATGAGCTGTCACTGGAATCAATTTAACAGCTGTCAGACGAGTGGCTGAGAAATGACAGCAGTCTGAAGTTGGTTGCAGTTTTTTCATCTCACCTTAACCTTTCCAGTTTTGTTAGAATCGTTTAACATTTTTATATAGCTCTCATCATAATCTTTCGGTTTATAGTTCATTGTACAGGTAATGTTTAATATCAGTCCAAATAGGTTGGATTTTGATACATTCGATAGCATTTAGCAAATACGTCAAACTTTGTGAAAACCGGATCAGTAGTGGAATTCTGTAACTCATTTTCGAGTTATCGAAAAAAATCGGTAAAATTCAATTGCTGATAATTTGGTAAAAAACGAAAATTTTCGTAAAGTTAGCGACGAATTGGTACTTTTATTGGTATCGATAGATACCAATGATATCAACTTTCATTTCTTTTTTATATCAAAATTTTGCGTTTCAAGGTTACCGATTCTTTGTCAGTAACTCAAAAACTGAGCTAGAGAATCCCACTACTGATATAGCTATATTTTCTTTATAAATAATAAAAATACCTCCATCTAACTTAGTGAAAATCAAAACAGATGCCAAGGCTTTTTAGAGATGTATAGGGCGCTAGAAGAATATTAGCATATATATATAAATATTTTTAATCGTCTTCCTGGTCAACAACCATGATTTTTTATTAATCATTTTTTTTAACTTTGCTGATGCTACATAAAAATCCAATATTACTACGGAATTAATAAAAGAATGCGAACTAAATTTAAATTATGCAGCAAATGAAAGAAGTTCCTCTCTTCTGCATTTTTTCAATTTACATGTTTTGTAAATACAAAAATACGTATAAATAAGTACCACACATTTTAATTGCTTTAGATGCTCCTTTCAGAATTACATTTTGAAGAAAACGATAGGTTGTTCTGACCAACACCAAAAGTTTTCCTGAGTCAATGCAGTTAAAATAAACATTTGTTATACTACACCTCGACAAAAAAAAACTTTTTATCCTAAGAAATTCTCTGTAGTATAAATTACATATTGTCCCTGCTGTATTCCTTACACCTCCCTTTAGCATCAACATACGAGTCTATAAAAATGCAACAGTTTATCAGCAAAATAGAATTACATTTTGTGCACCTGAGTGTATATATTTTTAAGCTGCAATTTAGACTTTTTGTATCCTCTTCGAGCCACATAAATCTGCGAATGCTGCAAATGCGCAAAAGTGTCAACTGGAACAATAAACAACATGTCCTACCTGTAAATACAGACACCAAAAAAAACCTACCCTTACGCCAACAAATCGTTGGTGGTACTTTGATGTTGGATTTTTTTTTTCGTTTTGTTTGTTGATTGTCGGAATAGAGTGAAAATGTAAAAGTCAAACATAAAATGAGGTTACAACCATTTATCAATTTTTAGCAACTGAAATGTGTGAGCTTTTGAAAGTAACGAGGTCCGTTTGGAAAGACTTATATATGCATTATTTGAAGAGGGAATTAGAAGTTTGTTTAGACTCAGAAGTATAGTATAGACTGTAGTCACAAAAATATAAAACTGTTCTGCGTAATCTTGGAACCCTTGTGCAGTTTTACTCTTCTGACCCAAAACTAAATCTTCTACTTGTCACCAGACCAAATTAAAGCCAAATCGATTGGAGAATGTGACCAAGACCCTTGAAAAAACTAAAATCATGGGTACCTTTATACGAGGGCTGCACCAAAACTCAATATACCAACATTTCACTTTTTATGAGAACTGTGAGAATTTAAATATAGTGGGCCGATGTACTTCACTTCATTGGGATGTTAAAACAATATATTGGAATGTGAAAAATCGGCAGAAATATAGGGATGTTTGAAATTTAAAGAAAATCATATGCTTATTTGGTATTTAATAGACATTTTGATTCTGTTAACCGTTTTGTGGGGAGGTACCAGAAGGAGTAGATATAATGATCTACTCCTTCTGGTATCTCACTTCACACCAGATCTTGTATTAATCAAAACATTGAGATGTTTGAAATTTGAAGGAAATCGAATGTTTATTTCGCATTATACGAGAGTAAGAACTATTAAAAATGTTGAGCCGTTGTGGAGGAAGCACCATAGGCAGGATTCCGATCTACACCATCTTCACAATAGATCTTGCGCTAGTGGCAATATTGGAATGTATGAAATTTGAAGACAATTGTAAGATGTTTTTTTTTCTTTCAGATTATGAGCGTTTTGTTTTTCAAAATTTTGAACTCTCTGTGGGGGAGGTACTTGATGGAGTATGTCGATATTTTCCATTTTCACACCTAACTTAGCAATGATAATACTTTCAGAATTTCCAAAGTTTGAACAACTGCGGAAAATTCCTTTCTGTTATATAAGTTAAATTATTTTTGTGAAAATGTTGACATTTTGTGCGGCCATTCCAGAAGGAATGGACCAATGTGTCCATCTTGGCAGCAGATCTTGGGTTGATAAAAATATTGGGATGTGTGAAATCTGAAGAGAATCGGATTCTTACATCACATTTTAAAAGAGTTGTGGGGGAGTGGACCCATATTGTCCATCTCCGAACTCGATCTAAGTTTGACAAAAATATTACGATATACCAAGTTTGGATCAAATGGGATTCTCCCTTCTAGTGTTGTGCCCGCCAACCAGACGGACGGACGGACAGACAGACCGACGAAAGGACGGAAGTCCCTAAATCGACTCCAAATGTCCTGAAACAGATTTGATCAATATAGACCTAGGGTCTACAATCGTTATTTCACTCTGTTTCCATATGGCTGAGGGCATCAATGAGCTACAAAATGCTTGAAATCAGGATATAACCTTTATATAGCCCATATCAAAAACGGGGACATACTTGACCAATTAAATTAGAAATATAGGTCAAAAAAAATATAGATATAGTCAAGGCTATATAACAAGCCCCCAAAAAAGCTTGGTTTGGAACCCAAACCCCTTTGAGGTTTGGATTTTACCTCTTCAAAGTCCCACAATACCAAATTGTGGGACAAATGTATAATATCCACATCAACCTCCTTCTCTCCATATCTACCTCCTTCTCTCAACCAAAGGCACCAACTGTGATATCCATATTACATTTCAGCTCTATTTCTTCACCTAATATGAAATTTAGTACTTTTATGTAATTTTCGTGCAATTGTAATACACATTTCTACAACCACCTCCATATCTCAACCTTAGACACCAACAGAGGCTTAAATATGAAATTTCAGAATTTCGCCTCTATACCACAACTCAATACCCAACTTAGCACCACTTAATATTTTTCGAATAATTATAGTACACATTTCCAAAACCACCTACAAATCTTAACCAAAGACACTGACAGTGACATCCCTATAAAATTTCAGGATTCCAGCTCTATTCCTTAACCCAATACCAAATTGAGTACCATTTAGTAATTTTCGAACAATTAAAGAACGCATTTTTGAAACAATTTCCATATCGAAATTCTAGGTACCAACAGCTACGTTAATATCAAATTTAGACATCAACAGAGACCTTAAGATCAAATTTGAGGATTCTAGCCCTATCCCTTCACTCGATACCAAATTTAGTACCATTTAGTACTTTTCGTACAAAAATGGGACTCATTAACAAACTACCGCCAAATCTCAAAAGCAGATTTCATCAGTAATTTAAATATCAAATTTCAGAATTTTATCTCAATTCCTTCTCCTAATACAAAATAAAGTACCATTTAGTAATTGTAAAAATACACTACTATTTAGTACGATTCCTGCACTTGTAGTACCCATTTCTAAAACCATATCTTTACCACAAACCTGGCACCTCAGGGTCGCCAATAAACATTTTGAAATTCCAACTTCATCCGTTCACCCTAAACCAAACTGTTACAAGTGTGGTGACATTTTGTACAGTTTGCACACTTCGTACACATTTCCAAAACCACCTTCATATATCAAACTTACTTTCTAACCTTGATTCTCATACTAAATTTCATCTGTACTAATTATGCCAAATAGAACCATTCTAGAAGTTTAGTACCATTTTATAACTTTTCCTAACCTCAAAGTTCGATTTTCCAAAAACCCTTTGGAAAATCTATCCTGCATTCCACTGTGCCTCTAATTCCCAATTTCCAAAATTCTAGGTAATTTCGTTTGTCTAAAAAATATATATTTTATTTATAGTACTTTTTGTTCCCTTTTAATACAAACTTCCAAAAACTCAGCCTTATCACACGCCTACGTACCAAGACTGGCCCTCGTGCAAATATTTTAAGATTCTAGTCCCAGCGTCTGGCCTTTGATTCTCATTCTGTCAAAAAATGTATTTTTGGTTCTTTTTCAAAATATGGCCAACATATGAAAAGAAGGGTCAAAGAGGTCCCTTTGGTAAATCGTTTGAGGGTTAATAATAATCCTCGTAGTGTAACTATAATATTCGTCAAGACACTATATACCTTAAATGTACGGGTTCCAATTAATCTTAGTTAGAAAATTTCAAGAAATGTGCGATATAAGTTTTCGAAACAATTAAACCTTCGAAACCCTGAACCTTCTATTTTTAACATTACTTTCAAAATTTTCTAGATTTTTTCTGTTATAGTTTTTTGAGCTGTGCAATGATTCGAAATTTTGTAGGTCCGGCCATATTCTTGTGCTCGATGGTCCATAGTTTAATATTTGTAGTTTTGCAATTGTTTTGTGAAAATATATTCAGTAATTCTGCAAAATTTTGAAAATTATTCAGAAAAAGGAAACATCAATTTTTAAGTTTTAAAAACCAATCGATTGGATCCAAAAAAATCATATATAATATTCTCAGAGGGCAGTAGACAGCATATTTGCCTACACCTACGTCGTATATTTAGCCTACCACGAGTCAGGCTTCCACTATTTATTATGTCCCACTAGAAATGTATGTATATGTACATGAATTACTTTAGATATCACCATGCATGTGAGTGAGTGTGTGTGTGTGAGTGTCTATGTGTTGCACGTAAATATCTACTGCAGCGGCACGAAAAACATCAAATGGTAAACAATGCAAAACAATCTGCAACACGTATTTTAATACTTTGCTAAACAATAAAATATGGCATTCAAGTTTAGATAGACTTGGCAGGAAGACACAGCAACACACACACACACACATGCCCCGAGTTGAGCATCAACTTGGCCACTGCAAAAGACAGCAACAAATTTTGGAAATTTGAAAATAACAAAACAAAAACAAAGAAAAATAAACAACAAAAAAGCAACACACAATTTGAAAGCATGTCCTCCACCACATCACATATAAATTCTTCCATTTGAGCGCCCAGCTACGTTGCCATTAGAATTCGTAACTAAATGTTTGCTCAGTGGCGGAACATTAAAAAATGGTCAAAAAATGTCATGCAATATTTCCGTAGCACACTAACATACACACAAATATTTTATAGGTGCACATACATACCAAATGTATGTTTGAATGTTCCTGGGGACGGATATTAGAGATTGGACTGTGAGCACTTCAATCTGACAGTTTGGTGTTTTGTCAAAGCAAGAGCGCACTCATACAACCTCACACACCAACACACACCAAAATTATTTTATGTTTTTAAGAACAAATAAAATAAAGTAAAAGATTTTAGAACGTGTATGAAAAATAAATGGCAAAAGTTTTAGTTTTTCTGTTCTGTGTTGGATGCCAGTAGTCATAGTATTTGAAAATAAATTTTAAAACTTGGACAGAAAAGACAGAAAAAAAGGATGACATTTCTTTTGTCTTTCAGTGTGTGGAAAATAGAGTTACCTCAGTTTTGATGGGGTACCATTTTACTCTCTAATATTGAGATTGAGACCTTCAAGAATTGAGAATGGAAAAATAGAACTCTCACATATTTAAAGATACTATTCTTTATACCCTACAACACTATGTGTTGGGGGTATTATAAGTTTGATTGGGCCAAAAATTATGTAACACCTCGAAATATTGATTTCCCACATAGGAAAGTATATATGGATCTTCCTAGCTCGCCGAGCTGAGTCGATCTAGCTATGTATGTCCGTCCGTCCGTCTGTCCGTCTGTCCGTCTGTCCATGTTAATTTGTAATCACTCTACAGGTAGTAATTATGGCCCGATCTTCACGAAATTTAGAATGTAGGTGGGGTTGGGCCAGAATAGAACCCTATTTCTTTTGGAGATGATCGCCAAATGTTTAGGGGTTGAAATGGACCAAATACTGAAAAAATGTCGGATTTTGCAGTAGCTATACAGGTCGCAATTATAGACCAATCGACGCGGAATTTCGCATGTAGCTAGAGTTTAGGGCAGGGAAGAAGCCTACCAATTTGAGTTGTCACCGGATAATATTTAGCGGGTAAAATAGACCATATGTTTTGTGTTGAAAAAATTCAAAATTTTTCAATAAACCGCGAATATTTTAAATCCCGGCTAAATCACAAAGCCATGAAAAGGTTACTTCTGATCTTTACATTGATGTTAACATCTAACAAATCGGATATATAGCAAAATATGTGCGATATATATGTCTATCAAAGAGGATATGCTTGAAAGATCTCTTATATGTCGAGAACGGCTGAACTGATTTCGTCAGTTTTCATTAATTCAGAATGGCCTCTTGGCAGGAAAGAAAAAACGTCTAAAAAAATCACATAAAAATATCTCTCTATAGATGAAAATATTGAATTTGTAACATTTTCTCATATTTTTTCAATTTTGTCATATTTTTGGCATATTTTCATTTTGAATTAAACATTTGGTAATATTTCTACAGCTAACAAAACTAAGTAGTTAGGATATCAGGATATCATATACAGATCGCATTTATGGCCCGAACCTTACGAAATTTTGCATGGGGATAAGATGAGGGTCAGAATAGAAGCCTACTCTTTTTGGAGATAATCCCCATATATTTAGGGGTTGAAATGGACCAAAAAAACTGCAAAATTTTCAGCAGGTCGCTATTATTGCCCGATCCTCACGCACATTTGGATGGGGGTTACCGGACATTGCAAAAGCCAAGAAGTTTTGGATGGCCATCCCAAAAATATTCAATGTGTGAAATAGTTTGCCAACTTTTGTAGACAAAATACGAAAATGTCCATTCCGGTGACTTTTTGGAGAATTCACAAATACAGGAAAGACGCACTTCTGACTATTTCGTTAACGCTGATTTCGTTGAGTTTCAGTCAAAAACCAATAATAAATGTTAATCTTTTGCCACGTCTGAGGGATTATAGGTCTTTGGGAAATATTGGTTCAAGATCTAGAAAGACCATTTACGTGCAACATCTACCAATAAATTGGAAATGAGCATATTAGTTAAATTGCTATTATTCGAAAATTGGAGAACGAACCCTGATGGTTTTCTTTTATTATTTGTCACAATATCTTGTGGAATTCTTTCGAGTAACTCGCCTATATAAACTGTATCGTTTATTAAAGTGTTGTAGGGTATTCAACGGTCGGCCACGCTCGACTGTAGCCTTTGCTTACTTGTTTTTATTTATTTTTATACCCTGCACGATACTATGGAGGGTATATTAACTTTGTCATTCCGTTTGTAACCCCAAAATACTCATGTCAGAAACAACACAGTATATTCTTGATCAGCGTAAAATTCTAAGTCGATTTAGCGATTTCCGTCTATCTGTCCATTTGTCTATCTTTGGAACGAATTGAAATAAAAGGAATCAATTTTGTACACGTCCGTATTTTGCCAGTATGCAGGTTAAGTTCGTAAATGGTCATGTCGGTCCACGTTTTCATATAGTCCCCATATAAGCGTACCTCTCAATATTCGACATTTTGTAATTTTAGCGATATTTTTTAACGGAATTGTTTAAAATTTCGTAAAGTTCCTAACCGGTACAATAGCTTATGACAAAAAATCACGTATGCAGGACCACATCCTCGTATATACCCTATATAAGGATACCTCCCTACATTTGGTATTTTGATGATTTTAGCGACATTATTCACTGGAATTGCTTCAAATTTCGACAAAAAAATGTCCTCATCACGTCTTCGTATAACCCTTATATAACGTTACCTCCCAATATTCGATATTTTAATGAATTGTTTCAAATTTCGTATTTGAAGTTGGGAATCGGTACTACAGCCCATGACAAAACAGTAAGGAAAAGTCAAAAGTCCTGCGGGGCCGACTATATGATATGTATATTTAGATAAAATTTGGGAAAGGTAATTCTGAGCTTTATAAGATATCTGGTATCAAATATCATTTTTGTTGAATGCATATTACGTATGTGAGGGACTTAAACACCAAATCGGATGAAACATATATATGGGAGCTATAGCTATATCTGAACCGATTTTCTCCAAATTCTAGTCTGAATTCGGTCGAATATGACAACATTTAGGTCATTTGGACTCATACTGGCCATTTGGTGCACAATTAACCCGAAACCGGTGGGGGTTATATATGGGCCTATATCCAACTCTGAACCGATCTTAATCAAATTTAGCAAAGGTGTTTCAGGGCTGTATTGATAACTGGTACTACATATCATTATTGTCGAATGCATATTACGGATGTGAAGGACTTAAACACCAAATCGGATGAAAGATATATATGGGAGCTATATCTGAACCAATTTTCTCCGAATTTAAAGTACTTGCTTCTAGTCGGAATTTGGTCGGATATGCCAAAATTTAGGTCATTTGCACGCATATTGGCCATTTGGTGCACAATTAACCCGAAATCGGTTGAGGATATATATGGGAGCTATATTCAAATCTAAACCGATCTTGACAACATTTGATGCACCTATTTCGGAAGGGTATCTGATATTTGGTACCAAGGATCATTGTTGTGGAATGCATATTACACCTGTGAGGGACTTTAAACCTCAAATCGGATAAAACATATATATGGGAGCTAGCTAGCTATATCTGAACCGATTTACACCAATTTTTAAACACTGGTTTATAGGATGAATTCAGTCTTAATTGCCAAAATTCGGTGTACAATAAACCTGATATCGGATAAAGATATATATGGGAGCTATATATTAATCTGAACAGATCTCCATAGAATTTGACAGAGGTATTTTTGAGCAGTATCTGGTATCCGGTACCAAATATCATTCTTCTGGAGTGCATATTACACATGTGATGGACTTAAAATCCCGAATCGAATGAAACATATATATGGGAGCTATAGCTACATCTGTACCGATTTTCTCCAAATTATAGTTACTTGCTTCCAGACTGAATTCGGTGGGATGTACCAAAATACAGGTCATTTTGTTTTATATTAGCCATTAGGTGCACAATTTACCCGAAATATATGGGAGCTATATCTAAATCTGATCCGATTATCACCAATTTCAATAGTGTTCGTCCTTGGGCCAAATAAACATTGTTTGCAAAATTTTATCTCAATCGGGAAATAAATGCGACCTGCATTTTGTTCACAAGAATAAATGGACGGACGGACTGACATTCATAAATCGACTCAAAAAGTGATTTCTCCCTGTTACAAACAAATGCGCAAAGACATAATACCCTTGCCACTTTGTGGTGTAGGGTAAAAAAATTACTTATGCAAGACCATGTCGTATTGACCCAATATAACGGTTTTGTTCGACGGATTTTTTTTGGAAATTTTTCAAGTTCCTTGAAAATGGTGGAGCTATTAAAAGTTTGGCCCGGCTGAACTCACCTGATTTTTATTTGTTATTTATCTTGTAGTTGATATTGTTTCTACCATGGTATTATAGCTAGGCTTTATTCTCCAAGCTTATCGATTGCTCCACATATAACTGTGCCTCCCGTTTTATATTGTAGGGTTTTTGTCTCAGTTTCCGATTTTTTAATACTTTCTTCTCCTAAAAATGTCAACACAGGGGCAATATTTTGGGACACATCTTGATTTTGTGTACGTCATATTAAGTACAATTTCTTAGGACCGAAACGTTTTTATCCCAGTATTTCCCCCCGTATAATTTAATTCAAATTGAGATATATGCGGGCTACACCGAATCATGGATTAATGTTGATGATTTCTTATAAGATAATTTAATATTAAAAAAAAATACTTACCAAATTACAGCCAATTCTTGCGCATAATATTACAAATGTACCATCATTTTTCAATTTTTTAATTGTGTCGTCCAATGACTGCTTAGGATAAACTATAAATAAAAACAAAGAAAATTCTTTATTATATGGGAAAACTAAAAAAAAATATTTTTTTTATCTATATTAATAAAAGAGTAAAGTGATTGACTAACTGACTTAATGATTCATAAACGCCCAGACGAAACGGCTGAAGCCAGAATCTTGAATGGCGGTCAATCTTGATACGAAGGTGTCAGATAAGACTGGGTTTTTGAAAATTCGTACTAGAACGGTACTTAAAGTGCTAAAAGGTTCCAAATATGGTACCCTTTGAAGAACCAGTAGAGCTAGAACTCTTAAATTTGGAATGAGGGTTACTGTTGGAGTGTATGATGTGTAATCGTGTAAATGAAAAGTACTAAACGGTACTAAATTTGCTTCAACTTGAATTTAGAGGACGGATGGAGTTGGAATCCTGAACTGTAAAATTATGGAGATAGTTTTCGAAACGTATACGTATGTGTACGTAAATTACTAAATGGTACTGAATTTGATACAATTTCTATTTGGGTGAACTAGTAGAGATGGAATCCTGAAATTTGGAAACACAAGTTTTTCTATTGCATTGTAGGACTAAGGTATGTAGCTAGTTTCGGAAATCCGTACTTATGTGTGCCAAATGGTACTGAATTTGATATAATTTCTATTTGGGTGAACCGGTAGAGTTGGAATATAGAAATTTGAAAATAAGATTTTTATTGGATAGTATAGTGTAGGCAGTTACGGAAATTTGTACTTATGAGTACCAAATGGTACTAAATTTAGTACCAGAGAGAGCTGAAATTCCAATATAGACTAAAAATTATTAAATTCGTACTTATGTGTACTACAAAAATTGGTGCAATTTTTATTTGGGTTATCCAATAGAGCTGGTATTCTGAAATTTAAAATTGGGACATCTCTGGGAATGTAGGATTGGTGTATGTAAATAAAAAATATTAGATTTGGAATAGTTTGGATTTGGGAAGACTCAAATTGGAATGGAGTACTGCAATTGGGAAATAAGATTTCTATTGATTTGCATGATCCATGATGTTACAGAAATTTGTACTCATGTCTACTAAATGGTACTAAATTTGCTACAAATTGGATTTGTGGTGAACCGATGGAATTAGAATTCTGAGATTTGGAAATAAGATTTATATGGGATTATATGTGTTAAAGTATGGGGTTGTTTTGGAAATTTGGAGTGTATGATGGTAGTATGTAGGAAGTATAAGAAATTTGTACTTATGTGTACTAAATTTCATACAATTTGGATTTTGTGTAAACCCATGGAGCTGCAATTCCGAAATTTGTTATTGAGGGTTTTATTGTTAGCTGCAACTGGAATATGAACGTGGATTTGGAATGGATATTATAATTGTACGAAGTATACTAACTAGTACAAAATTTTTGTACTAGATGAAGAAATAGAACTTGAATTCTGAAAATTTATATGGATGTCAATGTTTGTGTCTGTAGTTAAAATATGGAGGTGTTTTTCGGATGTGTTCTATAATTGCTCGAAAAGTGGTACCAAATTTGGGTATTGGGTGAAGGAATAGAGCTGTCAGACTTCATTCTTCAAATATATCTATCGGTAAACACACTGATACCTTCCGTTTTCTGTATAAATATATGGTATGTATGGCAACACTATACTATTTCAGCTATGCCATCTAAATTCTGCACGTACATATGATATTTCTCTAGAGTTTATAAATAACGTACTTGTCCACGAAAACTTAAAATCAAAACAATATCCAACACGACAATGCGACAATATATCAACTCCTACTGCAATACAGAAGACAGTAATGCCCACAAAACTTCTGTTTATTGTCACTAAATAATGACATTATTCAGGACATGAGAACATTTTTAGCTTTGATAGGAAAAAGTGTTTTTTTTTTTAACAAAGAAGTAAATGTTTAAAACGGAAGAAGGGTGAAAAGCATATATGTGCAATTTTTAATATACTTAAGACCGTCAACATTTTTAAATCTTAACTGCTTTCAGACATTTTTAATTGTTGTTAAACGATATTTATTACCTTAGTACTGGAGCAAAAATTTAAAATGTACTACAAAATCGATGTTATTTTACCCACCTTTTTTAAATATCTTCTTTAATAATTTATTCAAGTTTTATAGTTATTGTTCTAATTGCGATACAGACAAAATTTGGGGGTTTTTCTAACTGAAAATCGTTTATATTTTGAGAATTTTCTTGCAGTAACTTTTATCCGAAAAATCGTTGTTCAATGGCCAATAGATTTCTAAGTCTTCTTCAAGAAACTCCTAAATAAAAATCATTGATGTTTAAAGAAAATTTTTTTTTGAAACACCTAACAGAAAATCGCAGATTTTTCTAAGAACTCCAGAGCCAAAGTTATCGATTTTTTCGAAATACAGGTCTTCAAATCGAATATTTAAAATAAAATCCAGGAACTCTTGATGGCATATAGTCGACTTTTCTTCAAAACCAAAAATTTAGAATTTTTTAAAGAAACATTCTCCAAGAACCGAAAAAAATGCAAGGATCGAAAAAAATTAGTTTTTTAAGAATTTAAAGAAATGTTTTGAGAACACTTTTCAGGGACCGAAAATCATGAAATAAAAAATTAATCAAAAAAAGAAAAAAATATTTTTCAAGACCAGAAAATTTTGAAGACAATTTTTAGAATTTTTAAATAAAAGTTTTTGGATTTGTTCCACTGTAATCTGCAATACCAGTGAGATCGGTTGAAGAATGCAATTAAAATACAATAAATTGGATGGAAACGTCATATAGAGGATATACCAAAACGGGAACAATTTCCTACTACAAGGTTTGTTATATGTTGCGAGTCTTAAGTACCGAATTAAGAGCACCGTGGCAAAATGTGGCTAGCATCATCAAAATACCGAATATCGTTGGGTAACGTTATGTGAAAATCTTAGACCAATTTCGACTGATTGCAGAAACCATTCTGAACTTCAAATACCGATTTCGAAACAAATACTACAAAAAATTCGTAAAAATACCGAATATCTGCATGTACTATTATACAGGAGATATAGAAAACCATGGACCAATGTAGAAAATCATATGCCACATGCAAAATGTAAAATAGATTACAAACTGTGAACTCCAAATTCAAAAACATTTTAAAAAAAATGTGATGAAAATTACCAAAATACCAAATTTTGGAAGAGAGTTAGAGGAAAACGAGCACCTACGGGTGAGATTTAAAAAAGAAAACTGCAACAAAGTCGAAAGCCATAATTTTTATATTTTTTTTAATTTTGTTAAATGAAGACAAACCATGTCTTAAATAGCATCAAATTTTAGACTAAGTTAAGATTTGTCCGAATTGCTCACCTTTGGCATGAATTATGGCCTTTAAACGAATGTTGCTCTAAGGTATTTTGGCCCATACTCGGCGAAGCGCTTGCTTGAGGTGATCGATACTTTGGTATTTTTAAGTGCTAAACTTTCTTTCTAAAATACTCCTAACACAATAGTCCAACGGATTGATATCCGGAGATTTTGGTGGCCATTGTGCGCTAGAAATGAAGCGATGAGTGCTGAGTGCTGTTGGAATGTCCAAGGTCTGCGGCCAAAATCTTTGCGTGCCCAAGGCTTTAATACACCCCCAGAATATTTTTGCGATAATAATCGGCATTTATTCTGATGTCACGGTCGACTAATACGAGCGGAGAGCAACCATCGGCTGATATGGCGGCCCACACAATCACCATAGCCGCTTGAGTTCTGGTGGCCAACCGAAGGTTCACATTTTCAACTGACCTCTTTGGCAAGTAAACCCGATCATTTTGTTTGTTTACAAACTGCTGGACAACGAATGTTTTCTCATCGGAGAAAACCAGATTCGGCAGTTCACCACTTTCGGCACAGCGAAGCATCTCTTTAGCTCTTTTGGGTTTATTTTTTTTTTCTGTTGCGGTGTAAGTTCCTGCACTTTATGGAATTTCAATGGCTTTACCCCGAGCTTATTTCTCAATATTTGCCGAATGTAATATTGCGATATGTTCAGCTCACGAGCCATTTTCGGCCACTGCGACGCGGGTTTCGATTAAGTCGCTTCTTTACTTTTGGAGACATTTCTGCTGATGTTGCTATTTTTTCGTCCACTTGCTTGACGTCGGGCTATGCTACCAGTATCACGGTAACGAGCGATGGTACGAGACACAAACGAATTATTAACATTTAAATGCTGGAGTGCTCTAACGATAGCCACTTGTGGTTTTCCAGCCAAATATAAAAAAATCACACTATCATGCTTGAATTCCATCGCGAATAACTTTTTTTTCTGGAAAGTTCTCACCAAAATGCTTCTGTACACTAGTAAACAATATAAGGAGATGTCACTGGAATAATTTTAACAGCTGTCGGACGAGAGCCTTATAAATGACTGCAGTCCGAAGTTGGTTGCAGTTTTTTCTTCTCTCCCTGTATATGGAGGGATATATTCATTGGTTAATTTTTTTATCCGACTATAATGTATCTGAGAACAAATATTCATATGTATTTTTATTTATCTAACCCATTTGTGTAATTCAAGTATTAAACCAATTTCATCCATTCCTGTGCATGGCTAAAATGTTCATCCACTTGCGTCATTACTGGCCTCCTACCTACTGCTTAGCCTTCATCTGCAATTAAACCTTAGTCAAAAATTAACCATATTTTCAGCAACGACTCAAAATATAATTCCTTTGTTATCTGGACATAGTTACAGAGAGAATTGTGGACAATTTAGAATGTAAAGTTTACCGCTCCCACCACCCGCACCTCTTCGTCGCACAAAGGAATCTTCCAGAGTAAGTTGGCGTCCAACACTTACAAATTGTGCACTTGCACTTTAAAATAATGCAAAGATATGCAAATAATTTTCCCAGAGGAGATAACGACTACGAAGGCGATGCTGTGTGTGGATTGCACACACACACAACCGAAAGCATACTAAAACTGAGACAAAATGACAATGTCGTTAGACTGCCATCGTCCGAATGATAAAGGGTGGGTGATGGTGGGTAACTACCAGCTTCAACATTTGCATGGATGCACTTGAAATGATTAACTTTATTGTTTGGCTGTAATCTTGGCAAGTTTTTAGTTTGCGACTAGTATTTTATTTATAAAGGGAAAATATTTGTACCATAAAATTATTTAGTTTATGGATTTTGGCTTGTAGACGACAGACACACACTCTCTTCTGTTAAGTATGTTCGAAATGTTAACAAATGATTTTGAAAATCGAGGATAAAAATAAAGGGCTTACGGCAATGGAGATAAGTGAAAAATGTTAATAGTTTAATGTTACCATGACGGTACTGTTAAATTCTTAAATTATAAGAAGTAAAAAAGAAGCTTAGTTGAAACGGGCCGAACTTTTAATACCCTTCACCATTTTGAAGGATCTTGAATAATTTAAAAAAGGCGTCGAAAAAATACCACTTAAATGAAAATCGTTATATGGGGGATATACGAAGACGTGGACCTGCATAAGTACTTTTTTGTCACAGGCTGCAGCATCGATTCTGAACTTCAAATACGAAATATGAACCGATTCCGTTGAATAATTTCGCTAATATCATCTAATTTGAAACAATTTCGGTGAATAATGTTGCTAATATCAAAGTCATCATCAAAATACCGGATAAAGGGAGGTACAGGGTTGTCCATATTCGACGGACCCATCTGGCAACGACATAACTTTTGACAGAGAGAGCTTAATGACATACCGCGTTTGAAGCGTCAGTCCAAGCAGATTTTTACCATGAACCAACACACGCCACGCGAGCGCTCTGAAATAGTTGAAATTTACATTCAACAGAAGAAGTCAATTGTGAAAACTCAACGTGCTTTTAAAACATTAAAAACTGTGAGAAGTGCGCCTTCTAAGAACACCATTAAGCGTTTATACGAAAAATTTTCGACTGGTAAGGCTCTTTCTAATCCGAAGAGGCCATATAAAAGTCGACCAAGGCGATCGGCCGAGAATATCGCTGCCGTACGCCGTTCTCGGCAGTTGGGCATGGCTCGGTCCACTTTACAACGGATTATTCGCATTGATTTGCATTTGTTCCCGTACAAAATTCAATTGACGCAAACAATGTTGCCTGCGGACAAGCCTCGTCGATTGGAATGGGTCCAAAGAGTCATGGGTCCGTCGAATATGGGCAACCCTGTACTGTTATATGTGGGCTGTACGAAGACGTTTTTGTCAAAAAAGTAGCTAAAATCATCAAAATACCGATATAAGGAGGCTATCCGACATCAAGATCCAAAAAAGATGAAAAAATTGCAACCAACTTCAGACTGCTGTCATTTCTAAGCCACTCGTCCGTTAACAAGCGTGCAAAAGCATTTTGGTGAGAATATTCCAGGAAAAAAATTATTCGTGATGGAATTCAAGCGTGATAGGGTCATTACTCTATATTTGGCTGGAAAACCACAAGTGGCTATAGTTAGAGCACTTCAGCATTTATCGCTCGTTACCGTGATACTGGTAGCGTAGCCCGAATGCAAGGAATTGGACGGAAGGAAACAGCTACATCATCAGAAATGGGTCGAAAAATAAAGAAGCGACTTGATCTAAACCCGCGCCACAGTGGCCGAAAATGAAAAATGGCTCGTGGTGAACTGCCGAATTTGTTTTTTTCTGATGAGAAAGTATTCGTTGTCCAACAAACAAAATGATCGAGTTTACTTGTCAAAGTGGTCAGCTGAAAATGTGCACCTTCGGTTGGCCATCAGAACTCAAGCGCCGCCCATGGCGGTGGTGTGGGCCGCCATAACAGCCGATGGTCGCTCTCTGCTTATATTTATCGACCGTGGCATCAGAATAAATTCCGAATATTATGGGAATAAATATTCTGAACGCAGACCTTGGGATTCCAACAGGGCTCATCACCATCGCATTCAGCTAGCGCCACCCAAGAATGGTTACAAAATGAGGTTCCTCGCTTCATTTTCAGTGCACAATGGTCACCAAAATATCCGGATACCAATTCGTTGGACTATTGTGTCTGGAGTATTTTGGAAAGCAAGTTTGGCACTAAAGAATACCAAAGTGTCGATCACCTCAAGCAAGCGCTTCGCCGGCATTGGGCCAAAATACCGCAGAGCAACATTCGGGCAGCGTGTGACGGTTTCATTGGCCGTTTGAAGGCCATAATTCGTGCCAAAGGTGAGCAATTCGAACAAATCTAAACATATACCATTTCCGACAAAAAAAAAAATGTAAACACTATGGCGTTTGACCTTGTTGCAGTTTTTTATCTCATCCTGTATTTCGCTTTCTTTGAACGTTTTGTTTAACCAAATGTTGAACCATATGTGGGGGAGGCAGAAGAAATCGTGGGATATATCTCATCCTTATCAGGGCTCTTGTATTAATGGAAATATTGAGATGAACCAATTCTGAATGGAACTGGATGTTAAATTCGCGTTTTATGAGCATTATAGATATTAAAAATGTTGACCTTTTGTGGGAGGGGTTCCAGAAGGAATGGTCCGAACTCTAACATCTTAATAACAGATATTGTGCTGATGGAAATATTGAGATGTACCAAGTCTGAATGGAATCGGATGTTAATTTTCTGAGCTTCATTGATATTCAAAATGTTGACCCTTTGTGGGGGACGTACCAGAAGGAGTGGACCCATACATTCTATCTTCACAGCAGATCTTAAAATGTGTAAAATATGAAGCTAATCGGAATATATGCTCGTTTTTGTGATTTTAACCCTTTGTGGGCCAGGTACCAGAAGGAGTGGACCGATATATTCCATCTTCTCACCAGACCTTGGGTTACTAAAAATATTGTGATGTGTGTAATTTGAAGACAATCGGTCTCCTACATCACATTTTATAAGAGTTATAATTATTAAAAAATGTGACCCCTTGTGATTGAGTGGACCGATATAGCCCATTTTCGCACCTGACCTAGTACAGATGAATAAAGATGCATAACGATTTTTAAAGTCGGAACAAAATCGGATTATTTTTTCTTTTTCTGTGCAGTGAAATATTTTTTTGAAGGAGTAGACCGATATTGCTCATCTCCGAACTCGATCTAACTTTAATTATAATATTATGATTTACCAAGTTTGGGCCAAATCGGATACTCCCTTCGAGAGTTATCATGCGCACCAGTCAAACAGAACAGACGGAGGGACGTACATCGCTAGATCTACTTAAAATATCCTGAAGCGGATTTGGTCCAAAGAGACCTAGGGTCTAAAACACTTATTTCGATGAGGCACGTTTTGACCGTATCAAATCATACATACCCTCTCTAGCCACATGGCTGAGGGTATAAATATTTAACACTTATACTCGATCCTATGAAGCTTATAACGTCTGCTAAACTCAATCCAAAATACACAATGAATTAATGACACAGAGACTTAACGCGGGAATACACAGCGTACTTTTAGGCTTGTTACTGTTTGGGAATTCCCAGTATTTTATAAGACTTAAAGATAAATAAATGAAAGATATGAATATTATAGCATGAGATCTATATGCTAACAAAAATTAGTGAATGCACTTTGAAACTTGATTTAATAATGCATTAAAGCCTATTTGATTGTAAACTGAAAATCCACCTCCATAATTACCCTATCATCACAATATGTCGTTAATGTGTACACATGCATACAATCTCAACAGTTCGAAACAATTGTTACGGACACCGTTGAAGTGCCATAACGACGGTGATAATAACACGCATCCATTCAAATTTTGCGGCCAGCGGCTAGATAACAAAACCCCAATGTTACTTTCAATGCCTATTGAAATTTACGTTGGGTCCGATACATCCGAGAAACCAAATATTACAATGGTTTCGAATAATAACACTAATACGCTAATACCTTATCAAAACGGCGACTGGCAAGAAACGCTGGACACTGATGCGGAAGAAAATTGGGCAGACGATGTGAATTATGGAAATTATGATGGTGTATGGTGCAGAACCAAATTCAATAGGCTTTTCACCGTGACATTGTGGTTAATTAAGGTTATAAGGTTATATGTAATTTATTTTAAAGTTGTTGTTTCGGAGTTAAAAAATAGTGATAGATGTAAATATTTAATTGAAAAGATGTGGAAAATAATAAAATTCAAGGAAATCAAAGTAATTCAGGTTTTAATCCACATTTTTTTAATTATCTCGTAAAATAGTTGACAAAATTACTAGATAGGTTACATTGGGCCAGACTATTTGTGGTAAAGATTGTGACATTGACATTTCTTTTTTTTTATACCCTCCACCATACTATGGAGCGTATATTAATTTTGTCATTCCGTTTGTAACTCCTTGAAATACTCATGTCAGACCCAACAAAGTATATATATTCTTGATCAGAGTAAAATTCTAAGACGATTTAGCCATGTCCGTCTGTCTGTCTGTGTGTCTGTCTGTCTGTCTGTCCGTCTGTCTGTCTGTTGTAATCACGCTATCTTTCGAACAAATAGAGATAGAAGGCTAAAATTTTGCAAACATGTATATTTTGCCAGTAGGCAGGTTAAGTTCGTATATGGGCCATGTAGGTCCAAGAAATCATATAGCCCCCATATAACGGTACCTCCCGATATTCGGTATTTTGATGATTTTAGCGACATTGTTTACCGAAATCGTTTCAAAGTTGGTATTTGAAGTTCGTAATGGATACTACAGCCTAAGACAGAAAATAATCTATGTAGGTTCACGTCTTCGTATAGCCCCTATATAATGGTACCCCCCGATATTCGGTATTTTGATGATTTTAGCGACATTATTTAACGGAATCGTTCCAAATTTGGTATTTAAAGTTCGTAATGGATTCGTAATCCTAAGTCAAAAAATGAGCCATGTAGGTCCACGTCCTCATATAGCCCCCATATAACGGTAGCCCCCGATATTCGGTATTTTGATGATTTTAGCGACATTATTTAGCGAAATCGTTCCAAATTTGGTATTTGAAGTTCGTAAGCAGCAGCATAAAACAGAAAATGGGCCATATAGGTCCAAGTCTTCATATAGCCCCCATATACCGTACCCCCCGATATTTGGTATGTTGATGATTTTAGTGACATTATTTACCGGGATTGTTTCGATTGTGTTTTTTATATGTAAAAAAAATCTGGTTATAAAACAATTATCAATATAAGTCCACGTCCCTTATGCAAAGATGTCCTCTGATTTTATCTGTTTATATTACATTGAATTGTTAGTTTCCATATGTTCATATCTTCTAATTATAGATCTATTTTCATAATCTACTTAAATTATAGAAAAAACAAGTAAGCAAAGGCTACAGACGAGCGGGGCCGACCGTTGAATACCCTACAACACTATAATAAACGATACAGTTTATATAGGCGAGATACTCGAAAGAATTCCCCAAGATATTGTGACAAATAATAAAAGAAGCCCATCAGGTTTCGTTCTCTAATTTTCAAACAATAGCAACTTAAACTAATTTGCTCATTTCCAATTTATTGGTAATTAAATGGTCTTCCTAGATCTGGAACCAATATTTCCCAAAAGATTAACACTGAAACGCATCTATATGAGATACAGACATTTGACTATATTCTTCAACGAAATCAGCGTTAACGAAATAGTCAGAAGTGCGTCTTTCCTGTATTTGTGAATTCTCCAAAAAGTCACTGGAATGGACATTTTCGTATTTTGTCTACAAAAGTAGGCAAACTATTTCACCCATTGAATATTTTTGGATGGCCATCCAAAACTGCTTGGCTTTTGCAATGTCCGGTAACCCCCATTCAAATGTGCGTGAGGATCGGGTGATAATTACGACCTGCTGACAATTTTGCAGTTTTTTGGTCCATTTAAACCCCTAAATATATGGCGATCATCTCCAAAATGAGTAGGCTTCTATTCTGACCCTCATCTTATCCCCATGCAAAATTTCGTAAGGATCGGACCATAAATGCGATCTGTTTATGATATCCTGATATCCTAACTACTTAGTTTTGTTAGCTGTAGAAATATTACCAAATGTTTAATTCAAAATGAAAATATGCCAAAAATATGACAAAATTGAAAAAATATGTTTAAAAACATGAAAATGTAACATAAATCATTATACAGCTTCCCTCCTCCCTGAACATCAACCCCATTGTACTTCAAAATGTTACAAAAAAGAAAAAAACGGTAGACGCATGATAATCTATAGGAACAAAAACATCAATTTCAATTTTCCACACTCTTCAATGAAAAACAAGCTATAGAATTCTATTTCATCTTATGTCCAAAATGTTGTAATCCTTAAACTTAGTGCACAATACAATGACATTCTCATGGGATTGAAAACCAAAAAATTGTAATTTTCTAATAAATGAATGTGTGTTCTATGGCTTCCTTCCTTCCACAATATTATTGTGGGTGATTGTGCTGGAGTCTGAGTGGAACAACAGTTTTGTCAATTCACCTGCTTTTGACACAATGCTGACCATTCATATGCAAATTAATCAAACCTGTTATTCTTCTACAGGATGTAGTATCCTAAGGATAGAGAGTAATCAAATTTACTACCTTTTCTTTGTAGTTTGAATTTTTTTGGGGGATTAAAGCATATTTGTGTTCAAGTATGATAAATGTTTATGGAATGATAGTTGAAAATTTGAGGGGCTTAGATAAAGAAAATGAAAAAAAATATTTGGCGCTTTTATGTAGTATTTTATGACACACATACAGGGTGAGATGAAAAATCTGCAACCAACTTCAGACTGCTGTCATTTCTAAGCCACTCGTCCGACAGCTGTTAAAACTATTCCAGTAACAGCTCATTATATTGTTTACAAGCCTACAAAACCATTTTGGTGAAAATTTTCCAGAAAAAAAAAGTTATTCGCGATGGAATTCAAGCGTGACAGTGTGATTTCTTTATATTTGGCTCGAAAACCACAAGTGGCTATCGTTAGAGCACTCCGACATTTACATTTGTGAAAAAATCTTTTGTGTCTCGCACCATCGCTCGTTACCATGATACTGGTAGTGTAGCCCGACGTCAAGGAAGTGGACGGAAGAAAACCGCAACATCAGCAGAAATGGTTTGAAAAGTAAAGAAACGACTTGATCGAAACCCGCGTCGTAATGGCCGAAAAATGGCTTGTGATTTGAACATCTCGCAATTATTCCTTCAGCAAATATTGAAAAATGAGCTCAGGGTAAAGCCATTGAAATACAAAAGTGCAAGAACTTACACCGCAACAGAAAGAAAATAGACTCAAAAGAGCTAAAGAGTTGCTTCGCCTGGCCGAAAGTGGTGAACTATCGAATTTGGTTTTCTCCGAAGAGAAAACATTCTTTGTCCAGCAGTTTGTCAAAGAGGTCAGCTGAAAATATGCACCTTCGTTGGCCACCAAAACTCAAGCGCCGGCCATGGTGATGGTGTGACCCGCCATGACAGCCGATGGTCGCTCTCCGATCGCATTAATCGACATTAGAATAAATGCCAAATATTATCGCGAAAATATTCTGGAGGGTGTATTAAAGCCTTTCACACGCAAACATTTTGGCCGCAGACCTTGGACATTCCAACAAGACTAAGTACCATCGCACTCAGCATGCGCCACCATGAATGGTTACAAAATGATGTTCCTCGCTTCATTTCCAGCGCACAATGGCCACCAAAATCTCCGGATACCAATCCGTTGGACTATTGTGTCTAGAGTATTTTGGAAAGCAAGGTAGGTATTAAAAAAGGTTGGTACTAAAAAGTAGTGTCGGTCACCTCAAGCAAGCCCTTCGCCGGGAATGAGCCAAAATATCGCAGAACAACATTCAGGCAGCGTGTGACGCTTTCATTGGCCGTTTGAAGGCCATAAATAGTATCAAAGGTGACCAATTCAAACAAATCTAAACTTATTTTAAAATTTAATGCCATTTCCGACATTTTTTGCTTTCATTCAATAAAATTTAAAAAAAAATGTAAAAATTGTGGCGTTAGACTTTGTTGCCGTTTTGTTTTATCTCACCCTGTACATATACAAATGTGTAAGAGTCTTGTATTTTATAGTATTAGGTATTGAAGAACTTGCATTGCAGTTGATAAAACATCAATTGCCGGTGTATTCAATTTTCGATTACACACACCATTACATTTTTTTCTTAGCAATGGAATGAAATATTCAGTGTTAATGATTAAAATAAATATGCATAATTATCGATGACATGGTTCATTAAGGTAGGCGTTATTTTCATGTTAGAGATAAAATAATTAATCAATACCCATAACAAATCGCCAATCTGTGTTGTCGAAAGTGGCAACTAATCGATGTGTCGGGTTTTGAAACGAATATTTAAAGTTCACCGATCAACCTCACTCACAATTGGGACCTCACATTTGGAATTCAATGGCATAGAGCAACTTCCATGCGGAGGCATTCATTGAGGGATAATTGAAATTTGTGCTTCGTATTGAGAAATAATCTATGGGTAGAAGTTCGACTGTATGACATTTCATAGAGACCAAAATGAAATAGGCATTTCAAACTGCACAAACGATATTTGAAATGGCCGTTGCAAACGAAATCAATCAAATGTACTAAAAATTGAATACTCGGCATTGGAATAACGGAATGAGATAGAATTATGTAATTTTTAATGAGAGTTACTGATGGAGTGCAGAATAGTATTTTTGGAAACTCGGAACCTGAACTAAAGGTTCAGACTTTCAAGGTTTAATCTATTATTCTAGTTTTTCCTTTTTTCGGAAAGAATAATCGGAAAATGTTTACAATTACACCGAAAAGTCTTCAATATCCTTCATTTTGAAGTTAGTCGCGAAGGATATTGGTAAAACCATTGCAGAGTGTAACCACATCCAATGTTTATGTCCGAAACAATTTCAACGTTTGCATAGGTAAACCCTAGAAACCAACCGTGACCGCTGTATTAAATTGCAGAATTACAGCTCGGTCCCAATACGCAACCGCACATTTTGTGGCATTTTGCACTTTTCGTCCGTTCATAGTTCTCATTTCCAAAACTACCTCCGCCTCTTAACTGCTGACAACAACAACAGTGACATCCATATCAAATTTCAGATTTCAAGCACTATCTGTTCACCCAATACAAATTTTATCAACTTTAATTCACAAGTCTTCCATCAACCGGAATCCTAATACCAAAATTTTGAAATTCCAGCTCTGTTCTATACCTTCAACCCAATAGCAAATTTAGTACCTTTTGTACAATTATGGTACACATGTCCTAAACCATCTCCATATCTCAATTCCAGATAACTCAATATGAGAATTCGAGATTCCAGCTCTATCCCTTCACCCAATACCTAATTTAGTACCACTTAGTAGTTTTCGAACAATTATTTAAATTTAGTAACTTTCGTACTATTCTAGTTTCCAAAACCATATCCATATCACAATCCTAGATAGCAACGGAATATAACATTTTAGAATTCCGGTTCGATTTTACCAATATCAAATGTTTCTACGTTTCACCCAATACCAAATGTTTTACTATTTAGTACTTTTTGTACAATAATAGTACACATTTCAGAAACCACCCACATATTTTCAGGCTTATCAATTCAATTGTTCACAATTGAACCACATAGAGTACTATTTAGTACACATAAGTACGCATATTCAAATGATCCTACATACATACAATTCTATACTCCAACAGCAATCTAAATTTAACTTTCAGGATTGCAGTCCACACAAATCCAAATTGTACCAAATTTAGTACACATAAGTACGAATTTCCAAAACTACCTTCATATCTCACAGATACAATCCCATAGATATCTTCTTTCCAAATTTTAGAATTCCAGCTCTATCGGTTCACCGCAATCCCAATATGTACCCAATTTAGCATCCTTTAATCCCACAGTAATCAGAAATCCAAATTTCAAGATCGGTTCAGATCAGTTCGACGACAAATATATAAGCTGTACCAAAATAAGTACCATTTAGAACACTTAAGTACGAATTTTCAAAACTTACTGCATGGTCAGGGTATTATGTCTTTGTGCATTTGTTTGTAAAAGACAAAAAGGAACGAGATAGTAGAATAACATTCTGAGTCGATTTATGCATGTCCGACCGTCTGTCCATATATTTTGTAAACAAATTACAGGTTGAATTTATTGCGTGTATAATCCAAACCCTACTGAAATTGGAGATAATCGGTCAACATTCAGATATAGTTTCCATATATATATTCGCTCGACACGACAAATTTAAGCCTGGACATAAGTTTGCCACATCTGATCGAAATCGGTTCCGATATAGCTAAAGCACCCATATATATTGTTCTTCCGATTTGATATCCTTCGCAGCCGTAGTATGCACGCTGACACAACGATATTTGGGGAAATATATCAAATACAGCACAGAAATACCTTTCCCAAATGTTATCGAGATCGGCTCAGATTTGGATAAAGCTCCCATATATATCCTTGTCCGATTTGCCTTTTATTGTGCACCAAACGTTTAATATTAGTCCGAATGCGATGGCACTTACGACTAAATTGAGCCTACAAATAAATATGTCAAATTTGGTGAAAATCGGTTCAGATATACCTATAGCTCCCATACATATTGTTCATCCGATTTGTTATATTGTTTATACCCTCCACCATATATAGTATGGAGGGTATATTAAGTTCGTCATTCCGTTCGTAACTCATCGAAATAATCATTTTAGACCCAACAAAGTATATATATTCTTGATCAGCGTAAAATTCTAAGACGATTTAGCTCTGTCCGTCTGTCCGTCTGTTGTAATCACGCTACAGTCTAAACGAATTAAGATAGGAAGCTAACATTTTGCACAGATCGCTCTTTCGTCTGCTGGCAGGTCAAGTTCGAAGATGGGCTATACCGGTCCACGATATCGTATAGCCCCCATATAATGGTACCCCCCGATATTCGGTATTTTGATGATGTTAGTCACATTTTTCAATGGAATTGTTTGAAATTCCACACAAGGAGTCCCTAGTGGGTACTTTATACCTCAAAAGAGAATTATCTATATAAGTCCACGATATCGTATAGCCCCCATATAACGGTACCCCTCGATATTCGGTATTTTCATGATTTTACCCGCATTTTTCAACTGAATTGTCTGATAATCCACACAAGGAGTTCCTTGTTAGTACTTTGTCCCTTGGAAGAGAATTATCTATATTGGTCCACGATATCGTATAGCCCCCATATAACGGTAACCCCCGATATTCGGTATTTTGATGATTTTAGCCATATTTTCCTACGGTATTGTCTGAAATTCCACACAAGGAGTTCTTTGTGAGCACTTTAACCCCTGAAAGGTAATTGTCGATATAGGTCCACAATATCGTATATCCTCGCATATATTGATGGATTTTATTTTTTTGTAAATTTTCTAATTCTTTCCAAATGGTGGAGGGTATTCAAAGTTCGGCCTGGCCGAACTTACTGCTTTTTTACTTGTTTACCTTTTATTTGTTAGATGAAGGTCTATTAAATATGCGAGTGTAGGGCATCATAAATTCGGCCCCGCTCGACTTTTAGATTTATTTTACTAATTTTCATACACATGAGTACAAACTTCCAAAACTACCTCCTTCAACCTTGATTCACATTCCAAATTTCTCTCTAACCGTTCACAGGCAATTTCATTGACATTATTATACCCTACAACACTATGTGTTGGGGGGTATTATAAGTTTGATTGGGCCAAAAATTATGTTACACCTCGATATATTGGTTTCCCACATAGGAAAGTATATATGGGTCTTCCTATCTCCCCGAGCTGAGTCGATCTAGCTATGTATGTCCGTCCGTCTGTCTATGTTAATTTATAATCAAGCTACAGGTCGCAATAATGAACTGATCCTCACGAAATTGAAAATGGAGGTGGGATTATAGTCAGAATAGAACCCTATTTTTTTTTTTTTTTGGAGATGATCGCACGATATTTAGGGGTTGAAATGGACCAAAAACAGAACAATTTCCTGATTTTGCAGTTGCTCTATAGGCCACAATTATGAACAAATCGACGCGAAAATTTATATGGAGTTAGATTTTAGTAGAGGGCAGAAACCTATCAATCGGACAATAATTACAGGGTAAAATAGACCCTAAATTTTATGTAAGAAAATAGGTAAATTTGAACTAAACCGCGAATATTTTCAATGCCAGCCATATCACAAATACATTAAAAGATAAATTCTGGCCAGTACAGTGATGCTACTAGCCAAGAAATCGGATATATAGCAAAATAGGTACAATATATATGTAAAGGAATTGATCTTATTTATTCTGTTTATAAATCAAGAACCGCTGGGCCGATTTTCACAATTCCCATCAATTCGGAAAGGCCTCTTGCCAGAAAACGATGAAATCTAAGAAAATCGCGAAAAATAGACCAATAAAAAGTGAATATCTTTTGTCGATTTTTTTCAATTTTTGTCACATTTTTTATCGCATGCAATTTTTTCAATTTGACTTACAAATAAATTGTAAATTTTCTAAATTTTTACACCGCCCAACACTACGTTTTGAGGGTATTATATGCATATCGCAATTATCGTCCGATCCTCACGAAATTTTGCATGGGGGTAGGGTTAGGGCCATAATTAAAGCATATTTTTCTTAAGATGTACATTCAGAGGAGCAAATGGACTAAAAAAAATTTAATTTTTTTCTAATTTTGTAGTCGCTCTATAGGCCACAATTGAAAACTAATCGACACGGAATTTCGCATCAGAAGAGAGTTAAAGACAGGGAAGAAGTCTAGCATTTTGGATGGCTGTAAAATGGACCACAACTTTCGTGTGAAATTTCTTTGATAACTTAACAACACTACGGAGTGCGAAAATATTGGCCAAATGCTCCGGGTTCAAAAACTAAGGGTAACCTCTGGGCAGGGCTCTTTGACATTATTTCAAAAACGAAATCTTCCAAAATGGATTTGGATATAAGGGGACTTCGAACATATTGTTATAGGGTATCACGTGGTCGTCTCTGCACGACTATAGCCTTTGCTTACTTGTTTTTACCATGAATTCCAAAAATCTTTAATATATAATATCGGGCGGTGCTTTTACATGAGGGCAACACGAAAAGGTGAATCGTCATAGGTCATCTTCTAAGATAACACATGTGACATCCCTCAAAATTATATATCACTCTCTTCAAAAAAAAAAAAAATAAATAAATAATAATAATAATAATAATAATAATAATAATAATAATAATAATAATAATAATAATAAATAAATAAAAATAATTAAAAAAGTTAATTAAATAAGTTTTGTTTAGAAAATATAGCTGATTTTCAGCTACTATTGACTATTGAAGGATGAAATTTCCATATTGCAGAGGTATTTCGATCTTCCCCATCAAATTTTCAGCTGAATGTTCTACATATTGGAATTTTTTTATAAAAAGCAGGCAGAATAGTTTCCTTAATAACTCACTTCAATGCGATTTAAAATTTAAGACGGGTTAAAAATTCTGTATTCATTAACATTTTTAATATAAATCTCTTCATTCAAAAATGTAGCATAAGGAGCCATACAATAGACCTTCATCGACCGTGATTATTTACTCAGCGAAGTGCCCTTAATTTGTGGAGGGCATACAAAAATTATTTTTCTATCAACAGCAAATTTACCTCCAACGATGTATATTCCAATAACCAAATTTACTACGCTTACTAAGAGGAAACTATTAATTTCAAAACAAATCGACAAATATATGCTTTAAACAAAATGATTTATTACAAATCTTTGGGCTGATACCCAAACAACAATTAACAACGTTTATAAAAAAACAATTACAGTCGGCGCCAGTAATATTGATTATTACACCATTTAATGAGATCTGAAACGATAACGTTTGACAACGCGATAGTGGTAACCATCTTGGCCAAGATCTCCACTGGGTGGCAAGTAGGTTTGTTGGGGTTGAGCAGGAGGCAAGTAGGTCTGTTGAGGTTGAGCAGGAGGCAAGTAGGTCTGTTGAGGTTGGGCAGGGGGCAAATAGGTCTGTTGAGGTTGGGCAGGAGGCAAGTAGGTCTGCTGGGGTTCAGCAGGTGGCAAATAGGTCTGTTGGGGTTCAGCAGGTGGCAAGTAAGTTTGCTGGGGTTGGGCAGGAGGCAAATAGGTTTGTTGAGGTGCTACAGGAGCCTGATAGTCATAACCACCTTGTTGAACGGGAGCACTGTAGCCATAACCTGCATCCTGTTTGGGATAATCATATGCCCCACTCAAATGCGAGACATCAGCAGCAGCAACGCCCAAAATGGCACATACCAAAGCCAAAGTGAATTTCTGAAAAAATTCAAATTCAAATTATTAACACATAATAGCGGAAATTGATTTTTAATTTTTAAATGCTCACCATTGTTGCAATGTTGTCTTGTCCGAACTTTATGTTGTAAAGACTGAATGCGTATTGTTATAGTTTCGTTGAAATCTCTGCGCTTTTATAGTCATCATTTGTCAAAGAAGATTTATTTTTTTGGTTTCTTATCTATCTTCTTCGTTTATAATTAGTCTAACATTGAAATACACACATCTTATTTCATTGATACGAATTAAAATAAAATAATAACCGAAAAATTTCAAATTTTTGAGGAAATGATATTGGGTACAACTGTGAGATGTTGTCGGTTTATTGATTTTGTTGTAATACTTATATTTTGAATTATGACAAGAAAATACGTCATTAACTTTGGCCGATAATTTAATATGCTCCACAGGGGAGGAACTTGTGTAGCCAGATGGGGTGTCATCAAAATATGAACGATATGCCATAGCTTTAAACGTATTGAATATCATTACAAACCCAAAATTCAAAATTGTACAACATTCAGTAGGAAATTATAGGTAGGAACTTCAAAATACCAATATTTATGATGTAAAGATTTATGGGTGGTGTTCTAATACCTTGATTTACATTGAGCATAATTTACATAGCGGGTAAGTATATTAGACACTAAAAATATAAAATCACAACAATGGGCCTTTAAAGGACTTCGAATTACGCAAAATCGGATTAACTCTAATTTGGAGTCTGTGTTGAATTTTTATTCAACTAGAATCCAAGATGCCAAATTATAATTATTTCAAGTTAAAATTTAATTAGCAACCTATATTACCATTCTTTCAATTGGAAAACCCAAAAATCAGCTAGATCGAATTGAAAACCTATAGTGGAAACTTTTTGCAGAAACTTGAGAACTTGAAATGTTAAATTACTGGTTGTTTGATTTGAAAATGATCCAGAAATTATGAAATTGTCTTACATGGACAGATTTAAACTGAGAAGAATTTAATAAGATATATTTTGCCAATTGAAAAAATGACTGACGAAATGACTCATGTCTGAGAATTTTCTAAGACTATATCCACCTCTCAATATTCTTTTTTTTCAATTTTGAATTTTTATTGTCCTAAAACCGAAGACCTTTGACATTCCAACAGGACTCAGCACCATCGCACTCAACAATCGCCGCCCAAGAATGGTTACAAAATGAGGTTTCTCGCTTCATTTCCAGCGCACAATGACCACCAAAATCTCCGGATACCAATCCCTTGGACTATTGTGTCTAGAGTATTTTGGAAAGTAAGGTTAGCACTCAACAAGTAAGCAAAGGCTATAGTCTTGCGGGGCCCACTATGTGATACCCTACAACACTACAATGTGTTAGAAGCCCCCTTATGTCCAAATCCATCTAGGGACATTTACCCAATATTTATGCACTCCTTCGGGCTGTTAGTTTTTGTGGTCCATTTTACAGCTAAATATAATCCAATGGTCCATTTCAACCTATAATATATTGCGGACATCTTTGAAAACAATAGACCTAGCCCTTCTGAGCCCAACTCTCCCCTTGTCAAAATGTTCGTGAAGATCGGGCGATATTTGCAATACTTATATAATATCCCCAACCCAACAAAATATTATAAGTCAAATTGAAAAAATCGCATGCGAAAAAAATATGAAAAAATAAAAATATGTCACAAAATACTACAAAATCTATATTAACATCATTATTTGCATATTTTTCTGCGATTTTTTTGAATTTATATACTTTTATGTCAAGAGGGCATTCTGAATTGACAAAATTTGTCAAAATCGGTCCAGCCATTCTTGAGATAAGAGCATTCTAACTAACATCTCCTTCTTTTGTATTTACACATTGTATATATTTCGCTATATACAACCGATATATTTACTATCGGCATCTACGTAACGGTCAGAATTTGTCACAAATGTTGTGGTCTATTTCACCCACTACATATTAGCCGATGACCATCAAAATTTGAAGGCTTCTGCCCAGCCCTAAGCTCTAGCCCCATGCTGACTTTCGTGTCGATTGGTCTTTAATTGCGACCTATAGAGTAACTTAAATATCAGGAATTTTTTCAGTTTTTGGTCCATTTCAACCCCTAAATATTATGCGATCATCTCCAAAAGAAATAAGGTTCTGTTCTGACCCTAGCCCCACCTCCATTCTAAATTTCGTGAAGATCGGGCCATAATTGCGACCTGTAGAATGATTACAAATTAACGTGGACAGATGGACGGACATACATAGCTAGATCGACTCAGCTCGGCGAGATAGGAAGATCCATATATACTTTCCTATGTGGGAAACCAATATTTCGAGGTGTTACATAATTTTTGGCCCAATCAAACTTATAATACCCCCAACACATAGTGTTGTAGGGTATAAAAATACCAGTGTCGATCACCTCAAGCAAGCGCTTCGCCGGGAATGGGTCAAAATACCGCAGAGCAAAATTTGGGCGGCTTTTCATTGGCCGTTTGAAGGCCATAATTTGCGCCAGAGGTGACCGATTCGAATAAATCTAAACTTATTCTAAAATTTGATGCTATTTCCGACATTTTTACTTTCATCCAATAAAATTTAAAAAAAAGTAAAATAATGGCGTTTGACTTTGTTGCAGTTTTTCTCACCCTGTATATCGGTCCACTCCTTCTGGTACCTCAGCGACAAAGGGTCAAAATTTGAATAACCAAAACGATTATAATGTCCGAAATAAGCTTCACGTTTCCTTAACATTTCACACATCCCAAAATTTTTATTAACACAAGATCTGATATGAACCCAACCCCACAATTTTTAAATTTTTTAAATTAAATTTTTATTAGCTCAAAAACGTGAAATTAAAATCCGATTCCATTCAGACTTGGACAACGCAAGTTCTGTTATAAAGATGGTAGAGATCGGAACATTCCTTCTGGTACCTCCCCCAAATAGTGTTCAAAATTTTGAAAAACAAAACACGCAAATAAAGCGAAACCGCATTCAACTCTCTTCAAATTTTATACATACGAACATATTTGCTAATACAAGAACTGTTGTGAAGATGATATATATCTGTGAAAGAGCTCGTCAAGCGGGGATTTTTAAGAGTTCGTAAAAAGTTTTTCTAGGTTTTTAAAATGATGAAAATAGAGATTTCTTTGCTTTGGTGACTTAGGGTAAAATTTGATAAATAATATATTTATTTTTGACGTCATACTTTGTGTTTTGTTCAAAATTTTGGCGCGAACTCACCCAAGGTACAGCTTCAAAATGTGCTATTAATGTATGTATATGAATTCCTGTCGCTAAGGACTTTTGACGTCTTCGAGGACCTATTTAGAATTTTATGTCAAGTAATTTTATAGAATGTTTTAATTTGTTTTTTTTTTTTAACAGTTGTTGATAGTATTTTAAAAAAAGAACCAAAAAGTCCCCATTTGTTGCATCGCTTGAGGTTTACAATTTTCGACCAAAATATTAATTGTAGTTTAAATTGCAAAAAAAATCTATATCTAAAATTCCTGAGAATACCGCAGAATCTTAATCCAAAACTTTTCAAAAGTGTGAAAGAGAGGGGAGCTCGCTCCCTCTATTTTGCGATGCAATCTTTCAAAACACCGATCTTATTTCTTTAGTTTTACTTTCATAATCTGCTGGATTTCTTCAATAATTATTTTCCCCCAAAATTCAAGAGAAAAATTTATGCTTTAACGGTTTTATTTCGTACAAAAAATATCGGAACTAAAAAACAAAATCAACAATTTAATAGAAAACAATTTCGAAATTCACAATCGAAGTTAGTAGATCACAATCAAGTTTGTCAAAAACACTCCATTAATTCATAATTTTAATGAGATCTGAAACGATAACGTTTGACAACGCGATAGTGATAGCCATCCTGACCAAGGCTTCCGCTAGGGGGCAAGTAGGTTTGTTGAGGCTGAGCAGGGGGCAAGTAGGTTTGTTGAGGTTGAGCAGGGGGCAAATAGGTCTGTTGAGGTTGAGCAGGAGGCAAGTAGGTCTGTTGAGGTTGAGCAGGAGGCAAGTAGGTCTGTTGAGGTTGAGCGGGGGGCAAGTAGGTTTGTTGAGGCTCAGCAGGAGGCAAGTAGGTTTGTTGAGGCTGAGCTGGGGGCAAGTAGGTCTGTTGAGGTTGGGCAGGAGGCAAGTAGGTTTGTTGAGGTTGGGCAGGTGGCAAGTAGGTTTGCTGGGGTTGAGCAGGAGGCAAGTAGGTTTGTTGCGGTGCTACGGGAGCATCATAGTGATATCCACCTTGTTGAGCTGGACCACTGTAGCTGTAGCCGGAATCCTGCTTGGGATAATCATAGGCGCCACTCAGATGAGATACATCAGCAGCGGCAACACCCAAAATGGCACAGACCAAAGCCAAAGTGAATTTCTGTAAAATTTAATGAAATATTCCGGTTATCCATGTTGTGAAATATTGAAAATCGATGATTTGCATTTTGCGATGATTTTTGAATACACACCATTTTTGTTATTGTTTTCTTAATTGCACCTTATGCAGCAAAAGATGAAATTGAATTGTTATAGTTTCGTTAAATGCCAACGGCTTTTATACCCAACATTTTTTTACGATATTCTTCCTCGAATAGATGTTAATGTTCGATGCGTCTAACTGAGCTATGTGAGTTTTAATTGGACTGACATTGAAACTCCTCTTGTTGTCGTTATGAAGTTCAAATAAAAAACAACAACAAAACAAAGCAAAAATTCAAAACTAAGTAACCCACATAATATGAAATGCTCAAGAGAGTTTGTTATGCGTTTGAAGCCACCACGAAAGCCCATCGAAAAATGCCCAATCTGTGAATTACACCACAAAAACCAATTGCCAAAAACTGCCAAGTCACGTATGAAGATTAACCAAAGATGATCGATAATTTCTCAGAATTCAAAAGGGGGTTTATGAGCTCTAATTCGCATTAGGGTGGTTTTTAGTAGAGTACTAATAATTAATATGAATAAAAATAATAGTTATAATAATAAAATAATAATATTATAATTATAATAAAAAAAATGTTACTAATAATATTAAAAATAAAATATATTAAAACAATTTGGTTATTACATAATTAAATTTTGTTGAATGAAAGTAAAAAATTTCGGAAATAGCGTCAAATTTTAGAATAAGTTTAGATTTGTCCGAATTGGTCATCTTTGGCACAAATTATGGCCTTCAAACGGCCAATGAAACCGTCACACGCTGCCCGAATGTTGCTCTGCTGTATTTTGGCCATTTCCCGGCGAAGTGCTTGCTTGAGGTGATCGACACTTTTGTATTTTTTAGTGCCAACCTTGCTTTCCACAATACTCCAGACACAATAGTCCGACGAACTGGTATCCGGAGATTTTGGTGGCCATTGTGCGCTGGAAATGAGGCGAGAAACCTCATTTTGTAACCATTCTTAGGTGGAGCGTGCTGAGTCCTGTTGGAATGTCCAAGGTCTGCGGTTAAAATTTTGCGTGCCCAAGGCCTTAATACACTCTCCAGAATATTTTTACGATAAAATTCGGCATTTATGGCATGGTCGATTAATACGAGCGAAGTGCGACCATCGGCTGTTATGGCGGCGCACGCCATCGCCATGGCCGACGCTTAGCGGACCTCTTTGGCTAGTAAACACAATAATTTTGTTTGTTTACAAAAAAAAAACAAAATTCGGCAGTTCACCACTATCGGCCAAGCGAAGCAACTCTTTAGCTCTTTTGAATCTATTTCCTTCTTTTGCGGTGTAAGTTCTTGCACTTTTTGGAATTTCAATAGCTTTACCCCGAGCTCATCTTTTATTAATTGCCGAATGGAATATTGCGATATGTTCAGCTCACGAACCATTTTTCGGCCATTGCGATGCGGGTTTCGATCAAGTCCCTTCTTTACTTTTCCAACCATTTTTGCTGATGTTACAGTTTTCTTCCGTCCACATATAAATGCTGGAGTGCTCCAACGATAGCCACTTGTGGTTTTCCAGCCAAATATAAAGAAATCACACTATCCCGCTTGAATTCCATTCCGAATAACTTTTTTTCTGGAAAATTCTCACTAAAATGATTTTGTACGCTTGTTAACAATATAATAAGCTGTCACTGGGATAATTTTAACAGCTGTTGGACGAGTGGCTTAGAGATGACAGCAGTATGAAGTTGGTTGCAGTTTTTGTATTTTATATCATTTTTTTTTTTTTTTAATTTTTAATACAATTTTTTATTTTTTTTTTATTTTTATTTTATTTTATTAGCTATTATTGAATCCACCCTAATTTCCTTCCGAAACAAAGTAATGATTTTCTGTAGAGACACTTAGTCTACCTTTGTAGCAAAAACATTGAAAATAAAGATTTTGAGATAAAAAAAAATTCCATAGTGTAGCATATCTTCAATTTCAATGTCAAGTTTGTTGATTTTGTGTTTTGAAACAAATTACTTTTGTCTAGAGTATCGTAAATATAGCCTAAATTTAAACAAGAAAACAGTTACCGTTTTTTTAAATTGAGTCAAGGATACTTAACCATTCGTTACATAAATTGATAGGCGTTTTGATAAGCATATCTAGGCGCCTAATAATTTATGACCAAATGCTTAAAGTATGGGAAATAATGATACTGAAAAACATTAATTAAAGTACTCTAGCAGCATTTCTAGGAATTGCAAATAATATCTGCTGGTCAAATCGAAATTTTGAGTCATGATTTAATAAAACATTGTTCAAATCAATAAAAAGAAACAAATTATGGCTTGCAATTCTTTTTTGTCATTTTCTTTTTAAGCATGCTAAAACTGAACATTCCCTCATACATTTCGGTATTTCACACAATTTTTTTTTAATTTACTAATTTTTTAATTTTCTGACACTCCTTGAGGAAAAATTAATACCATCATCTAGAGTAACTAAGGATATGTTTCCTTATGACGATACGAAATAGAATGTGAACGAAAATTAACATTCTAAAATATTATTTTCAAATTATTGATCCAATTACGTCCGAAATTATTTAAGAGCGAGTGTACAAGGTTGTAATCGATAGCTGGGACTTGGAGGCTTTTGAAGGAAAAGGTGGTTATGCTTAGAATCTGTTTAAAGAAATTTGGTAGATAGAATCGATTTTTATAGCTATAGAAAAGTTTTTTTTTACAAAGAAAAAAACACATAAAATTGAGTCGTGTAAACATTGACCGCGACTAGGCCTCAAACGGTCCATCCACTTAGTCCAATTTATACTTATACTCTTTCCAACATTTCCTGCATCTCACGTTTGTATCAAACTAAGATTAGGGACATAATTGAACAATTTGGGCCCGTATACATATAACACCACCTAAACAATTACACGTCTAGTTTCCCATCCCTGAACTTGGAAATAATATTTAAATTGAATAAAGTATTATAACTATTATATTATGCAAAAAATCCCGCAATGGATAAATTTCAGAACCTAAAATGTATAAATTAAGAAATAAACTTTCCAAGATTTTTTTTAATTTCGTTTAGTATCTTTGGATACGATTTTTTTATAAAAAAGTCCTTCATTGAAATAATGTTTTAAGACAGCATTCTCCCTGTCTGGACAGCTGGTGCGCGAAGATAGTATATACTCACGCAATTAGTGAATTCGAGGTAGCAACATACTTCCCCGTGATAATCGTACCCTCAATTATATTGTTGTGTAGTTTTTTTTTATTGTTAGACTAATACCATTGCAAAGGCGTTGTTGGTCAATGCTTCTCAATTAAAACATATCCCAATCTGAACATATTTAAATATAATTTGACAAAATTTACCGTGTTTGGTGCATCAAATATATGAAATCGGCAGAAAATGTAAATGAGAGCTATATTAAAACCTTAACCGATTTCAATATAACTTCCCAATTTTTTTTGGTACCAAATTTCGTCTGTCTGTCCGAATTTCATTGAAATCGAATTTCATTTGAATATCGCGTTGGGTACATTAAATATGTAAAATCGGCCGAAAATATATATAGGAGCTATATCCAAATATGAACCGATTTAAATACAATTTAACAAATTTATATTTGTACCAAATTTAGTTACTCATGCCAAATTTCATTGAAATCGGACATACGTATCGCGTTTTGTGCATCAAATATGTATAATCGGTCAAAAATATATACGGGAACTATATCCAAATCTGGACCGATTTCTATATAATTTGACAAATTTATTTTCTGATCAAATCCCATCACACATTCCAAATTTCAAGGGAATCGAACAAACATATCGTGTTTGGTGCATCAAATAAACGAAATCGGTGTATGGGAGCTATATTCAAATCTGAACCGATTTCAATATAATTTGGCAAATTTATTTTTGTTTCAAATTCCGTTACGCATTCCAAATTCGGAAACAGTATCTGTTAGCGATCAATAGATATGTAAATATAAAATCTAAATTTTTGGGAGGTACCTCCGATTCTGCTGCTATATCTCCAGTTTCAAGTGGAATTTCAAAAAATTATATATCATACGTTACTTTCAGACGATGTTGTAGTATACATGGAATTTTTCAGGAAAATCTGTGCAGCGGTTTTCGAGTATATAAATTACAAACGTTTCCCTCTTTTATAGATATAGATGCCAAAACGTGAACCCATAAAAAATTGTTGGTGTGTGAAATTTTCATTCTCTAAGACCCTATAGTACCAAAGTACTTCTACTTCCTTTTATGGCCGACTTCTTCACGTACCGTAGCAACTGATAGCTTTACGAAAACGTGGACCTGTATAGCCTATTATCTGCCAGAGAGGGTGGGCCCATGGCCCATGCCAACCTCGAGAAAATTCCATTCAAAATGTGTTTAAAATTATCTAAACACCAAATATCGGTTACCGTTGTATGAAGTACACCACAATTCGAACCTATTTGGAGAGTTCTTACAAAATTTGTTTTCCGTCGACTAGGAACACAAACTGCCGATTAACAACAAATTCTGTAAAATAAATCTGACTAAACCACCAAAAAGACTCAAATTCGGGTGATACCGTTATATCGTGGTTATAAAAAATCATTGACCTATATGTTTATTATTAATACAACAAGCTCTACGAACCTAGATCACATTTGAGTAAATTCTGCCAACCTGTATCATACCGAATTTATATACTTTGTGGGGTCTACAATGATTATTTCGAAGGTTTATAAAGGGAATATCAATTAGTTAGTGTTAATAAATTTCCAAACATGTTTTTTCATTTAAATGATAGAAAACCAGAAGGTCTTCTCATAGAAGACCGGAAAGTCTACTCCTAGAAGACCTGAAGGTGTTCTCCTAGAAAACATGAATGTCTTCTCCTGGAAGACCAGAAGGTCTTCTCATAGGAGACCATAAGGTTTACTAATAGAAGACTTGAAGATCGACTCCAAGAATCTGAAGGTATTTTTTTTTCTCCTAGACGGTTTTCTCCTAGACGGCCAGAAGGCCTTGTTATATATGACCAGACCTGCGATTATTTTTTATTATTATTTTCTTATTTTATTTTATTATTATTTATTTACACATTTCCAAACAAACCTTCATCATGTCTCGTGGACTACAGTAACATCAAACTACATGGCACATTTCAAGATTATTGATGTAGAATATAAAATCACAGTTATTACTGCCTTTAAGTTTTTCGCCCTTTACAAGCCATCATTAATTAACATGAAATTTTCCAAGATTCTAGCTTAATTTTATTCATATTTAGATGTCAGTTGAAAAATTGATTCTTCCCCCCTGATATTATAAATTACTTTTCAAATTGTTGTGGAAATTTACCCTCAAAAACATCTAAAACTAAACAAGTTATTAGTTTATGTCCAAACGTTTGTGCAAGAATGGCCTAAATGTCTTATTTTTGGTAGAGATCGATTTAAACGTGTAAAGCTTGACATACAAATACCCAACAATTAAAAATTAATGTCCAATCGTTAACTCAAATTTATAATTCATCTCCAAAATCCCCCCTTTTTCGTTTTATTTACAACGTTAACACATATTTCGAACATGTTTCGTTTTTTGTTCCTACACACAACATTCGTATTCGTTCATACCTATATATATATACATACATATGTAGTCATTAATGATAAAATCATTTATTTAGACCATTAATCATTATTTTGCTTTAAATATTAACAATGTTAGAGAGGTCTTTTATGTAAAAATGCCCAGCCACCAACCGCAACATGCTACAATACCACAGCAACAACAACACAGAATCATAACAACAATGGTCCCAAAACACACACACACACACACAGCATGAATAATAACTCGACCATTGGCATCAGAAGAGTAACCTTTACACTTAAATGTGCATTTCCATCCCAAATAACCATCATCATCATCGTCGTCGTCATCGTCATCTTGTCCGTCGTAATCGTTGTTATCTTCGTTAGCATCGTCATAGCCATCTTCATCAACGGAAGTATCAATACCATCAGTAGCATCGTTTGTATCAAGTTCAAGCAACAACAAAGGTGGCTCTGGCTTATGGTGGGTCAGTAGTTCCGTGGCAGTTAGTTCTGCGAGAAGCAATGACAGCATTATAAATAGTTTGTCAATGTGTTGGGTATTATTTCTTTTTATACCCTCCATCATTCTACAGAGGGTATATTAGCTTTGTCATTCCGTTTGTAACTCTACGAAATATTCATAATAGACCCTACAAAGTATATATAATCTGGATCAGCGTAAAATTCTAAGACGATCTAGAGTTGTACGTCTATTCAGGGTGAGATAAAAAACTGCAACAAAGTCAAATGCCATAATTTTTACATTTTTTTCAAATTTTATTAAATGAAAGCAATAAATGTCGGAAATAGCATCAAATTTTAAAATAAGTTGAAATTTGTTCGAATTGGCCACTTTGGAACGAATTATGGCCTTCAAAGGACCAATGAAACCGTTAGACGCTGCCCAGACGTGCCCAAGGCTTCAATACACCCTCCAGAATATTTTCGCGATAATATTCGGCACTTATTCTGATGCAACGGTCGATTAATACGAGTGAAAAGGGACCATCGGCTGTTATGGCGGCCCACATTGTCACCATGGCCGGCGCTTGAGTTCTTGTGGCCAACCAAATGTGCACATTTTCAGCTGACCTCATCGGCAAGTAAACAAGATCATTTTGTTTGTTTACAAACTGCTGGACAACGAATGTTTTCTCATCTGAGCGGAGAAAACTAAATTCGGCAGTTCACCATTTTCGGCCAAGCGAAGCAACTCTTTAGGTCTTTTGAGTCTATTTTCTTTCTGTTGCGGTATAAGTTCTAGCACTTTTTGGCATTCAATGGCTTTACCCCGAGCTAGTTTTTAAATTTTTGCCGAATGGAATATTGCGATATGTTCAGCCCACGAGCCATTTTTCGGGCACTGCAGCGCGGGTTTCGATCAAGTCGCTTCCTTACTTTTCAAACCATTTCTGCTGATCTTGTTTTTTCCGTCCACTTCCGCCAGTATCACGGTAACGAGCGATTGTACGAGGCACAAAATATTTATTCACATCTAAATGTTGGAGTCCTCTAACGATAGCCACTTGTGGTTTTCCAGCCAAATTTAAAGACATCACACTATCACGCTTGAATTCCATCACGAATAACTTTTTTTTTTGGAAAACTCTCACCAAAATGCTTTTGTACGCTTGTAAACAATATAATGAACTGTCACTGGAATAATTTTAACAGCTGGCGGACTAGTGGCTTAGAAATAACAGCAGTCTGAAGTTGGTTGCAGTTTTTTCATTTCACCCTATATGTTGTAATCACGCTATCTTTCGAACGAACTGGGATAGAAGGCTAAAATTTAGCATAGTTTGCCAGTAGCCAGGTTAATTTCGTAAAAGGGCCATGTCGGTCCACGTTTTCGTATAGCCCCCCATGTAACGGTACCTCCAGATATTCGTTATTTTCAAGATTTTAGCGACATTATGTACCAGAATTATATCAAATTTCATTTTTAAAGTTCGTAAGGGGTACTACAGCCTACGACAAAAAAAATTGTATGCAGGTCCACGTTTTCGTATAGTCCCCATATAACGGTACCTCCCGATATGCTGTATTTTGACGATTTCAGCAACATTATATACCGGAATCGTTTAAAATTTCATATTGGAAGATCTTAATAGGTACTGCAACCTATGGAAAAAAATTCGTATGCAGATCGAAGTCTTCGTATAGCCTCCATATGACCTCCCGGTACTCGAAATGTTCATGATTTTTGCGACATTATTCGCCGGGACTGTTTTCATTTAAGTGGTAGTTTTCGGAATTTTTGTTTTGAAAAATTTTCAACTTCCTTCCAAATGGTGGAGGGTATTAAAAGTTCGGTTCGACCGAACTTATTTGCTTTTTTTCCTTGTTTTATTATTGAAAAACCTCAACAAAATTATAAATCTTTTGTTTGACCTACCGTTACGGATTGACCATTTATTGTCGTCATTTTGTGATTTGAGATTTTGTCACGTGTTTTGGATTCATCAGAGATTTGTAAGCATTTTGTAAATTTTATCTGATCCATGCCATACAATGAAGGGAGTGTTTTTTTCGTTTGTACATCCATTCTTCCATTTGTATGTTTTCAGGCGTTCATCATCAAAGAGTTTCATTCATTCATTCATATTTTAACACGTCCGGAGACATCATAAATTATTTGCAAACACTGTAGTACTGAGCATCAAATTTGCCCTGCACAAAAGCGTGTCGAAAGAAGATAAAATTGACTATGACAATGTTGTGATTTGTTAATTGAATATTTGAGGTCATTTTGAGCTTGTATATGGCAGAGTACGGAAATGTTGTAGTAATCCATTAATCATCATCGCAGAAGTTGATTGGTATTGGAATTTATGACAAATAGATTTTCAACCTGTGACATTTTTCGTTTTTTTGAGAAAAGAAAAATATATATAATAACTTGAAAGAATATAGTCACACACAACCACTAAGCAGGCAGAGTTTGCAGATAAATCTAGAAACTAAATTTGAAGCATTAATCAAAATTATGTGGGAAAGTTGGGCGATGAAAACTGCAAAGGCCTAGGGAGCATGGTTAAACATAGACCTTAGGGTTGCGGATTGAAAAATATGTATCTATAAAAGCAAACCAATAAGTCGGGCGTGCCGATTATATGATACCTTGCAACCATTAGCATTATTTCCAAGTTATACCAGTAGTAAACACATGATTATAATGGGGATATGTTTGAAGTAAATCGCACAAACTATGGCCGTAATTTAATGCAGATTTAGAGCAGTTGAACTTTGAAATTGGATGAAACTAGTATATAAGACCACAATGTTTGAAACATGTATATGGAAATTAGCCACAGAAACAGATAAACGGATATATCTAGATCGTCCTGAAACGAAATTCATCCAAAGAGACCAATGGTGCAAAACCATTATATCGATGAGGCACATTTTGGCCGAAATTTTGAAGAAATCTGGATTTACAGGGTGAGATAAAAAAACTGCAACTAAGTCAAACTCAATAATTTTAAATATTTACTGAATAAAAGCAGAAAATGTCGGAAATAGCATCAAATTTTAGAAAAAAATTTAGATTTGTTCAAATTGGTCACCTTTGCCACGAATTATGGCCTTCGAACCGTCACACGCTGCCCGAATGTTGCTCTGCGGTATTTTGGCCCATTCCCGGCGAAGCGCTTGCTTGAGATGATAGATACTTTGGTATTTTTTTTATGTCAACCTTGCTTTCAAAATACTCCAGACACAATAGTCCAACGGATTGGTATCCAGAGATTTTGGTGGCCATTGTGCGCTGGAAATGAAGCGAGGAGCCTCATTTTTAACCATTCTTGGGTGGCGCGTGCTGAGCGCGATGGTGTTGAGTCCTGTTGGAATGTCAAAGGTCTGCGGCCAAAATGTTTGCTTGCCCAAAGCTTTAATACACCCTCCAGAATATTTTCGCAATAATATTCGGCATTTATTTTGATGCCACGGTCTATTAATACGAATACGGCTCACACAATCACCATGGCCGGCGCTTGAGTTCTGGTGGCCAACCGAAGGTGTACACTTTCAGCTGACCTCTTTGGCAAGTAAACACGATAATTTTATTTGTTTACAAACTGCTGGACAACGAATGTTGTCTCATCGGAGAAAACCAAATTCAGCAGTTCACCACTTTCGGCCAGGCGAAACAACTCTTTACCTCTTTTGAGTCTATTTTCTTTCAGTTGTGGTGTTAGTTCTTGCACTTTTTGGAATTTCAATGGCTCATTTTTCGATATTTGCCGATTGGAACATTGCGATATGTTCAGCTCACGAGCCATTTTTCGGCAACTGCGAATAGGGGTTCGATCAAGTCGCTTCTTCCCATTTCTGGTGATGTTGCTGTTTTCTTCCGTTCACTTCCTTGACGTCGGGCTACGCTACCAGTATCTCGGTAACGAGCGATGGTACGAGACACAAAAGATTTATTCACATTTAAATGCTGGAGTGCTCCAACGATAGCCAATTGTGGTTTTCCAGCCAAATATAAAGAAATCACACTATCACGCTTGAATTCCATCACGAATAACTTTTTTCTGGGAAATTCTCACCAAAATTCTGATGTACGCTTGTAAACAATATAATGAGCTGTCACTGGAATAATTCGGTCGAGTGGCTTAGAAATGACAGCAGCCTGAAGTTGGTTGCAGTTTTTTCATCTCACCCGAAAAGTACTTAAAATTGAGCTATTAGAGCTAAATTCGAATAAGGTAAACAGTTTTTATTTTAAGATAATTTTGTTCAGGAAATTCGATCCAAAAGGTCAATGAAATTGTGCAGTTAAAAATAATGAATTCATTAAGTTATATTGACTACCGAAATTAAAATTATGTGCCACCTAGTTTCTTCTAAATACTTTTTAGTGCGTGCCAAATTTTTCATAATAAACCTTAATTATTATATCAATACACTCATCCATTCAAGACCAATACGAAACCCCTGTTTCGAATATTAGCGGGTTAAAATAGCTTGGCTAGTGTCTTTAATTATCCGCCAATTTATGTTCATAATCGATGGCAGTTTATTTCCAATTATCTTCGGCATTGGTTAATATATGGCATGTGTGCGTCATTACAGTTAAATCGAAATCAATTTGCTATATTAAAATCCGTGGAAGAAATCTGCAAAATTAATTAAAAATTGGATAAAAGTTTGAACGGTGTTTACCTACATAAAATAAGAAGCTCATCTTCTTAACAAGATATATTTAGTTTTAATTAATTTTTTTTGCAATTTGTACAAGGGTCACTATTTTTGAGTGGATCAGTGGAACGAGACTTGGACTAAAATGTATAATATTTGGAACAATTTGGTATTGGGTGAACAGATAGTGTTTGAAATCTAATTATTTTTATTAGGGTCGCCGTGTAGCCTTGACAAATGGATGTGGTTTCAGAAATGTGTACTATAATTGTACGAAAAGTACTGAGTGGTACTAAATGTGGTATTGGATGAAGGAATATAGCTGAAATCCTGAAAGTTTGAGATTTGGGGGTGGTTGGGAAATTCGTCCCATATTTGTACGAGATTTACTGAATGGTACTAAATATGATACAGGATGAAGGGATGGGGCTGGAATGCTCAAATTTGATATTAAGGCCTCTCTTGGTATCTGGAATTGAGATATGTAGTTGGTTTTGGAAATGTGTGCTTCAGTTGTACGAAAAGTACTAAATAGCACTATATTGGTATTGAGTTAAGGGATTGAGCTGAAATTTGATAAAATGTCACTGTTGGTGTGGTTGAGATAAGGAACTGGTTTATCATAGAGGGTGAGATGAAAAAACTGCAACCAATTTCAGACTGCTGTCATTTCTAAGCCATTCGTCCCACAGATGTTAAAATTATTCCAATGACAGGTCATTATATTGTGAACAAGCGTACAAAAGCATTTTGGTAAGAATTTTTCAGAAAAAAAGTTATTCGTGATGGAATTCAAGCGTGATAGTATGATTTCTTTATATTTGGCTGAAAACCACAAGCGGCTATCGTTAGAGCACTCCAGCATTTAAATGTGAATAAATCTTTTGTGTATCGTACCATCGCTTGTTATCGTGATACTGGTAGCGTAGCCCCACGTCAAGGAAGTGGACGGAAGAAAACAGCAACATCAGCAGAAATGGTTCGAAAATAAAGAAGCGACTTGGTCGAAACTCGCGTCGCAGTGACCGAAAAATGGCTCGTGAGCTGAACATATCTCAATATTCCATTCGGGAAATATTGAAAAATGAGCTCAGGGTAAAGCTATTTTCAAATTCCAAAAAGTGCAAGAACTTACACCGCAAAAGAAAGAAAATAGACTCAATAGAGCTAAGGAGTTGCTTCGCTTGGCCGAAAATGGTGAACTGCCAAATTTGATTTTCTCCGATGAGAAAACATGCGTTGTCCAGCAGTTTGTAAACAAACAAAAATAGTGTGTTTACTTGGCAAAGAGGTCAGCTGAAAACGTGCACCTTCGGTTGGCCACCAGAACTCAAGCGCAGGCTATGGTGATGGTGTGGGCCGCCATAACAGCCGATTATCGCCCTCCGCTCGTATAAATAGGCCGTGGCATCAGAACAGGGTGTATTAAAGCCTTGGGCAGCTAAATATTTTGGCCGCAGACCTTGGAAATTCGAACAGGACTCAGCACCACCGCACTCAGTACGCGCCACCCAAGAATGGTTACAAAATGAGGTCCTGGCTTCATTTTCAGCGCACGATGGCCACCAAAACCTCCGGATACCAATCTGTTGGACTATTGTGTCGGGATTATTTTGGATAGCAAGTTTGGCACTAAAAAATACCAAAGTGTCGATCATCTCAAGCAAGCTCTTCACCGTGAATGGGCCGAAATACCGCAGAGCAACATTCGGACAGCGTGTGATGGTTTCATTGGCCGTTTGAAGGCCATGATTCGTGCCAAAGGTGACCAATTCGAACCAATCTAATCTTATTCTAAAATTTGATGCTATTTCCGACATTTTTTCTTTCATTATTTTTAAAATGCGTACTATATTTGTTCGGAAAGTACTAAATGCTACTAAATTTGGTATTGGGTGAAGGGATGGACCCAAAATTCTGAAATTTGATATGGATGACACTGCGAGTACAATATTTATACTACAGAGTAATACAATCTGTAATGGGTGGAGTAATACATAATGTAATGGAGTAATACATTTTGTAATGAATTGAAATCACAGTTGGTTTCAAGGGTTTAAATATGGAGGCATTGAAATAGTTTTGGAAAGAAAAATTAGATTTGGGTCCATTCTCAATGGTTCTTTTAATATCATCCTCGGTAAAATAGAAAATGAAAGATTTTGAACCTTCAAATGAACTTCAAAGTCTGAAAATTTAGTACGATATATGAACGTTTGCATATTTCCAAACGTTTTCATACCCTCACTGTGAAGGTTATCTAAAATTCGAACTGGCCGAACTAATTGTCACAAATGTTAAAATTTTAGTAACATTAAAAATACTATTCTCAGTACGATATTTACTTCGACCTATTCGCATTTCTAGCTTTAAATCCATAAAATATCCATTTGCTCTTTTTCATACCACAAAGAAGCTAAAAAAAGAACAGGCAAATATGACCAAGAAATTTATAACTATTTCATTATAATTTATTATACGAACGAAACATTTGCCGAGGTGATGAAGTTTTCTTTTTACACCAAAGAGAATACTTGGAAATTTGCTGTTCGTTTGAGACTTCTTCTTCTGGTGTTTCATAAACAAGTTTTCTTCTGTGGCCAGAATAAGAAGAAATTTCTTTGACATTTCTGCTGAATGTAGCATTGTCCATGTCTTGTGATTAATTTACGTTTGCTGTGGCCTCAAATGGAAAGCTGTCATTTCTTTTCATGGCTCACCTCAAAGGCAGTGTGCCATTTGATATAAATTGTTGAAGTGTTTATTTATTTTTCTTATGAAGAAAAAATAATAATAATTCGACATAATTAAGCCTGACTATTTTGAAACAACAACATAATTAAAAACTCGATATTTGATTGGAGGGGGGGATGGAATTTATAAGGTAGAATTTAAAGAAATTTATTGGCAGCAATTATTCAAAACATAAATAAAACAACTAATAATTGACTTTGACATCCATCGGGTAACCAACCCATTAGTTATTTTGTGAACACTAAAATATATACCTATTTCGTGCTAAATGCCCTTGTTGTGGTCATGGGTTTATAACCAGATATAAAATGAGAATTTGTTCTGAGGTTAACAACAATGAGCTATTGTTATAGACCTTACTCACGGCATGGCATGTATGTTTTCATATTTGCCTACACCTAGGATCCAAATTGTTTGTGTGATTTTGTGTCCATACCGCCGCATATTGGTATATAGTTCCGCATTTGTTCCCGACTAGGAGCCTCCTTTTGGGATATACATTAGAGTTCACAATTGAAACCATACACTGAGTCCATAGGTTTAAATTTGACTTCGTTTTGGTCCGTAGGTTTATATTTTGAAATATAAGTTCCAAAGTCTTAAGTCTCATTGCCCAGAGCTTTGGTACACAGATCCACATTTGGCAACATAGGCATGTCTCTTTACATTAAAGGGTGTTATGTCGTTGTGCATTTGTTTGCAACATGTAGAAGGAAATGAGATAGAGCTCTATGTTTCTTTTGGGGATGTCCATAGAAGCGATTTTTGGGCCGAAATATGCCTGTCCTTCCCTAGTATTTCTGTAAGCAAAGTATACTTCGCATTTACTTTCTGGTCGAAATTAAGTTTGCCCAAGAACGAACTCTATTGAACTTGGTCCAAAATTATATTATTATATAAGTATACTTATAATGAGAGACACTGATAAAGAGCTGGATAGATGTATCGCAAGTTTTTTGAAATTCGAACTTTAAGTTAACGAAATGTTTAAAATTGTACTAAAATTCTAAAAAGGTACTATTTGGTATAATCGGAACGGATATCGTTTTAAACTTGATTTGGTATGAGAATCAAAGTTGGATAGTAAGTTTCATATATGGAGGTGGTTATGGAAATGTGTGTACTAAGTGTGCGAACTGTACTAAATGGTACTAAATTTGGAAAAGATAGGGTGAACGGATGAACCTGCAATTTTGAATTTTTTTATTGGAGCCCCTGTTGGTGGTAGGTTTGTGAAAAACAGGTACTAAATAGTTCTAAATTTGTAAGATTTGGTATTGGGTGAACAGATAGTGCATGAAATCTCAAATGCATAGCCTAGACATATGGAGGTGGTTTCGGATATGTGTACTATAATTGTACGAAAAGTACTTAATAATACGATATTTGGTATTAGGTGAAGGGATAGGGATACAATTCTGAAATTTAATATTGAGGTGTCCTTTGGTATCTGGAATTAAGGTATGGAGGTGGTTTTAGAAATGTGTACAATAATGGTATGATTTTCTTTACATCGTTACGGAGTGATCCACTAAACATGCATAGGTGAGTAGGATATCATATAGTCTACCCCTCAGTTTTTTGGTACTCTCTGAAATATTTATCTGAGTCTGATTACCCTGTATCTGATAAAAACAGGAATAAGGCCACATTTTTGTAGAACTTTGGCAAAAAAAGAATGAGGTCGGGGATAATGGGTGATATTTTTTTAGGATCTGGTATGGCCCCCAGATAAAGATATCTCCTGATTGTCAGGGATTTATGGATTTAAGTGAGAATATTAAAGAGAAGATGGGATTTGGTGTAAAATTGCTGTCATTTGGAATAGTCAAAAAGTTCCCAAAAAAATTGTTCCCTTTCAGACTATATTTTTGTTCTCATCATCCAACTGAAATAGTAGGATATCGTTTCGGGCTTTTTGCCGATTTCCGCCCATCCTACTGTTGCTCTTTTAAGTTTTTGCTCTAATCATCCAACTGAAATATTAGGAGGTTGTTTCGGACTTTTTACCGATTTCCGCATGATCCTAACTATATTTTTCCCATTTTAATTAATTATTTAAAAATCAAATTTCATTGTTCTCAATTCCTTAAAGAATTTTTTCACATTGTTTGAAAATTAAGAAAAATCCCACGTTGAAATACAAATTTACTTTTTATTATTTGCGTATTTCGTTCTTTTGTTGAACGTCTTTGCAATTGGCAATAATGCTCTACTTTCAAATCCTTTGTGTGTTTTTGGCATAATTTGCCCGTTAGTTTTCGTTCTTCTTTCCTCCACTTCCAACTTCCTCCCAATCCCTAAAAATTACTCTTTTCAATAAAAGATTAAAAACTTTTGTCGTTCCCCTTGGCAACGCAGCAGTTCTAAGTAATTATTAAAATTAAACAAACTATAGTTCATTTGGGTATAATTTTTAAAAATAGAAAATAAATTACAAATTGCCAACCACCCACTCAGCAGTAGGTACTAGTTACTGGTCGAAGGACGTCGCTGGAATGTCAAAACAATAGTTGTGTTTTTCTAACGCCTTGGCTATTAACAACGCAAACGAAAACAAATAAATTATAAAGTGTAGTATACTTTAAGGCTTTGCAAATATACTCAGTCAAGTGTTAATTGAAAACGAATACAGGGTGTTTCAGGTGTAAACAAAAGACCGAAGAAGAAGAAGAAAACACTTGAAAATTAACCCTTACGGGCATATAACAGAACAATGGCGTTTGTGGTATTTTGTCTTAATGAATAATGAATTAAATTTCAGGTATTGAATTCAAGACTTGGAATTAATTTGTGCGTTCTTTGAATAAACAGTAAATTAGTCGGAGGCATTCATGCATGGTGATTTGCAAAGTAAGCCGATTACAAGTAATTTAAACCATCGTAATGGGATCATTAAAATTTTTAATAAATATTGTATGTGTGTGTGTCTTGGATTTGTCGCAATTCTCATTGTGCATTAAGGTTTAATGACATTTCACAGTTTTTGATTGAATTCCGTCTTTTCAGTTTTAAATTCAATTCAGTTGAACAATTCTTTTTTAATAATAAAAATATGAAATGAAAATTTAAGTTAAACGAAACAACTGAAGTCACAATAGTAAAAATGGCCTGTAATAATTGTGGGTTTTTGAAAAAAAAATCAAAAAAGATATTAATTAACCAAGGGCTACTTTTAAAATTTATAGAATTCTAAAACTTAATATGGTCCATGGTAAATGAAAAAAAAAAATTGGAATATCGTACAAAAATGTACGAAAAGTTTTAAAAGAAAATAATAGTTGATCCATTGGCACGAACGGAGTGCTGAAGCTCTTAATATTTGTATGAGGCCTGGCCCAATAAATATGAAATACAAAGTGGTCTAAAATGTACTAAGTATGGTACCATCGATTCGGAGTGAATTTAAAGAGTTGAAATTTGAGGTATAGTTTCAAATCACTGAGTGTAATATACTCCAAATCTCTATTCCAAGCACCAACTGTGACTTTTAAATCAAATTTCAGAATTCCAGCTCCACCCTCTCACCAAAAAAAAAAAAAAAAAAAAAAAAAAAAAAAAAATACAGTACCATTCAATATTTTTCGTGCAATTAAAAAAACCAATTTCTAAACCCACGTCCAAATTGATGGGATAGAGTAAAATTTTCAAAATTTTACTCTATCACACGAATGCCTTGGGGACGCAAATATTTTGGCTGCAGAACAGGGACATTCCAACAGAACTCGGCACCATCGCACTCAGCACGCGCCATCCAAGAACGGTTACAAATGAGGTTCCTCGCTTTATTTCCAGCGCACAATGGTCACTAAAATCTCCTGATACCAATTCGTTGAACTATTGTGTCTAGAGTATTTTGGAAAGCAAGGTGGGCACTAAAAAATACCAAAGTGTCGACCACCTCAAGCAAGAGCTTCGCCAGGAATGGGCCGCAGAGCAACATTCAAGCAGCGTGTGACGCTTTCATTGGCCTTTTGAAGGCCATAATTCTTGCCAAAGGTGACCAATGCGAACAAATTTAAAATTATTCTAAAATTGGATGATATTTCCGACATTTTTTGTTTTCATTCAATAATATTAAAAAAAAAAAGTAAAAAAGCTGTAAGTACGACCGGGCTGGACTTTGAATACCCTCCACCATTTGGAATGAATTTGGCAATTCTCAAAAGCAACAAAATCAGTTAAAAATTATGTTAAAATCTTAAAAATACCGAATGTAGCTGTTACATTTGGGTCTATGCGACGACATGGACCATGACATAGGTAACTTTTGTCATAAACTATTTCATTATTCAAATGCGAAAATTAAAATAAAATCGGTGACCAATTTAACTGAAATCATCAAAATACTGAATATCGGGAGGTACTGTTGTTATACGAAGACATGGATCTGCACAGACAATTTTCTGTCATAGGCTGTAATATTCATTTTAAACTTCAAATACCAAATTTTAAAGAATTCCGGTGAATAATGTCGTTAAAATCAATAAAAAACCGAATATCCGGAGGTACCGTTATATGGGGCCTATGCGAAAACTTGGAGCTGCACAGACAATTTACTGTCTTAGGCTGTAGCATCCATTTCGAACTTCAAATACCAAATTTGAAACAATTCCGGTGAATAATGTCACTAAAATCAACAAAGAACCGAATATCCGGAGGTACCGCTATATGGGGGCTATACCAAAATGTGGACCTACATGGCCCATTTTCAATACCAAAAGTCCTGCTGACATAATATACATTTGAGTAAAAGTTTATCAATCTACTTCAGTTCGTTCGGAACCTAGAGTGATTGCCACAGACGGATAGACGGGCGGACAAAGCTAAATCGACATAGAATTTTATGCTGATCAAGAATATACATACTTTGTGGGGTCTAAAATGTATATTTCGAGGTGTTACAAACGGAATGACAAACTTAATATACCCTCCATACTATGGTGGAGGGTATAATTTTTTTTTTTAATTATGGCGTTTGACTTTGTTGTAGTTGTTTAGCTCACCCTGTATATTAATATTTACCCCTTTATTTACATTCGATGCTGGTAAAACACTGAGCAATAAACCCCGAAAATCCATACCCAGCCCCGTATGACTTGCCATGCAATCAATCTGTCAACAATTCATAATGCCTTCGAGGCCAGACCATGAATTCATCCAAAAATCTATAAGACATTTAGAGCCTCGCAACCCCCCCTACGACTAAGCCCATAATAAATGGTGTTTGTTGTTCGCGCTATTTGGAAAAAAAAGCAAGTGAAGAAAATTTGCACGCTCGCAATCGTTTTTTATGTCTTGGCGTCAACGTCATCCAAATATCACCCCCATACACTCACACACACACATGTCAAGTGGCAAAACCATCAAATCATCATCATGCACACACATGCACACACACACACGAGAAAAAGGGCTATCAAGGCTATAAAACTTCAACACTATACAACAAGCATCACTCACCACGAACAAGTGGAGTGAGTGATAGACAAGTGAACGGACAGACGGCCAGGCATACGGACGTGTGTATGTCATCAGTGTGACAATGTCAAGTGTCGCTCGTCGTTCGTAAGTTTTATCAGCAGCATATCAAGAAATATGGCTTTGCCAAACGGAAATTCTTCATTGTATGTCACAAAAAGGAGAAGAAAAGAATTTGAGAGAATACGAAGAAATGCCAACTGGTCATGTTGGGAAGACAAACAGACAGACCGACAGCAACAAGAGCAAAGGACAAAAATGACGAAATGTTAAAAGATTCTGCAATAGGCTTTATTAGGAATGTTGATGGGTGTATCTGCATGCATGTGTGTGTGTGTTGGTATTATTTCAAGTGAATATAATAAATAGTATCTTTGAGCAAATTCTTTTTTATGACAGGCAGCTCATGCAAACATAATCCATGCGGGCCAAAATTTCGTTCAAAATAAATGATGAAGGCTCAAAAACAGGTGCTTTTACAGGGTGGGATAAAAAAAACTGCAACAAAGACAAACGCCATAATTTTTAAATTTTCTTTAATTGTATTGAATGAAAGCAAAAAATGTCGGAAATATCATCAAATTTTAGAATAAGTTTAGATTTGTTCGAATTAGTCACCTTTGGCGCGAATTATGGCCTTCAAACGGCCAATGAAACCGTCACATGCTGCCGGAATATTGTTCTGCGGTATCTTGGCCCATTCCTGGTGAAGCGCTTGCTTGAGGTGATCGACACTTTGGTATTTTTCAGTACCAACCTTGCTCCAGACACAATAGATTGGTATCCGGAGATTTTGGTGGCCATTGTGCGCTGGAAATGAAGCAAGGAACTTAATTTTTTAACCATTGGGTGGCGCGTGCTGAGTTCTGTTGGTCTGCGGCCAAATTTTTGCGTACCCAAGGCTTTAATACACCCCCAGAATATTTTCGCGATAATATTCGGTATTTATTCTGATGCCCCGGTCGATTAATACGAGCGAAGAGCGACCATCTGTTATGGCGGCCCACACCATCAACATGGCCGGCGCTTGAGTTTTTGTGGCATATTTTCAGCTGACCTCTTTGGCAAGTAAACACGATCATTTTGTTTGTTTAAAAACTGCTGGACAACGAATGTTTACCCATGGGAGAAACCCAAATTCGGCAGTTCCCCACTTTCGGCCAAGCTATGCAACTCTTTAGCTCTTTTGAGTCTATTTTCTTTCTTTTGCGGTGTAAGTTCTTGCATTTTTTGGAATTTAAATGGCTTTACCCCGAACTCATTTTTCAATATTTGCCGAATGGGATATGCGATATGTTCAGCTCACGAGCCATTTTTCGGCCACTGCGACTCGGGTTTCGATCAAGTCGTTTCTCTACTTTTCGAACCATTTCTGCTGATGTTGCTGTTTTCTTCCGTCCACTTCCTTGACGTCGAGCTACGCTACCAGTATCACGTCAACGAGCGATGGTACAAGACACAAAAGATTTATTCACATTTAAATGCTGGAGTTCTCTAATGATAGCCACTTGTGGTTTTCCAGCCAAATATAAAGAAATCACACTATCACGCTTAAATTCCATCAAGAATAACTTTTTTTCTGGAAAATTCTCACCAAAATGCTTTTGTACGCTTGTAAACAATATAATGAGCTGTCACTGGAATAATTTTAACAGCTGTCCGACGAGTGGCTTAGTCAGACAGCAGTCTGAAGTTGGTTCCATTTTTTTCATCTCACCCTGTATATCATTCATTTAAAAAAAAATCGTGACACTTCAAAAGTGTTCTACTCATTTTCACTCTTAGAACAAACTTTTGATCTATTTTTAGAGTGATTCCACTCCCACTCTAATTTTTCAAACAGGAGTGACTCGGGAGTACTCCCACTCAAAATAAAAGAGCAAATAGTAGACTCCGGAAAAAAACCCCACTCATTGAGCAATCCTACTCGCGAGCAAGTTTCGCTCCCGAGTAAAAATGAGCAAATCTAAGCTCTGATTTTACTATAACACTCAGATGTATATCAAAACGTAGGAGCTGTTTTTTCGCTACAAGTCTTCCAACTAAATGTGTTGAAATTGTTTTCCTGTCCAGTTGGCAAAAAAAAGGTTTCCCCTTTCTGATGTCAAATAAATTTACAGCAGCCTAAAATCAAGAATAAACATTTATGTGCATGGAGAATGCAAACAATACCACAATAAAGTGTTGTTTTGTTGACAATTCCATTGGCATAAAAATCACATCCAAAAATTATCTTAAAATTGAACTTAGCAAAACATTTGCTTACTGCGGCATTGCATAAAAGAATTTCGAAGAATGTTTAGACAGACAACCTCTACGTTTTTATATGTTTTGCAAAGATAAAATAGATAGGGCACTTTTCACAAATCAAGTTGGTTGCTGGTTTTCTAGCTGAAAGACATGACTAGGCATTTCATCATTTGTTTTATATGCTATTTCGTCTTGTGTGTGTGTTTTGCGGTTGTTTTCGACTTTCAGGATTTTGCACATATGTTGGTATGATGATATTTCTATAGCGTATGGGAGAAATCATACATCGTCAAGATGGAAAATTTCCCATGTATGGGAAATTGCACAACAAATTCAATATTATAATAAATATTGGTATTGACAATTACAACCAAAATAAAAATCGGCGCACAGTTATCAGAAAATTTTTTTAGGTCGGAATTTTGTATTTCTCGAAGCTATTTTTAATGCCCTCCACTATTTGGAAAGCAACACTTTGAAAAATATTTCTATAAGTACTAAGATCTACACCTTTTTCAAATGTAGTTCGAAACATTTTATTTGAAATCCGAGAAATTCTTTTGTAATTCATAATATTTCAATTGTAATTCGAGATTTCCATTTGTTCTTTGCTACGATTTTTTTTAATTTTGATTTTAAATTATTCCATTTGTAGTTAAAATTTATCATTAAATTCGAAACAAAAAAAGTCAAAAATTTTTTGAACAATAAACTAGTAAAAGCGTACCTTTTGGGAAGAACTTGAAAATTTAAAACAAAACAAGTGAATACCCTCCACCATTTGGAACAAATTTGGAAATTTTCAGAAAATAAAATCATTAAAACATTCTGTTAATTTTTTTAAAATACCAAATATAGCCGTTATATTGAGGTGTATACGACGTGGGCCTACATAGGCATTGTTTGTCATAAGCCATTACCATATTCAAATTCGAAACTTGAAATAAACGGTGAATAATGTAGCTAAAATCATCAGCGTGCAAAATTTTAGCCATCTATCTCAATTCATTCGAAAGATAGCGTGGTTACAATTTATTACAGGCTAAATCGACTTAGAATTTTACGCTGATCAAGAATATATATACTTTGTTGGGTCTGACATGAGTATTTCGAGGAGTTACAAACGGAATGACAAAGTTAATATACCCTCCATAGAATGGTGGAGGGTATAAAAATCGTATGGTTGCTATAAGAAGGCGAGAATCTGCATATGGAATTTTTTGTTATAGGCTGTAGTACTCATTAGGATCTTCAAATACGAAATTTAAAACAATTTCACACAATTTTCACAATTAAAACAACATCGCTAAAATCGGTCAAAATACCGGATATCGTTATATGATGGCTCTACGAAGACTTGGATCGGCATACGCAAGTTTTCGTCATAGGCTGTAGTACCCATTTCGAACTTTAAATAAGAAATTTGAGAAAATTCCGTTCTATAATGTCTAATGCAATAAAAATACCGAATATTGGGAGGTACCGTTATATGTGGGGTACACGAATACGTGGACCTGCATAGACAATTTTCTGTCATAGGTTGAAGTATCCATTAAGATCTTCCAATGTGAAATTCGAAACAATTCCGGTTCATAATGTCGCTCAAATCATCAAAATTCATGACCCATTTATAACCCTTTCCTGCTTGCTGACAAAATTCACACATATGCAAAACTTAAGACTTCTATGTCAATTCGTTCTACAGATAGCGAGATTACAACAGACAGGCGGATGTAGTTATATCGACTTAGAATTTTACCCTAATCAAGAATATATATACTTTATTGGGTCGGACATGAGTTGTTCGAGGAGTTACACACGAAATGACAAAGATAATATACCCCACTCAGGAAAAGGGGTATATAAAGTGATTCGAATTACAAGTAAAATAGTTCGAATTCAAAATGGAATAATTATAACAAAAATAGCAAAAATTTAATGAAATTTCAATTAAAATTTTACCAATTACAAATGGAATTCTCCAAGTACAAGTAAACTGTCACATATTATAACTAACATGTTCTGAAGTACTTCTGAAAAATGTAAAATATTCGAGCGGTTCTGTTATTAGGAATTTGCGATGCGAAATTCCAAAATATTCCGTTGAAAAAAATGTGGCTACTATTATCAAAAACCGAATATCGGTAGGTATCATTACATGGGGCTATACAAAGACAGTGACCTGTACAAGCAATTTACTGTCATAGGAGGTGGTAACCACTATCAAATCCAAATTTAAAAAAAAATCCTTTGGAAAATGTGACTCTTGTCATCAAAATACCAAATATTGGGAGATACGGTTATTTGAGACTACACCAAAACTTCTACCTATATGGACAGTTATTTTCAAGGATATTTCCTTCATACAGGGGAAAGTAGCTACCAATTTACAACAGTACCAAAACGTTGACATATGCGTTCCATTTAAATTACCATTTTATGGACCTAAAGTACATATATGTAAAACCTTATCAACCTACGTCATTTCGTTCGGTAGCTAAATGTGATTTCCACAGACAGACATGGCAAAATAAACAGCGGTATAGGTTGAAAAGCTTATAAAAATACCAATCCAAGAAGTAGTCACATTATGGAGTTATTTGAAGCGATTTGGAAGTTATAGGCAAATTATCCATTTTTTTGACTCGGATTTTTTATAAAATCACCAAAAAGTCGAAAAAGGACCAATTATGGGAGTCAACAAAATTGATGCCAAATTATATGCCCTGATCTAAAATACTTAGGTCAAAATAATTCCCCAAAAAATCAATTTATTGTCACATTTTACTATAAAATTCCCCAGTCCCCATATTTAAATAAAAATTCCCAATACTCACAACTCTGTTAGAGAGTAAGAATATTGGAAGTATAATAAAGTACTCCCCTCTGCCCGGCCTTGATTTAATATATAAATCTTCTGAAATAATTTTCATTGATCTTATATTATATGTAAAAGTACTGTTTTACGAAATACGCAAAAACTTTCCTTAAATAAATTGATTTCATACATAAAAAGAAAAAAGGTTTAAGCAAAGCTCACTTACCTAGGATTTTTTTATTTCACATATCTCCACACAGCAACACAAATTCATAAATATCTTATGATTGAGCATATCATCAAAGAGAGCGAGAGAACAACGACGTTGGCGCCTACAACGGCAGCGAACAAACCAAATCAAATAGCACAACACAACAAAAGGCAGATGCCCGAATAAAAAACACAAAATTATTGACAAAATCTACAACTTATAACACCAAATTACACTCCAATCACTATTTAATTATTATCACTATAATTTAACAATTTTTAACTTTTCATCTTCAAATTAGTAAAAAAAACTACCGAAATATTGCGACGCAAACGCGACCGAAATGCAATTACATCCGAATGCAATGAGAAAACGAAATAAACTGAAGCAAAACAAAAGGATAGGGTTGCCAATACGAGAAACTGAGGATACAGTAAAATGGATTAAGTCTGTTCGAATTTATGTAGAACTGACAGAAAATATTGAATAAATATTTTTATACAAATAAATAAATATGTTTCAATGGAAAATTATATGAATAATGCGCACCTTTTTTCAGAATTAAATAAAATAGTTATACACCAAATCTGATAATACATTAAATGGGAGCTATAGCCATATCTTAACAGATTTTCACCAAAAGTTAAGGTAATTGCTTCTAGGCTAAATTCGGCCTTTCATTCCAAAATCCACTCCATTTGGACTGATTAACCATCTGTCTGAAGGACATCTGCAAATGGACTTAAAATGTGGCTATATGAAGATCGTCAAAAGGAACTATGGGTTTATTTCGTTTCCCTCGACATGTTACAAACAAATGTACCAGACATATTACCCCGTACCACAGTATGAGGTAGGGTATAAATACTGGCATTGGAAATTAGAACCAGAAGTAATCGACGCATAAAATAGTTTTCCTTCCCTCCTGTGGAAATATTCCGTTTCCAAAATGCGAGAAAAATTATCAAAATACAGGATATTGTGAGGTACCATATGCGAGGGCTATACGAAGACGCGGACCAGTGCGAGCCATTTTCTGTTATAATAGGTGATACCCATTGTGAACTCCAAATATAAAACAATTCCGGTTTCTGTCATAGTAGGTAATACCCATCATGAACTCCAAATTTAAAACCATTGCGATTTAAAATGTGATACAAATCATCAAAATACCAAATATTGGGAGGTATAGTTATATGGGGTCTACACCATTTAAAGGGGTCTAAACAAAATCGTTGACCTATCTGCCACATTTTCAATACCATTTTACGGCCTTAAAATAAAATCTGTGTAACACTTTATCGGCCTATTTAATTTCCTTTGGTACTTCCACACACAATCTTTATATACCCTCATAATTTGGTGTTGAGTATAAAAGCATAAAAAAATGTAAGCTGATGTGAAATAATTGTGTCAAAAGAATTCCCAAAAAAAACTACATTTCTTACATATTTAAATTCCCCAGTGCACAATCCCAAATTTAAATCACCAATACTCACAACGCTCTCAGAGAGTAACACATTTAGGAGAACATTTAAGTGCTATATACTCTCTGCCTGGTCCTTATTTATAATCTAAATTCTAGATTATATTTAATTCTAAATATTAGGGAATGATTTTTATCTTAAATTTTATGTTCCCCTTGGCGGAATCTTCAAACACTTTCATTTAATAAATTGATTTCATAAATAGAATTAAAGAATAGTTTAAACAAAGCTCACTTACCTAGGATTTCTTTATTTCACATATTTCCACACATCAATACAAATAAACCAATATCTAATGATTTAGCATCGTCAAAGAGAGTGAGAAAACGCGCGAGAGACTTAAACAACGACGTTGGCGCCTACAACGGCAGCGAACAAACCAAATCAAACAGCACAACACAACAAAAGGCAGATGCCCGAAAAAAAACACAAAATTATTGACAAAATCTACAACTAATAACACCAAATTACACACCAATCACTTTTTAAAACAATAATTAAAAAATTTTTAACTGTTTATCTTCAAATTTGTGTAAAACTACCGAAATATTGCAATGCGATCGCGACCGTAATGCAATTACATCCGATTGCAATGAGAAAACGAAATAAACTGAATTAAAACAAAAGGATAGGGTTGCCATAACGAGAAACTAAAGATACAGTAAAAGGGATTGTAGCCTCTTGGAATATATGTAGATGAAAGGAAATGGAAACACATCTTAAGGTGGAAAAACTGAAAGAAAATATTGAATTAGTATTTTTATACAAATAAATAAACATGTTTCAATGCACAATGATATTAAAAATGCGCAACTTCTTTCAGAATTAAATAAACTAGTTAAACACCAAATCTGATGATGCATTAAATGGGAGCTATAGCCATATCTTGACAGATTTTTACCAAAATTTTAGGTAATTGCTTCTAGGCTAAATTCGGCCTTTCATTGCAAAATCCACTCCATTTGCGCTGATATTAACCATCTGTCTGATCGACATTTGCAAATCGACTTAAAATGTAACTATATGAAGATCATCTAAAAGGAAATATGGATCTATTTCGTGTCCCTCTGCATTTTACAAACAAATGTACCAGACATATTACCCCGTACCACAGTATGAGATAGGGCATAAATACTGGCATTGGAAAATAAGAACCAGAAGTAATCGATACATAAAAATTTTTTCCTTCCTTCCAGTCTAAATATTCCGTTCCCAAAATGCGAGAAAATGATTAAAATACAGGATATAATGAAGTACCATATGCGAGGGCTATACGAAGACGCGGAGCAGTGTGAGATATTTTCTGTCATAGTAGGTGATACCCATTATGAATTCCAAATTTAAAACCATTGCGATTTAAAATGTGATACAAATCATCAAAATACCAAATATTGGGAGGTATAGTTATATGAGGGCTATACGAAGACGCGGACCTGTGTGAGTCATTTTATGTCATAGTAGGTGATACCCATTATGAACTCCAAATGAAAAACCATTGCGATTTAAAATGTGATACGAATCATCAAAATACCAAATATTGGGAGGTATAGTTATATGGGGTCTACACCATTTAAAGGGGTCTAAACAAAATCGTTGACCTATCCGCCACATTTTCAATACCATTTTACGGCCTTAAAATAAAATCTGTGTAACATTTTTTCGGCCTATTTAATTTCCTTGGGTACTTCCACACACAATTTTAATATACCCTCATAATTTGGTGTTGAGTATAAAAACATAAAAAAATGTGAGCTGATGTGAAATAATTGTGTCAAAACAAATCCCAAAAAAACCCTACATTTTCTACATATTTAAATTCCCCAGTCCACAATCCCAAATTCAGAGAGTAACAAATTTAGGAGAACAGTTTAATGCTATAACTCTCTGCCCTGTCCTTATTTATAATATAAAATCTAGATTATATTTAATTCTAAATTTCCCGGAATGATTTTCATATTAAATTATATGTTCCCCTTGTCGGAATCTTCAAGCACTCTCATTTAATAAATTGATTTCATAAATAATAAAAAAGAAAAGTTTAAACAAAGCTCACTTACCTAGGATTTCTTTATTTCACATATTTCCAAACATCAACACAAATCCACCAATATCTAATGATTTAGCATCGTCAAAGAGAGCGAGAGAGCGCGCGAGAGACTTAAACAACGACGTTGACGCCTACACTGACAGAGACGAAATCAAAACAAACCGCATAACACAACAAAGGGCAGACGCCCGAATAAAAAACACAAAATTATTGACGAAATCTACAACTAATAACACCAAATTACACACCAATCACTATTAAGCACAATAATTAAACATTTTTTAACTTTTTGCTTTCAAATTAGTGTAAAACTACCGAAATATTGCGACGCGATCGCGGCCGAAATGCAATTACATCCGAATGCAATGAGGAAACGAAATAAACTGAAGGAAAACACAAGGATAGGGTTGCCAATACGAGAAACTGAGCATACAGTAGAATCCATTTAACTTTTACTCTCTTCGAATATATGTAGATTCAAGAAAATGAAAATACATCTTAAGGTGGAAATTGAAAGAAAATATTGAATAAATATTTTTATACACCTAAATAAATATGTTTCAATGCACAATGATATGCGCAACTTCTATCAGAATTAAATAAAATAGTTAGACACCAAATCTGATAATGCATTAAATGGGAGCTATATCCATATCTTAACAGATTTTCACCAGAATTTAAGGTAATTGCTTCTAGGCTAAATTCGGCCTTTCATTGCAAAATACACTCCATTTGGGCTGATATTAACCATCTGTCTGACAGACATCTCCAAAGCGACTTAAAAAGTGACTATATGAAGATCATCCAAAGGAACTATGGGTCTATTTCGTTTCCCTCGACATGTTACAAACAAATGTACCAGACATAATATACCGTACCACAGTATGAGATGGGTATAAATACTGGCATTGGGAAATAAGAACCAGAAGTAATCGATGAAACCGTTTCAAAAATGCGAGAAAAATGATACAGGATATAATGAAGTACCACATACGAAGGCTATACGAGGACGAGGACTAGTGTGAGCTATTTTCTGTCATAGTAGGTGATACCGATTGTGAACTCCAACATTAAAAAATACCAAATATTTCGAGGTATAGTTATATGAAGGCAATACGAAGACGCGGACCAGTTTGAGCCATTTTCTGTCATAGTAGGTGATACCCATTATGAACTCCAAATTTAAAACCATTGCGGTTTAAAATGTGATACAAATCATCAAAATACCAAACATTGAAGGTATATGTATATGGGGACTACACCATTGAAAGGGGACTAACACAAATCATTGACCTATGGGCCCCATTTTCAATACCATTTTACGGCCTTAAAATACATCTGTGTAACACTTTATCGGTCTATTTAATTTCCTTGGGTACTTCCACAGACAATCTTAATATACCCTCATAATTTGGTGTTGAGTATAAAAACATAAAACAGTGCGAGCTGATGTGAAATAATTGTGTCAAAACAAATCCCAAAAAACCCTACATTTTTTATATATTTAAATTCCTCAGTCCACAATCCCAACTTTAAATCACCAATACTCACAACGCTCTCAGAGAGTAACAAATTTAGGAGAACATTTAAGTGCTATAATATTTATAATCTAAAATCTAGATTATATTTAATGCTAAATATTCTGGAATGATTTTCATTAACCTTAAATTATATGTTCACCTTCGCGGAATCTTCAAACACTTTCAATTCATAAATAAAATGAATGAAAAGTTTAAACAAAGCTCACTTACCTAGGATTTCTTTATTTCACATATTCCACACATCAACACAAATCCACCAATATCTAATGATTTAGCATCGTCAAAGAGAGCGAGAGAACGTGCGAGAGACTTAAACAACGACGTTGGCGCCTACACTGGCAGAGACGAAATGAAAACAAACAAACATAACACAAGAAAGGGCCGGCGCCCGACAATGAAACACAAAATTAATGACAAAAACTTCAACTAATAACACCAAATTACACACCAATCACTATTTAACACAATAATTAAACAATTTTTAACTTTTTATCTTCAAATTTGGTTTAAACTACCGAAATATTGCGACGCGAACGCGACCGAAATGCAATTACATCCGATTGCAATGAGAAAACGAAATAAACTGAAGGAAAACAAAAGGATAGGGTTGCCAAAACGAGAAACTAAGGAGACAATATGGGGATTGTAGTTTTTCGGAATAAAAATGGATCAAGGCCAAGAAGACTACTTTTGACAACAATTTGCTAATAAACTTAGATGTTTTTGCATTATTGTGATTTGACTCTCTTTGAATTTCAAATCACAGTGTGTCTTTTGACAGCAAACTTGGCTGCCAGATGATCGACCTTATATATGCCATGAAATACAGGGTGAGATAAAAAAAACAGCAACAAAGACAAACGCCATAATGTTTACATTTTCTTAATTTTATTGAATGAAAGCAAAAAATTTCGAAAATAGCTACAAATTTTAAAATAAATTTAGATTTTTTCGAATTGCTCATCTTTGGCACGAATTATGGCCCTCACAAGGCCACGCTGCCCAAATGTTGCTTTACGGTATTTTGGCCCCCAAGCGCTTGCTTGAGGTGATCGACACTTTGGTATTTTTTAGTGCCAACCTTGCTTTCCAAAATACTCCAGACACAATAGTCCAACGGATTAGTATCCGGAGATTTTGGTGGCCATTGTACACTGGAAATGAAGCGACGAACCTCATTTTGTAACCATTCTTGGGTGGCGCGTGCTGAGTGCGATGGTACTGAGTCCGATTGGATTGTCCAAGGTCTGCGGCCAAAATGTTTGCGTGCCCAAGGCTTTAGTACACCCTCCAGAATAATTTCGCGATAATATTCGGCATTTATTCTGATGTCACGGTCGATTAATACGAGTGGCGGCCCACACCATCACAATGGCCGGCGCTTGAGTTCTGGTGGCCAACCGAAGGTGCACATCTGATGAAGGTGTTGCTTAGTGTACAATAAGCTTTCCTTTCAATTTCAACATTTATAGTTGTCAATATCGGTGGCTTCCGATATTCGGATATTTTTTTTCATTTTTCAACGGAAGTGTTTCAAATTTGATATTTGAAACTCACAATACATAACAACCATTGTAGCAGAATATCCTCTATGAAGGTTCACGTTTTGGCATAGCATCTACGTGACGGTGCTACGCACTTCATGGTATTTTAAAGACTTCCACTTCAGTCTCCAATCTGCTTCACTAACATTAGCAACGGAGCTCGTTCGATTGTTCAAAAACGTTACTTTTATTTATGAAGGGAAAAAAGTTCGACCCGACCGAGCCTTAGATTATTTTTTTGCTTGTTTCCAAAACTCAGGTCTACCAACATATGGTCCAGTGAAAAAAATGGAATATATTACAGAGTCAAATTAACTGGGTATAGCTGCTACCATGTAATAATTGTACCATGACCCCATACCTAACAATTTTACAACTTTTGATTATTCCTCCAAAATCTTCTAATACCCAAAATATGTAAATTTCATTACAAATTTCAAAAATAAACCTCTTATAACGAAATATCCCATACATACAAATAAATCCAAAAAAGTGGTTTATTTTAAATCCAAATAGGAAAATTCACAACTTTCCGATAAGTATCTTCTTCCACTAACTTTATTGTTGTTGTAGCTTTTTTTGCATTTGGCTTAAAACTGTCTGAGATTTATCCACGGTGAAAATACATCGTTACGACTATGAGGTGCGGAAAAGTGTGGAAAATTTCCAAGAATGAAATGTTGGAAAAATATAACAAAGGAAAACATCATCATTATTATTATCATCATCTCATGCGTTGTTGTTGTTCGGGATTTTTTGCACAACTTAAATGCAAAAACAGCAGCAACAACAACAACAACATCAAATAAATAAAAACGAAACAGAACGAAACGAAACTTTTACAATTTCCATATTAACTTTGGCAATAGAATTCATACGAAATGTTCTGTTAAATCCATACGACAGCATGAGCTAGAGAGTCCGCATTATGGTCCTTAGATTATTTGTTGGTGGTTCCATCGGCAGTGGTAGTGAGTTTGCAGCAAATGCGTTAGACGGAGTATGTGGACGAGTGTGTGAGTGTGTTTTGCTAACGATAAAATACTCCCAAAACCAACCAACCATTATTTTTGCCATCACCCCACTCCAGCTCCAGCCAAATACAAATAAACTAAAACGCTCCGCTGCAAGGAATGGATAGAGTGCGATAGCTGTGACAGACAATAATGTAAACAGGAAACATTAAATAAATCGCTTGCTTATATTTATGTAAATGTCAGAAATCATTTTCGAGAATGCCAAACAATTTCCGAATCTAAATAAATATGAAATGGAAATAAATTTTTAGCCCATAAAGATGCGATTAGGCAAAGGCAAATCATTGCGACAAATATTTCGATTTTGTGGGGATTAAGAGCGAGGGTAATCTTTGCATTGGAAACTATTTTTTTAGGCCGCTCTCAAGAGTTTAGTTCCTTGCTATTTCGTGACAACTATTAATGTTGGAATTATATGAAAGCTTCTTTCTGTCTTCTTCTAAGCAACTTCTTTAGCAAGATTTTTTTAATATTTTGAAATTCTGAAAAACTTAATATTTTATGTTATATTATTCAGCCCAACAAACTTTTCAGAAAAGTAACCCTTTTGGCTGTCGTTAAGAATGTGGGCTCTAAGAAATTTGAACTAAATCTACCTACGAGTATTAGAAGTGGGTTTTTGTCAAGACCCCAAGATATGTGAGCCTAGAATCTTCAAAATTTGCATTGGGGTTACTCTTGCCTCCAGACTTTGGATATGGTGGAATATGAGAAAATTCTTACTAAAATAGTACACTATATTAGAGATTCATACTAAAAAAGTTACTCAAATTGTGTTTTTGGACAAAGGCATATCCTTTTGAGCTGGAATCTTCAAATTTAGCAGGTAGCCCCTATTATTCTATACATGTAGAAGAGCTCAGGCTGGAACTTTTAATACCCTCCACCATTTTGAAAAAACTTGAATATTTCCAAAAAAAAAAAAAAAAAAAACTCCGTGGAGTAATACCGCTCAAAGGAAACCCGTTATCTAGTGGCTATACGAAGACGTGGTTCTGCACTGTATTTTTTTGTCATATTCTGTAGTACCCATAACGAATTTCAAATACGAAATTTTTAACAAATTCCAGCGAAAAATGTTCCTATGTCCCATTACGAACTTTAAACCGAAATTTGAAAAAATTCCGGTAAAATCATCAAAATACCGAATATCGGGAGATAGCGTTATATGGGGGACAAACGAACTTGCAGACAAACAACTGCAGACTTGGCTTCCTTAATTCGTTTAGACTTTAGAGTAATTACAACAGACTGACATTCGGTCGGATGGACAGGGCTAAACCGTCTTAAAGTTTTACGCTGATCAAGAATCGACGAGTTACATACGGGATGACGAACTCAATATATCCTCCATACTATGTATGGTGGAGGGTAAAAAAAATGACTATCTGACTGACTCATACATCAACGCCAAGGCAAAACGGCTGAAGCTAGAATCTTGAAATTTTGCACGAGGGTCGTTCTTGGTGCTTAGTTGTGTAAGGCTGAGTCTTTTGAAATTTGTACTAAAAGGCTACTAAGAGCAGTAAAATGTACAAAAAATTATATAATGGGGAGATGAAAAAACTGCAACCAATTTTAGGCTGCTGCTATTTCTAAGCCACTCGTCCAACAGCTGTTAAAATTATTTTAAATTATTTGTTTATTGACAGTGGCATCAGAATAAATGTCGAATATTATCGCTAAAATATTCTGGAGGGTGTATTAAAGAACGCTGGGCACGCAAACATTTTGGCAGCAGACTTTGGATATTCCCACAGGACTCGGCACCGTCGCATTCAGCACCCGCCACCCACGAATGCTTACAAAATGAGGTTCCTCGCTTTATTTCCAGCGCACAATGGCCACCAAAATCTCCGGATACCAATCCTTTGGACTATTGTGTCTGCAATATTTTGGAACGCAAGGTTGACACTAAAAAATAACCAAGTGTCGATCACCTCAAACAAGAGCTTCACCGGGAATGGGCCAAAATACCGCAGAGCAACATTCGGGCAACGTCACGGTTTCATTGGCCGTTTGAAGTCCAAGATTCGTGCAAAAAGGTGACCAATTCGAAAAAAATCTAAACTTATTCTAACATTAATGCTATTTCGGTTTTTTTTTTTTTTTTTTTTTGCTTCAACTCAATAAAATTTTTAAAAAAATGTAAAAATTATGGCTTTTGACGTTGTTGCAGTTTTTTTATCTCATCCTGTATTGTATTAATCTATAGATATAAAAGAGTAACAAAGGAGTGACTGACTGATTCATCAACTTCCAGGCGAAACGGCTGAAGCTAGAATCTTGTAATTTTGCACGAATCAAGGCCTGAAGGGGAGTTTTTGGAAACAGTACTTAAATGTACAAAAAATTAATACTTTGTGTTAGACAATCGAAATTAGCTAAAATTTTGAAATTTGGAATGAGAATCACTGATGGAATACAAATGTTTACGAATGGTTCAAAAATTATACCAAACTTCTAAAATGGTTTTGGAATAGGTGTGGGCTGGTTTTGGAAATGTGTACAACAAGTACATGAAAAGTACTAAATAGTACTATATTTGGTACAATTTGGTATTGGGTGAACACATAGCGCTTGAAATCTGAAATTCGGTATTAGGGTTGCGGTTTATGTGTAGCCTGGACATATGGATGTGTTTACCATAATTGTACGAAAAGTACTGAATGGTACTATTGGTATTGGGTGAAGGGACAGCGATATAACTCTGAAATTTTATATTTAGATTTCTAATGGTGTCTATGTATAATATTTGGTATTTTTGAAACGCGTACTACAGTTGTTCGAAAAATAGTAAATGGTTCTTAAGTTGGTTTTGGGTGAAGAGATAGAGATGAAATCCTGAAATTTGATATATATGTCAGTGTTGGTGCCTGTACTAAGATCTGGAGCTGTGTTTGGGAATGTGTACTATAGTTGTACAAAAAAGGTATTAAGTAGTACTAAATTTGGTATTGGGTGAAAGAATAGAACTTTAATTCCGAAAAGTCGATGTTGAAGACTCTGTTGGTATCTGGAATTGAGATATGGTTGTGGTTTTGAAAACGTTTACTAAAAGTGCACGAAATGTACTAAACACTACTATATTTGTTACAATTTTGTATTGAATGAACAAATATTGCTTGAAATCTAAAATTTGGTATTAGGGTTGCTGTTCATATGTAGCCTGGTACTTCATATGTAAATGGTACTATATTTGGTATTAGGTGAAAGGATAGAGATACAACTTTGAACTTCTGTATTAAGATTACTAATGGTATATGTGTTTAATGTTTGTGCAAGGTATCCTATATTTGTACGAAAAATACTAAATGGGACTAAATATGGTATTGAGTGAATGCATATGACTGGATTCTCAAATTTGATATTGTGGTCTCTGTTCGTATCTTTAATTGAGATATGGAGGTGGTTTTAGAATTGTGTCCAATACTATACTATACTATACTATACTATACTATACTATACTATACTATACTATACTATACTATACTATAGAACTGGAACCCCGAATTTTAATATTGAGGTCTCTGTTGGTGCTTGAGATTTGGCGGTGGGTTGGAAATGGATCCCATGTTTGTACGAAAAGTACTAAATTGTACTAAACTGTGTATTGGGTGTAGGGTTAGAGCTATAATCCCGAAATTTCATATTGAGATCTCTGTTGATACTAGAATTTGAGATATGAAGGTGGTTTTGATAATGTGTACTAAAATTATTCGAAAAGGACATAATATTTTAAACCCAATTTTATTGTGAGTCTCTGAACAAAAGAGATTTGTATATGTACCATAAAAAATATAAATTTTGGATGCATTTAACCTCTTATTATTTTTTACGCAAATTTAAACAATTTTCAACTTCGTGTCAAATTTTCTTAAAATTTGAAGCCAGACTAGTTTCGGACTCTAAGGCTAAACATATTTTAAGGCTTTTATATAGTCTTAACCATATATAAAGGGGACACCACTTAGAATATTCCAGATTGACTATTGAAATTATAAGAAAATTTGCTGCTAGTTCGGAAAAAGTGCTAGTTTGTCGAAAAACGAAATATTTTCTATGAAACGAAAATATAGGATATTTTTATTGTAAAGGCTGATTTTTTTGAGAGCTGCAGAAAGTTTTTCAGAAAAAGCAAAAAAAAAAAAAATTCAAAAAAGTTAGACAAGGTAGCTCTCTATTAAGTTCGCAGTATAAACATATGGTAAATGCATTTATTGCCTTGATATATTTAAAAACATTGCACACATGTGTACAAACTAAAATATCTTTAAAATACAGTTATTAATATTTCATACATTACAAACTAGAAAATATTCTTACGAACCCCTTAATCCATAAATTGAGTGTGTGATGATGGCTGTTTGGCTAAGGCCATGACACCGTGCAATATTCCCCTGTGAATAAAAATCACATAACTGACTATTAATTGAAATATTTGTTACATAACGTTGATGTTAATATGGTTTATTTTATGAAATTTTCAAAACTTTTATTCACACGCCAAAAATTCCCTATGCACACACACTCAACGCCAAAAAAAGTTTTCAGACGCAAATTCCACTACTCATTCACATGAGCCTGTTCATTAAGAAAATTAAGAAAAAAAAATAAATAAATAAAGACTTCATAAACTGTACTTCTTTAAATAAGAATATATACAATAAACAATTCGGGAATTTGCAAAGCCAAAAATTTTCGAAAAAAAAATAAATCCCAAGAAAAACTATACAAAAAATACTTTACAACTCTGAGGAATAACATTTATGCTTGGGAGTGAAGCAGGGAAAAAGAAAAAAATGACAACAACGCGAATAAACAAAAATGTGCTGCAGAAAAAAAAAACCATAAGAACAACAAATACCACCATCAACTTAAAGAATATTTCGCCATGATCTCAAAAGATTTTATGGCAAAGTTATGGAAACAGCCGAAATGAAAGAAAAACAAGTTACGGAAATGAATGAAAAGAATGCCAAACATAAAACCAGACGCATCAGCAGCTACCAAAAAGCCACAGCACCAAGCACAGGTCAACAAATGCAATGCACAGCCAACCAGCCAGCGAGAGGTTGGTTTTCATTTTGGTCTTGGCACATAAACATTCGTACATTTTACGGCATCATAGACCGGAAATGGTGTAATAAAGTGACAGTAAGAACATCCGTTTCAAAGTCATCTTGATCGGAGTGTAATTGTAAACAATTGCATCTCTCCTGAGACAGAGAGACTCGATTTTAATGTACGTACATGTGTAGGTTGTTGGTTGGTTAGTGTGTGGAATTGGATAAATATGTTCAAGGAGTAGGATGTCTTGATTTGGATGGAAATTTAAAATCAACTCACAGGTTGGGCTACTAGCGAGGGGAATATCACAATAATTTATTCCCAATTTATTCCCGCTGACGGTAATAGTCAATAAGACACCGAATGAGATGTCTACTCAAAAGAGATGAACCGTTGGTGGTGGGGTCGAGTATAAAAGGGATGACTCTGGCAGAATCGGGACACTAGGCCAGCGAAGAAGCAACATCGACCTCTGTAAGTGGTACAAGCCTCAATCGAATCCTTGGGTGTTCTAGAACATCCTTTCACATCCTGAAGATTTCCTAGAAGAATCCTGTGGAAGTCCTTCGACATCCTTTTGTAAATCCTGTATCCTATAATATCCAGCAATTTGCTTGAGTACTAAGTAAGGTTTCTCGCAACCATAGGCTTAAGCATCCCTGTAGCTTGTAGTAACATTAAGTGCGCATATTCGAAACAATCTGCACCTCTACATCCTAGACACCAAGAATGATAAAAAATGAGTACCATTTAGTATCGAACAATTATAGTACCCATCCATAACTCAATCCCAGATGCCAACAGAGAGCTCAATATCAAATTGAGGGATTCCAGCCTTATATCTTCTCCCAATACCCAATTTAGTACAACTCAGTATATTCGAACAATTACAGGGTGAGATAAAAAAACTGCAACTGCAAAGTCAACCGCAAAAATCTTTCTTTTTTTTAATTTTATTGAATGAAAGCAAAAAATGTCGGGAATAGCATCAAATTTTAGAATACGTTTAGATTTGCTCGATTTGGTCACCTTTGGCACGAGTTATGGCCTTCAAACGGCCAATGAAACTGTAACACGCTGCCCGAATGCTGATCTGCGGTATTTTGGCTCATTCTCAGCGAAGCGCTTGCTTGAGGTGATTGACACTTTGCTATTTTTTAGTGCCAACCTTACTTTCCAAAATGCTCCAGACACAACAGTCCAACGGATTAGTATCCAGAGATTTTAGTGGCCATTGTGCTCTGGAAATGAAGCAATGAACCCCATTTTGTAACCATTCTTGGGTGGCGCGTGCTGAGTGCGCTGGAGCTGAGTCCTGTTGAAATGTCTAAGGTCTGCGGCCAAAATTTTTGTGTGCCCAAGGCTTTAATACACTCTTCAGAATATTCTGATGCCACATTCGATTAATACGAGCGGAGAGCGACCATCGACTGTTATGACGGCCCACACCAACACCATGGCCGGCGCTTGAGTTTTGGTGGCCAGCTGAAGGTGCACATTTTCAGCTGACCCCTGTGGCAAGTAAACAGGATTATTTCGTTTGTTTATATACTGCTGGACAACGAATGTTTTCTCAAAATTCGGCAGTTTACCACTTTCGGCAGTTTACCACTATCGGCCTAGCGAAGCAACTCTTTAGCTCTTTTGTGTCTATTTTCTTTCTGTTGCGGTGTAAGTTCTTCAATTTTTTGGAATTTCAATGGATTTACCCTGAGCTCATTTTTCAATATTTGCTGAATGGAATACAGCGATATGTTCAGCTCACCAGTCATTTTTCGGCCATTACGACGAGGGTTTTGATCAAGTCGTTTCTTTACTTTTCGAACCATTTCTGCTGATGTTGCTGTTTTCTTCCGCCCAATTCCTTGACGTGGCTCTACGCTACCAGTATCAGGGTAACGAGCGATGGTGCTAGACACAAAAGATTTATTCACATTTAAATGCTGGAATACTCTAAAGATAGCGATAGCCACTTGTGGTTTTCTAGCCAAATATAAAGAAATCAAACTATCACGCTTGAATTCCATGAATAACTTTTTTTCTAGAAAATTCTCACCAAAGGGCTTTTGTACGCTTTTAAACAATATAATGAGCTGTCACTGGAATAATTTTAAGAGCGGTTTTTTCATTTCACCATGTATAGGAAACATTTTTAAACCACTGAAAAATCTCAAACTTCTCAAAATTTCAGTATTTCATCTCTTTAGATTCACACAGTACCAAATATAGTACTATTTAGTAATTTCCGTACAATTATGGTACACAATTCTGAAACCACACCCATATGTCGAGACTTAACATCAGCAATAGAGACCCTTATAAAAAAAAATTCTGATTTCAAGCACTATCTGTTCACCCAATACCAAATTGTACAAATATTGCACCGTTTAGTACTTTTCGTGGACTTGTAGTACATACTTCCCAACCACCTCATTATCACAAAAGTACCATCAACAGGGACTCCAATACAAAATTTTCAAATTCCCGTTACATCTGATCACCCAAATCTAACCTGAAATTTTGTACAATTCACACACTTAGTAGACATTTCCAAAATCACCTTCATATATCTAAACCTACTTTTCAACCTACAGTATCACATTAAATTTCAAGTTTTTAGCTCTATCCGTTCATATATCACCAAACGGTACCATTTTAGAAATAAGTGCAATTTTAGAACTTTTTGTAACGTTGAAGTTTGAATTTGCAAAAACTCTTTGGTATATCTGTTTTGAATTTTATCAGTGACACCCATTTTAAGTTTCAGAATACTACCTCATTCCATTTGTCCAACAAAAAATATTTAATTTTTAGTATATTTTAGTAATTTTCATACACTTTTAGTACGAATTTCCAAAACCTCAGCATTTTTATACGCCTACGGGCCAAGACTAATCGTTGTGCAAAATTCCAAGTTGCTAGCTTCAACCATTTCGTCTGGGCGTTGGTTCTCAGTCAGTTGGTTATGTCACCACTCTTTTATATTTTTTTGTAGGACACAATTTAAAGGGAGTTTTAACCTTCTGTGAAAGAAGGAAAACTAACCCCTTTGGTGACTTGGCGAGGGTTAATATTTTCTCAACAAAAATTATCCTCAGATTGTTACAAATAATATTTCCAAGGACGCTATATACCTGTAGTGGAATTCTCCAACTAATTTTTTTAATATGCCGACAAAAGTTCGTTAATTAACGAAATTTATCGGAAAGTTAACGACGAAACAAAGAAGTCGCTAAGACCTACCGATAGATGCCAATGATCTTAATATTAACTCATTATACCCTACACCACAAGGTGGTCAGGGTATTATGTCTTTGTGCATTTGTTTGTAACAGGCAAAAGGAAACGAGATAGACCCATAGTTCATTTGGATGATCTGCATAGAATCACATTCTGAGTCGATTTAAGCATGTCGGTCCGTCTGTACATCTGTACGTCCATATATTTTTGTAAACAAAGTACAGTTCGCATTTATTGCCCTATCCAGATGAAATTTTGCACAAATTATTTATTTGGCCCAAGGACGAACCCTATTGAAATTGGAGATAATCAGTCAAAATTTAGATATAGCTCCTATATATATCTTCGTCCGATTTGAATTTTATTGTGCACCAAACGTGTAATATCAGTCCGAATAGTATGAAATTTTGCAAGTACGATCAGATTGGACCTGAAAATACGTATGCCAAATTTTATCGAAATAGGTTCAGATATAGCTATAGCTCCCATATATATTGTTCAACCGATTTGTTATTTTTGTCCTCCGATGCCGTAATATGCACTCTGTAACAACAATATTTGTGGAAATATATCAAATACAGCTCAGAAATACATTTGCTAAATTTTATCGAGATCGATTCAGATTTGGATATAGCTCCCATATATAAATTCTTCCGATTTACCTTTGATTGTGCACCAAACGTCTAATATTTGCCCAAATTGGATGAAATTTGGCACTTACGACCGAATTGAGTCTAGAAGCTAGTATGTCAAATTTGGTGAAGATCGGTCCAGATATAGCTATAGCTCCCATATATACTGTGCATCCGATTTGTCAAATTTGTTACCCGCATTCGTAATATGCACTCTGTAACAACAATATTTGTGGAAATATATCAAATACAGCTCAGAAATACATTTGCTAAATTTTATCGAGATCGATTCAGATTTGGATATAGCTCCGATATATACATTTATCCGATTTCAAATTAATTGTGCACCAAATGGGCAATACAAGTCCGAATTTAAAATATACAAATGCTTCGGCATATTTAGTCCTTTGAACTTTAAATTATAATTATAATCATAAATCGTGTATGATCGAATTCTCCTATAAAAACTTTTAATTGTTATGCGCAGCTGTACTAAATTAGCAAAGTGGTGTAGGGTATCATAAAGTCGGCTCGCCCGACTTTTCAGACTTTCTTTACTGGTTTTTATATCAAAATTTTGGGTTTCAGAGTTAACGATTTTTGTCGGTAACTCACTACTGAACTTGAAGGTTAATCAAAAATTAAAAAAAAATCAAAGAGCTCTTCTCCTCTACTTAGGTTACTTGCGCGATGTAAGTTTTTCAAAACACCAATACAGGAGTCTTCTTTAATATTGCAAATATCGTGAAATTAGTATGCATCAATATTATTTTTTATATTTATTTTTATTAAAATACAATTACTTCGTCAAGAAACCTCTCCAACGAAGAAATGTATTTTTTCATTTGTGTCACTCTGGAAATCTCTTCGCATACCAAGGCCATTTTGTTTGTTCTGCAGTTGTTGTCATTCCAACGATAATTGTGACGGTCCAAATGGACGCAATTTTCATTTCCCCGGCCATTTGGTTCACTCGGTCTCCAGTTGGTATAATCGAATTCCTCACCATCATTAATCCATCTGAACACCAAGCCACCATTTGGGATATAGGTTCCCACAGCGCCAATCCAGTAGAACATTTTTCCTGAGTTATGTAACAAACCACATTTTATCTTAATTTAATTTGCGAAAAATTCAAAATATTACCTGTTTTCTTTAATACATCCACCAATGCATTTTGTTTCTCTTCACTTTGGATACTAACCAAACTCAATCCCCTTGTGGCGCATGCTGTCAAGGCTTCATACCAGTTATACTACACCAAAAAATTATGGAATTTTTCGAAAAAATGCTCAGAAAATATTATGAAATTTTTGTCCTTACATTATCTTCATCCACAACTAAATACCGGCTGCCATCCTCTGCATCATACCATTTCTCCTCACCGAAAACGCAACGAATTGACAAAATGAAGAGGAGAATATATTTCAAATGCAGCGGAGCTAACATTTTTTTCGTTCCCGTAAACTATGAACACTTCAACTTCATAAAAATATATTACTCTGAATATCTATGAAATAATTAGATCTTATATAGCCACATTTGAATAAGGACGTAATAAAAACAAATATTTTTTGAAATGTGCGGAATTGCAAAGTGGCCTAAGTATATTTTGTGCGATGGGCTTTTGTTACATTCAGGGTTTGGAAAATTCAAATTCGATTTCGACATGACGAATTTGTATATCATTTGCCAGAAAACGTATAACAGAAAATATTTAAATCAGTTTTCAAAATATTTAAATAAATGAAAGCCTTGTAGTACATGGCTGGACCGACCATATGATAACCTGCACAAATCCATCAATTCGGTGGGACCTACAATAAAATATGGACTTTTCACCATTTTTTAATATTTTTTCCTGATCCGAAAGAAATTTAGCAGAGGTCGTACTCACCACATTGAACAAAAAAAAAAAAAAATCGAAATTCCAGCGCTCATCCTAAACCAAATTTTGTACTACTAAGTACAGTTCGCACACTTAGTACACATTTCCACCGCCATGTATCACACTTACTTTCCAACCTTTGTTCTCACTTAACCTAAAATTTCAAAGTTTAGTACCATATTAGAACTTATCGTAATGTTAAAGTTCGACCTTCCAAAAACCCTTTGGTGAATCTATTCTGTACTCCATCAGTGACTAACATTCTAATTCTAACATTCATGACAAATTATTTCAATTTTAGTATATTTCATTAATACCCTATTCATATGGGCATTGATTCTCAGTTATTTCACTACTACAAAAATTTGTTTATTTTTCGGTACGAATTTCAGAATTTCAGCTCTATTCCTTGCCGAATACCAAATTTAGTAATATTTAGTTAGTATATGCAAAACTATCTACATGTCGCCATCCTTAACAACAACAGTGATCCACAATGAGTACCATTTAGTACTTTTCGAAAATTATAGTAGGCATGTGCAAAACCACCACCAGATACCAACAGAGGCTACAGTATCAAATTTCGGAATGCCTACTCTATTCTTATACCCAATACAAAAAGGTATCAAATTGAGTGCAATTTAGTACTTTTCGTACAACTTCCGTATATACAGGGTGAGATTTAAAAACTGCAACAAACATCAAACTGCTTTCATTTCTACGCCACTCGTCCGACAGCTGTTAAAATTATTCCAGTGACAGCTCATTATATTGTTTACAAAAGCATTTTGGTGAGAATTTTCCAGAAAACAGTTATTCGTGGTGGAATTCAAGCGTGATAGTGTGATTTCTTTATATTTGGCTGGAAAACCACAGGTGGCTATCGTTAGAGCACTCCAGCATTTAAATGTGAATAATTATTTTTTGTCTCGTTTCATCGCTCATTACAGTGATACTGGTAGCGTAGCCCGACTCAGGGAAGTGGACGGAAGAAAACAGCAACGTCAGCAGGAATGGTTCGAAAAGTAAAGAAGCAACATGATCGAAATCCGCGTCGCAGTGGCCGAAAAATGGCTCGTGAGTTGAACATATCGCAATATTTCATTTGGCAAATATTGAAAAATCAGCTCCAGCCATTGAAATTCCAAACAGTGCAAGAACTTACACCGCAACAGAAAGAAAACAGAATTTAAAGAGCTAAAGAGTTGCTTCGCTAGGCCGAAAGGGGCGAACTGCTGAATTTGGTTTTCTCCGACGAGAAAACATTCGTTTTCCTCCAGTTTGTAAACAAGCAAAATTATCGTGTTTACTTGCTGAAAATGTGCCCTTTGGTTGGCCACCACCGTTTAAAGGCCATGATGAGCAATTCGAACAAATCTAATCTAAAATTTGATGCTATATCCGAATTTTTTTGCTTTTATTCAATAAAATATGGCGTTTGACCCAATATCCTACACTGCCGCAGTATTTCCAAGTCAAAATTTTAGGACTCCATCGCTATTGGTTCACTCAAATACAAGTTGTACTTTATTTAGTACATTTTAGTTCCAAAACTACCTACATATCGCCATCCTTCTCTCAAACAGTAATCTTATTTTCAATTTTCAGGATACCAGCTCAAAGGGTTCCCCAAAATCCAACATATATTAAATACGGTACCATTTAGAATACTTAATTACACAGTTTCATAACTACCTACATCATACAGTCCAATAAAAAACTTATTTCCAAATTTCCGGATTCCAATACTATTGGTTCTCCTAAAATTTGAATTGTAACAAATTTGGTACCATTTAGTACACATAAGTATGAATTTGCAAAACTACCTACATACATGAGTCGAATAATGCAATTGCAATCTTAAATTTCAGAATTCCAGCTCTATCGGTTCACCCTAATCGAAATTGTACCAAATTCCAAATTTCAAGTTTTTAGCTCTAATCGCTCACGTGCTATAAAATGGTACGAAAAATATTACATTTTACCAATTTTTTTGAGCGTTTTATTTGTCAAAAGCGTAAACCCTATGTGGGGGAGGTACCAAAAGAAATGGTCCTATATCTACCATCTTAATAACATATCGTGTGTTCATGGTAATATTCAGATGCACCAATTCTGAATGGAAACCGATGGTTATTTTACATTTGATGAGTTTCATGGCTATTCAAAATGTTGAGCCTTAATTGGGGAGGTCCCACAAAGAGTGGACTGATATATTCCATCTTCACAGCATATCATGTGTTAGTAGAAATAATGGGATGTGTGAGGTTTACTTCGGATTTTATAAATGTTTAGATTATTTATAACTTTGACCCTTTGTGGGGGAGGTACCAAAAGAAATGGTCCGATCTCCACCGTCTTTATAACAGATCTTGTGTTAATAATGGAATGAATGGAATCGAATGTTAATGTTGCGTGTTGTCCAGAAGGAGTGGCCCGATGTATTCTATCTAAACACCAGAACTTGGGTTAATAAAAATATTGTGATGTGTGAAATTTGAAGACATTCGGACTCTTATAGAGTTATAATTATTCAAAATTTTGACCGTTTGTGTGAGATGTGCTTGATGGAGTCGTAAGATATTGTTCATTTTCGCACCTAACATAGCACTGATACAAATATTAAGAGTTGCAAAGTTGGAGCCAAATCGAATTATCGTTTCTCTTTTTGTGAAGAAAATATTTTGTTTAAAACTTTTAAGCTTTGATGGGGAAGGTACCTTGGGTTAATAAAAATATTAGGATGTTCGAAATTTGAAGTCTATTGGACTCTTACATCACATTTTATAAGAGTTATAATTATTCAATATTTTGACCCTTTGTTGGTGATGTACTTTATGGATTGGACCGATATTGCCCATCTCCGAACTTGATCTAAGTTTGATAAGAATATCACGATGTACCAATTTCGGACCAAATCGGATACTCCTTAAAAGAGTTATCGTGCGCACCAGTCTGCATACAGACAGACAGACGGACGGACGGGTATCGCTATGATGATGATATATACCCTCTGAAGCAATATGTTTGAGGGTATAAATATATAATTTATTTGTAGAAAAACCATGCTTTCATAAGAATTCGTTCTCATCAGTTTTCTGTTTTTCACCAGAGGATATTCTCCGAAGAAATTTACGATCGGTACTTAGGTATAAACAAAGTTTTTATTACAGGAGTTTTTTATTGATTTCTGAGGATAATTACCTTAATACTCCAACTATTATCAATCGGAAGGAATCATTTTGTGGTGCTATACTTTAATGTGTACCTATTTTAAAAATTGTAATGTGGTTTTGAGAATATTCTAATGATTTTGAGAATATCATCACGCTTTTCTTGAAATTATTCATTCTTCTTTAAATTTATGAATGAATTTGAATGAATTTTTATAGTTATTAGCGTTCTTTATTTACAGATTTCGTTAAATCTTGTCGAAAGTTCATTATATTCGATTTTCTCAGGAATTTTATTGAAAAAATAAAGTTAGGTTATGTTGTTTTATAATATGAAAAACAAACATCATAAACAAACGTAAGTAAATATTGAAATGGCTGCATATGGTTCTGTAATGGAAAATATTTTTGCGTGAATTACGTTTCAATTTTTTTATGAAATTAACATAATGCGGATGACAACCAATGATATGGGAAGATCACAAGATATAAGGGGATATTTTATTAATTCGGGAAAATTGATGCTATGTCTCGGATTATAGAATCAATATTTTCTCCTTATTTTCACTAAATTTTTCACAATTACCAATTTTATGACAAGCATTAACATACTTTTTTAAGATTTGAGAATGTGGATGCATACAAAACAGAGCTATCAAAGGGTTAAGAGTAAAATTGCCTTAGTTCACCTCATGATGTATAGACAAAGAGCAAACATTTGTTATTGAATAATACGGTACAGGTGTTTCTTCTTTATAAATAGTTACATATGTTGTGATGATGCAGTATATAAAACCATTATACATCATTTTCAATTTTTTAGTTTATAATTTCCATTGAATTGCTATTGAACGGAAAGAAAATGTTGCATTTTCTAAACTTAAAGTATTCTTTGGTGCTTCTATTTTTGGTTCATACAGTACTGGCCGAAGTGAAATGGTACACCGCTCCAGATGGCAATAGATATATGGTCGATGATGAAAATACGGTAAGAATAATGGTTTCAAATTCAGAGATTGATAAATTGGTTTTCGAAAAAAATAATCAGTTTTTGTGTGGAAATGAATTTCCTAAATCATGCCTACAGGGTGAGATAAAAAAAATGCAACAAAGTCAAACGCCATAATTTTATTGAATGAAAGCAAAAAATGACGGAAATACCTATTTTAGAATAGGTTTAGATTTGTTCGAATTTGTCACCTTTGGCACGAAGTATGGCTTTCAAACTGCCAATGAAACCATCACCACGCTGCCCGAATGTTGCTCTGCGGTATTTTGGCCCATTCCCGGCGAAGCGCTTGCTTGAGGTGATCGACACTTTGGTATTTTTTAGTGCCACCCTTGCTTTCCAAAATACTCCAGACACAATAGTCCAAGGGATTGGTATCCGGAGATTTTGGTGGCCATTGTACGCTGGAAATGAAGTGAAGAAACTCATATTGTGACCATTCTTGGGTGGTGCGTGCTGAGTGCGATGGTGCTGAGTCCTGTTGGAATGTCCAAGGTCTGCGGTCAAAATGTTTGTGTGTTCAAGGCTTTAATACACCCTCCAGAATATTTTCGCGATAATATTCGGCATTTATTCTGATCAATACGAGCGGAGAGCGACCATCGGCTGTTATGGCGGCTCACACCATCACCATGGCCGCCGCTTGAGTTCTGGTGGCCAACCGAAGGTGCACATTTTCAGCTGACCTCTTTGTCAAGTAAAGATGATCATTTTGTTTTTTTTTTTTTTACAAACTGCTGGAGAACGAATGTTATCTCATCGGAGAAAACCAAATTTGGTAGTTCGCCACTTTCGGCCAAGCGAATCAATTCTTTAGCTTTTTTTAAGTCTATTTTCTTTCTGTTGCGGTGTAAGTTCTTGCACTTTTTGGAATTTCAATGGTTTTACGCCGAGCTCATTTTTCAATATTTGCCGAATGGAATATTGCGATATGTTCAGCTCAGGAGGCATTTTTCGGCCACTGCAACGCGTGCTGCGATCAAGTCGCTCCTTTACTTTTCGAACCATTTCTGCTGATGTTGCTGTTTTCTAACGTCCACTTGCTTGACGTCGGGCTATGCTACCAGTATCACGCGGTAACGAGAGATGGTACGAGACACAAAAGATTTATTCACATTTAAATGATGGAGTGCTCTAACGATAGCCACTTGTGGATTTCCAGCCAAATATAAAGAAAGAGCACTATCACGCTTGAATTCTATCACGAATAACTTTTTTTCTGGAAAATTCTCACCAAAATGCTTTTGTAAGCTTGTAAACAATATAATGAGCTGTCACTCGAATAATTTCAACAGCTGTCGGACGAGTGGCTTAGAAATGTCAGTAGTCTGAAGTTGGTTGCACCCTGTATATAAATTTAGTGGATTCGGACTACCACCTCCATGGTCAAATAAGATCGACTTGATTTTAGATTTAGCATGAATTGACCGTTATAACCACTGAATTTATTAAATATATAACCATGCTTTTATATGTTTATATGTTTTTATACATTCCAAACAAACTCTCTTCCTTCTATACAGTACAATTGGTATGAGTCCCTAGCGGAATGCACCAAGAGAGGTCTAACTTTGGTCAGCATTAACAGCGATCAGAAAAACGATGCTTTACTAACTGGATTGAGACAATTAAGTGAGTACTTATGTGGAATTTTCTTTTTAAACATTCGAAACAGTATTATTTCACAGCATTCATTTAATATTCAAGATAAATATGAATTCTGGCTCGGTGGCGTAGCTACCAATTATCGGAATCGTGGTGTGGTTTTCCGTTGGATTTCAAGCGGCGAAGATTTCGACTACACCAACTGGGCCAACAATGAACCGAATGGCAATGGTGTTGAGGTATGCGTTCACACTTCGAATTCTAATTATCGTTGGAATGATCGAGATTGTTTGAATTCGAAATTCAATTTACTTTGCGAAGAAAATCCAAACGTCAAAGAACTAAAGAAATTCATTAGTCTGATGGAAGACTATATACATGGCATTTTGAATATATAAATTCATTTTCTTAGTTGTTTTAATTAAAACATATTATCTGTTTAAATGACAAAATTTAGTTTCTGCGTTTTTATGGATATGCATTTTTAAAGAATATTGTTTTCAAAATCAAGAAAATCTTAATTTCTCAAAAAATAATATAGGGTAAGTGCGCCTAAGTTCGGCATGTCCCAGTAGTCGGCAGTTTTGAAAATTAAACTTAGGTAACTAAGAATAGAATTGATCAAATAATGAAATAATTGCAAAAAAAACGTCAACAGTGTTCTCTGCTCTCTCTTTCTCTAAAAAAACAATGAGCTCCGATCATTTATTACGAGAGAATAACTGTTTTCGTCAGTGAGTGTATTCTAACGCGTGCGATAGTGCTTGTTTGTAAAGAAAAAAATAGTGGAGGCGTCAACTTAATAATCGATTTAAGTAAACTAAATTTAATACTTTTGGGATCAAAAATATTTAATAATAGTAAATAACAGTCTAAAGATCATTTTATAACACAAAAACATAGAAATCAATCATTTTACGGTTAATGCCGACATTAGAAACATAAAAAAAGAGATTTGGCAGTAGTCGGCAGGGGGTGCCGATTACTAGAAAAACTATAATTTTTGCCCAATTTCACCAAAACTCGAGAAAAGTATTAAAAATAATCCAAAAACTACTCAAATAAAAAATAGTTTTAAGTCGGCAGTTGCTTTTATTTGTGCTTTTTGACCAACTTTTCTAAATTAAGTGGGTTTTTTAAATCAGCTATTTGACGTTTTAAAGAGAGGTGGCATTTAAATAAAAAGTTGGCTATCTAAAGGACAAAATCACAAATTCCAAATATAAAAACGGCATTTTATTTTATTTAATCTCATTTTTAATTTAATTGAAAATCTAAACGTTACTGCGTAACCCTACTATTCTTGATTTTCCACCTATATTTGGTTTAGAATTATAATTAAATAAAACACTATTTAAAAACTAAATTAATTTCAAATTCTGACTAAACTATGAATTAGTAATATGGCATTGTTTTGTACTTTTTTAAATAAAAAAAAAATATGCAAAACAATATTTTTTTACGGAATACCATATGCCGACTACTGGCAAATAGATATGCCGAGCATTGGAAAATGGTGCCGACTACTGGCAAAAAACTACTACTTTAGTAAAATTGCAAATTTTGCCAATTTAATAAAAATAAATTCAATTGTTGTTAATTATTTCGAAAACTAAACAAAATTTGGAATCTGAACAACTTTATTTTTCTGCAATTGAAAGATATCACTCAGAATGTTGATAGATTGAAAAGTTGAAAATCCTAAAAGTGCCGACTACTGGTACACTTACCCTATTTTAAAATTATCAAAAATCTTCGATTATGAAAGAATTAGTTTTTTTAAAGAATATATTTTCGAAAGACGAGAATTTCCAAAGATCGGATATAATTGTAAATTTTTTGTGAATATTAAAAAAAATCAAAAATAATGTTTTTTTTTTGTATTTTGTACGGAACGGAGTGCCCAACCGACAAAAGTAAGACTTTCAAGCTAAATTTTCGAAAAATATCTAAAAACTACCAGTTCCTAGGGATGGCAACATCAGTGCAGCACCCATTGTAACAATAGTACCTACTACGAGAATATTCGATGATAATTAGAGAACAGCATTAACCAACCACCTCAGGCAGATAGTTTACTCTTCATCCTTTTGTTTTGTGCCGGAGCACTCCCTGTTTGAAAAATTATGTTATGGACAGGATTGCTTTAAAATGGAGCAAACGGGGTTTGATGTTGCTTTTCGCTGCAGAAGAGGGTGGAGGGAATGGGGGGGGGGGGGAAGATGGGAATGATCTTGTGCAGGAGCTTCGTCTCTTTGTTCCGCAGGATCTTCTGCTCGCTGTACTATATCATAACTCAAACACGTAGTATAATATCCTAGCCATACATATTATGGTGAATATTTCTACAGTTAACTGCAGTGCCCGTACGATTTTACCACTAGTCCCAATCTGTCGCAGAAGACCTGGATGTCAACATCCTCGTAAAATCTGATTTTCTGCCACTCGCAGTCCAGACGACCATTCATTAAAATTTCCGATAACCTTCAAATCATCAACATCCCGAAAGCTGTCATCAATTCGAATGCAAACTATATACAGTGTGAGATAAAAAATCTGTAACCAAATTCAGACTGCTGTCATATCTAAGCCACTCGTCCGACAGCTGTTAAAATTTTTCCAGTTACAGTTCATTCTATTGTTTACAAGCATACAAAAGCATATTGTGAGAATTTTCCAAAAAAAAAAGTTAATCGTGATGGAATTCAAGCGTGATGGTGTGATTTCGTTATATTTGGCTGGAAATCTACAAGGGGCTCTGGTTAGAGCACCCTAGGGAATAAATTTTTGTGTCTCGTACCATCGCTCGTTACCGAGATACTGGTATCGTAGCCCGACGTCAAGGAAGTGGACGTTAGAAAACAGCAACATCAGCAGAAATGGTTCGAAAAGTAAAGGAGCGACTTGATCGAAGCCCGCGTCGCAGTGGCCGAAAAATGGCTCGTGAGCTGAACATATTCCATTCGGCTAATATTGAAAAATGAGCTCGGGGTAGAGCCATTGACATGCCAAAAAGTGCAAGAACTTACACCCGCGACAGAAAAAAAATAGACTCAAAAAAGCTAAAGAGTTGCTTTGCTTGGCCGAAAGTGGTGAACTGCCGAATTTGGTTGTCTCCGATGAGAAAACATTCGTTGTCCAGCAGTTTGTAAAGAAACAAAATGATCGCGTTTACTTGCCAAAGAGGTCAGCTGAAAATGTGCACCTTCGGTTGGCCACCAAAACTCAAACTGCGCCGGCTATGGTGATGGTGTGGGCCACCATAACAGGTGATGGTCGCTCTTCGCTCATATTAATCGACCGTGGCATCAGAATAAATGCCGAATATTATCTCGGAAATCTTCTGGAGGGTGTATTAAAGCCTTGCGCACCCAAACATTTGAGCCGCAGACCTTAAAAATTCCAACGCTCCGCAAACCTTGGATATTCCCCAGAATAGTTACAAAATGAGGTTCCTCGCTTCATTTCCAGCGCACAATGACCACCAAAATATTTGGATACCAATCCGTTGGACTATTGTGTCTGGAGTATTTTGGAAAGCAAGGTTGACACTAAAAAATCAAGCAAGCGCTTCGCCGGGAATGGGCCAAAATACCGCAGGGCAACATTCGGGCAGCATGTGACGTTTTCATTGGACGTTAGAAGGCCATAATTCGTGCCAAAGGTGACCAATTCGAACAAATCTAAACTTATTTTAAAATTTGATGCTATTTCCGACATATTTTGCTTTCATAATAATAACATTTTTTTAAAAAAAAGTCAAAATTATGGCGATTGACTTTGTTGCCATATGATCTTTTTATCTGACCCTGTAAATACCTTTCAGCTACGCTAAACAAAAAAGAGCATTTATGATTAAAGGTTCTCTAGGAAAATTGGTACTTCAAAAATTATTGTGAAAAGTCCTAGAAAAGTTTAAACAAATATACAGGTACACAAAACAAAGACCGCAACAACCGACCAAATTTACGAATCCTAATTAATTGCACAGACAATCAGAATGTGTTTTGCATAAAACGCCGAATAAAAAAATATACAAACAATTGCCTTTGCATTATGCCAAAGGTCAGAAAAAAAGAACTCATTCCCCAATGCACAGTTGCAGGGATTACAAATGTTCGTTTGTTTCAAATAAAATCTGGATTTTTTTCATGGTTCCTGACAAAAGATGAAATCCACACCCACATTGAATGTTCGGATGTTCGTAGCAATTAAAAAATTCTGGTGAAGGGAATTACTTCAATAAATAATGTTTGTGTGTATTTCCCGTCACTGCCTCACTGGATTCCCATATGATCTTTCGGAGAAATGCGAACAAAAAAGCTGAAACATTCAACGCTAATGAATTCGTTAACTTTAAACAATGTTATTTAAACAAAATGTTGCCAACTAATTTGTGAAAAACAAAAGATTCAAATGAAACGATGTTTCCATTATGTGCCGAGACAAAACAAAGAATGAATATTTAATTATCAAACAGAATGCAATGCGAAATGACTAATTGTGAAACGAACAGATTTTCGGCAAAACAATTTATTATTTTATGAAAAACAAATTAATTATTTTGACACAAAAAAAATATTTTTTTAAGAAAATAATCCTTAATTGCGTATGTATTCATATGTTTTCATTTCAAGTCAAGGTCATGCCATTGTGCCGCACAATGTGTTCTAACAAGAAATGTATATAAATGTTATTAAACAAAAAAAGTTCAACTTCGAACATAAAGCGAAAAAAGCATGTAAAGCTAAAATCGGAAACAAATCTTCGCGGTTTAATGGAAATTTAACTTTTTTTAACACAAATGTTATAGTTTTTTTCACCCACTAAATATTACCCGATGACCATCAAAATCAGAAGGCTTCTGCCCAGCCCTAAGCTCTAGCCCCATGCTAACTTTCGCTTTGAATGATCTATAAGTGCGACCTGTAGAGCAACTGCAAAATCAGATTTTTTTTCAGTTTTTGGTTCATTTCGACCCCTAAATATTATGCGATCGTCTCCAAAAGAAATAGGGTTCTATTCTGACCTTAACCCCACCTATATTCTAAATTTCGTGAAGATCGGGCCATAATTGCGACCTGTAGAGTGATTACAAATTAACATGGACAGACGGACAGACGGATGGACGGACGGACGGACGGGCGGACATACATAGCTAGATCGACTCAGCTCGGCAAGATAGGAAGATCCATATATACTTTCCTAGTGGGAAACAAATATTTCGAGGTGTTACATAATTTTTGGCCCAATCAAACTTATAATAATGTTGTAGGGTATAAATACGGCTAAATCATTAAAATACCGAATATCGGGGGGTACCGTTATATGGGGGCTATATATCGTGGCCCTATGTAAACAATTCTCTTTCAAGTGGTGAAATACTTATAAGGGACTCTTTGTGTGGAATTTTAGACAATTCATGCCAATACCATGAACCAATACACGCCACGCGAGCGCTCTGAAATAGTTGAAATTTACATTCAACAGAAGAAGTCAATTGGGAAAACTCAACGTGTCGGTACCTCCTTATATTCGATAGTTTTATGATTTTAGGGATAATATTCACCGGATTTTTAAAATTTCGCACTTGAAGTTCGTAATGGGTACTACAGCTGTGACAGAAAATTGTATATAGAGGTCCACATCTTCGTATAGACCCCAAAATAACGGCAACTCTTTATATTCGGTATTTTTAAGATTTTAACAGAATATATTTTTTATTTTTTTTTTTAACTTCCAAATTCGTTCCAAATTGTGGAAGGCATTCAAAGTTCGGTCCGACCGAACTTACTGCTTTTTAACTTGTTTTACTATATTTTGCCAAAGAAATACAATCGTTATTAACATTACATATCAACAGTTGCAAGTGTCCCTAGAACCCAAGAGTGACCTCAACATCAAATTTCTGTATTTTAGTTCTACCTTTAATCCAATACCAAATTGAATAACATATAGCATTATATCCAAAACAATCTACATCTTCCTAATACCCAATTAAGTACCACTAAGTACTTTTCGGACAATTATAGAACACATATATAAAACCACCCGCATATTAGTACTAGTTCCATATTTAAACCTCAGATACCAAGGGTGACCTTAATATCAAATTTCAAGATTTCAGCTCTGTTTTCCCCATTACCAAATTTAGAACCATTTTGTACAATTATAGAACTTATATCAAAAAAAAAAAAAAAACAGATTCTTTTCTCAACTACAGACATCAAGAGCAACATTAATATATCCTATCCCTTCAAGCATTACCAAATGTAGTACAACTTAGTAATTTTCGTGCAAATATAGGGCGCATTTCCAAACTACCGCTAAATATCGAACGTAGATACCAATAGAGACCTCAACAGAAAATTTCGGGATTCCAGCTCTATCCCTTCACCCAATATTAAATTTAGTACCATTCCTAAATTTTCATACAAATATAGGACGCATTTCGCAACCACCACTACCAGTATCAAGGTAACGAGCGATGGTACGAGACACAAACGATTTATTTACATTTAAATGCTGGAGTGCTCTAACGATAGCCACTTGTGGTTTTCCAATCAAATATAAAGAAATCACACTATCACGCTTGAATTCCGTCACGAATAACTTTTTATACCCTACACCACAAGGTGGCCAGGGTATTATGTCTTTGTGCATTTGTTTGTAACAGGCAAAAGGAAACGAGATAGACCCATAGTTCCTTTTGATGATCTGCATAGAATCACATTCTGAGTCGATTTATGCATGTCCGTCCGTCCGTCCGTCTGTTCATGTATTGTTGTAAACAAAGTACAGGTCGCATTTATTGTCCGATCCAGATGAAATTTTGCACAGATCATTTGTTTGGCCAAAGGACGAACCCTATTGAAATTGGAGATAATCGGTCAAAATTTAAATATAGCTCCCATATATATCTTCGTCCTATTTGTCTTTTATTGTGCACCAAACGTGTAATATCAGCCCGAATTGTATGGAATTTTGCAAATTAGGCCTGAAAATATGTATGCAAAATTTGATCGAAATCGGTTCAGATATAGCTATAGCTCCCATATATATTGTTCATCCGATTTGTTATTTTTGTCCACCGCTGCCGTAATATGCACCCTGCAACAACAATATTTGGGGAAATATATCAAATACATCTCAGAAATACTTTTGCTAAATTTTATCGAGATCGGTTCAGATTTGGATATAGCTCCCATATATAACTTCGTCCGATTTACCTTTTATTGTGCACCAAACGTCTAATATTTGTCCAAATGGAATGGAATTTGGCACTTACGACCGAATTGAGTCTAGAAGCTAGTATGTCAAATTTGGTGAAGATCGCTTCAGATATAGCTATAGCTTCCACATATATTATTTTTTTTTGGAAAATTCTCACCAAAATGCTTTTGTACGCTTGTAAACAATATAATGAACTGTCACTGAAACAATTTTAACAGCTGTCGGACGAGTGGCTTAGAAATGATAGCAGTCTGAAATTGGTTGCAATTTTTTTTATCGCACCCTGTACATCTTTCTATCCTAGACACCAAAAGTGATCGTAAACTAGTACCATTTAGTACCTTTCAAACAATAACAAAACCACCACTAGATACCAACAGAGACCTCAATATCAGATTTCGGGATTACAGCTCTATACATTCACTCAATACCAAATTTAGTAATTTATCAGTTTCTATCACGTAATTTTTAAAATGTAAGAAATTTTCCTAAATCTAAGCTTGAATAAGTACTTTCGGTTGGTGGTGTACTGACCTAATCGTCTAGATGGTCATAAAGATGAGGGTATATGTCTGTCGCCATTTAAACTCGTTAAATTCACTTTTTATGCAAAACCACTGAATTCCCTCACATTTTATACATTTGACTTATGTTTCATTTATTTCGGTCACCATATCTTACCCAGTCGTAATATTGAAGCTTCCATTATGACAATAATTTTTTTAATTTTCATTGTTTTTCTTTTGCCAGTCTCATTTGTCGCAAATTGTTAGCCAGATTCGAATGGTCGTCTGTGACTGACATCCATATAACAAAAGTACATCCATTTTTTTTTTGGAAGTTCATTATCTTTGTGTGGCTTTTAAAACTGGTATCTGGTAATGAATACTGGCTGATGAACAATAAACAAGCTTATTTATTGTGGATTTTTCCTTAGTTTGCTTTTCTTTCTATTGTCTGTTGATTTTCCTACTTTTTTACTTGGATTCCACAGAAGGTAATACGAGTTCTTGAACATGAAACCTAAAAAATATGGACTTTTTTTGTAAGATTCTATCATAAATTGTTATTGTTTGGCATTGTTGTCGTAAAAAGCGCAACAATTTACAATTTATCATAAATTTTCTAAACATTTGAATGAATTGGTGCTTTTTTGTTTGATGGTCATTGTATTCCAATATCGAATTACTTGATTTATAACAAGCTTGCTTTTATTTACATTTTTCAAACAAATTAGAAATGGTATAATGAAAAGAAGCTTAGTTTTTGGTATTCTTTCTTATAGAGGTATGTTTGGGGTTTATTACACCATTTAGGTTTTAGGTTTGGAAAAACGCTCCTAGCTAAAAATAAACGTAAAAAATTATGCTACCATTTGGCAATGTTCCCATTTAAGAGCGTTGAGAATTATGCGATACCAATTAATCGTCTCAAAGGTAACAGTCTCTAAAGCATACCCTCAGCCATATGGCTAGAGAGGATATATATCATTTGATACGACCAAAACGAGCCTCATCAAAATAAAGGTTTAAGACCCTAGTTTTCTTTGGGCTAAACCTATTTCCAAATCCATTTGGAGTCGATAAGCGTTACCGTCTGTGTGGCTGGTGAGCACGAAAACTCTTGAAGGGAGTATCCGATTTCGTCCAAACTTGGTATATTATAATATTATTGTCAAATTTAGATCGAGTTTAGAGATGTGTAATATCGTCCCACTCTTTCTGGAACCTCCTCCACAAAAAGCTCGAAATTTTCAAATAAAATATTTTGCTTTTTAGGAAAAGAAAGGATCATCCTATTTTGCACCAACTTTGCATCTCCCAATATTTTAATTAGTTCCAGATCAGGTGTGAAAATTGACACTATCGGCCCGCTCCATCAAGTACCTCCCCCGCAAAGGGTCAACATTTGGAATAATTATAAGTCTTATAAAATGTAAAATCAGAGTCAAATTACACACATTGTAATATTTTTAACAGCACAATGTCTGGTGTGATGGTGGGCTAAATCGGTCTACTCCTTCTGGTACCTCCCTCACAACGGTTCCAAATTTTTAATAATTATAACTCTTTTAAAATGTGTAATTAGAGTCTGGTCATTTTTAAATTTCGCCCATCTCAATATCTCTACCAATTCAAGACCTGCTGTGGGATATATCGGCCAATTCCTTCTGGAACCTCCCCCACAACGGTTCAAAATATTGAATACCCGTGAAGTTAACAAATAGCGAAATTAATACAAAATCTTTTGTGAAGATGGAATATATCGGACGGCTCCTTCTGATACCTCTCCTACAACGGGTCAAAATTTTGAATAACTATATTTCTAACAAAATTTTTAATAAGCATCATATAACTTTTCATATTTGACACACCCTAATATTTTATAACACAAGATTTGTTGTCAATATGGTAGAAATTGGACCTATCTCTCTGACACCTCCCCCACATTGGGTGAAAATTCTGAATATTATAACTCTTATAAAATGTGAAATAAGAGTCTGGTTATCTTCAAATTTCGAGCATCTCAATATTTCTACCAATACAAGATCTGGTGTGAAGATGGGATATATTGGTCAATTCCATCTGGTACTTCCCCCACAAAAGGGGTCGAAATTTTGAATAACAAAACGCTCATAAAAAGCAAAATAATTACCTGATTTTCTTCAGTTTCACACATCCCAATATTTCTTCCAAAATAATATCTGGTGTGTAAATAAGAGATATCGCCCCACACATTCTTGTACCTCGCCACAAAGGAAAAACATTTTGAAGACCTTGTGTGAAGTTAAAATATATCGGCCTACTCCTTCTGATATCCCTCCCACAATGGGTAATAATTGTCATTACATATATCTCTCATAACTTTAGAAACAGTTAATCGCATAAAATTGTGAAAATTTTAGATTTTGTTGTTTCAAAATGAACAGGCTTAATCCCTTTATTGTTGTTTTTATAAAACAACGTTTGTTTATTAGTGGAGAACGATGGTAATGTTTACCAGGGGGATAATGCAGGGAATACCTCTTCGTTTCTCTTTTATTAAGCTTACGATCTCGTTACTTGGGTAAAAAAGTTTTTTTGTCATAGAAGTTATTTTTAAAATAACTTCTGGGGAGGATATCCCAGACAAAAAAAGGGAACTGATGAGGATTGCTGGCTCCTTCCGAAACCTAGGTATTCCCTGCCTTACCCCCTGGTAAATATTACCATCGTTCTCCAGTAATAAACAAACGTTGTTTAATAAAAACAACAATAAAGGGATTTTCTTAAATTTTGCACACTCAGTAGCATTAGATGAGGTAGATTACCCCGGTCCACTGAATAAGGCACCTCATGCAAAATTATAAAATATCTCATATAAAGTGAGGGAAGTGGTCCATAAAAAATCCAAAACTAATGCGTTTTAGTATTTTATCAGACTTATGTCAGATGAAACCACTCCTTCAGAACCTCTCCTATGAAGGGTCAACAATTTGAATAACCGTAACGCAAGCTGAAATATATATAAATAACCCGACATTGGCTGAGGGTATTCAGCTGTTCTATTTAACTTGTTTCTCTTAAATATGGCATCTCTTCAAACCGTTGTTGATCTGATCTATTCTTAATTATCTCATCTTGATATATGCTACGGTGCAAGAAAAAGGTGACGAAATGACCATTGAAGGCAGTGACTTATGAAAACAAAATTATTCCTCATTATATGTCGATGTGATTTCCACCCTTTCGATAATCGATTCTCCTTTTATGTGGTGCGTATTTCAGATGTGAGGAAATCTGAAATTATATATTTTCTACAATTTAAGAGAAAATTAAAGATACATATTTATTAGTGAGTGGAAATGACCAAAAAAAAATAGTAAAACTGCAACACATAAGTAATTCCATTTTCAATAAATATTTAGTAGAGGGTATCAGTGGTAAAATCTCCATCCAATTGGAATAGTCTTACGAATAACGACGTTATATTGTGTGGTAGGGTATTCGATAGAGACTCGTTGCGAATTAATTCCGGCGACGTCGATTTGCTGCTACCCGAAGCTGATTTCACCTGTTGCTGTTCGATATTGAATTGTATCAAAATAATGAGATATGTGCTGATTCCGCCACAAAACTAAGAAAAATATTCAACAAAAAATATAAAAACCAAATGAGAGAGAGAGAGAGACTTACTCCAAACAGAGTATCCATATCCAATGAAAAGTAGCCACAAGCATTGAAACTGGTCACATGATTGAAGAGCTTCAGAGATAGATGGTTGACCTGAAAATGATATACGTTTTGTTATAAAAGATATCGAATATTTTTTATGTTGTGTATTTTTTACCAATTCATATACTTCATTTTTATCAGCTGCCAGGGCACAGCGATGAATACATACTCCAGTTTTCTTCGATTCCACTGTAGTTAGCCAACTCAGCAATAAAATGCTAATACATTTTACTGCCACATAGAATAGGTATATTATTGTAATAGCCAAATTACTGGCCGGGCGAAACAATGAAGGGATTACCTATAAAGATACCCAATATAAAATAGTTATAAGATTTCAAAACAATCTACAAAAAAAAGAGAAAATAATTCCGGCTTTCAGGTCATAAAATAACGTGGTCCATCAGTACGCCCATAACGGTCCACCTCTATATAGACTAGCTAGACCTATATGGCCGTCATCAGCTCGTCTATAGAGACTAGCTGGCCAGCTGATGGTCTATTGACACCAGTTGGGCCATCAGCTCGTCTATAGAGACTAGCTGACCATCTGCTGGTCTATAGACACCAGTTGGGCTATCAGCTCGTCTATAAAGACTAGCTGGCCAGTTGGGCCATCAGCTCGTCTATAGAGACTAGCTAGCCAGTTGGGCCATCAGCTCGTCTATAGAGACTAGCTGGCCAGTTGGGCCGTCAGCTCGTCTATAGAGACTAGCTGGCCAGTTGGGCTATCAGCTCGTCTATAGAGACCACCTGGGCCACCAGCTCGTCTATAGAGATCAGCTGGGGCATCAGCTCGTCTATAGAGATTAGCTGGCCATCAGCTGGTCCATAGAGACTAGCTGGCCATCAGGTCGTCTATAGAGACCAGCTGGGCCGCAAGCTCGTCTATAGAGACCAGCTGGGCCGCCATCTCGTCTATAGAGATCAGCTGGGCCATCAGCTGGTCCATAGAGACTAGCTGGCCATCAGGTGGTCTATAGCGACTAGCTGGACCACAAGCTCGTCTATAGCGACTAGCTGGGCCACCAGCTTGTCTATAGCGACCAGCTTGGCCACCAGCTTGTCTATAGCGACCAGCTTGGCCACCAGCTTGTCTACAGAGACCAGCTGGGCCATCAACTCGTCTATAGTGACTAGCTGGGCCACCAGCTCGTCTATAGCGACCAGCTGGGCCATCAGCTCGTCTATAGTGACTAGCTGGACCACCAGCTCGTCTATAGCGACTAGCTGGACCACCAGCTCGTCTATAGCGACTAGCTAGACCACCAGCTCGTCTATAGCGACTAGATGGACCACCAGCTCGTCTATAGCGACTAGCTGGACCACCAGCTCGTCTATAGAGACTAGCCGGCGCCCCCACTACCTGACCACCAGTTCGCCTGTAGAGACCAGCTGTTCTCCCGCTCTTCTATAGAGATAAGCAGACCTTCAACACTCGTCCATAACGACGATTTTCAGCTCTTGGCTGTGAAATTATTTTCCAACTTACCTGACTTGCATTCGAGCAATAGAAAAAATACAATTGGGCGGTGATAATGAAGAATCCATAGCCCATTAGGGCTAAAATTGGAAAAGCCCACAGATCATTTAGATCTACGGCCAACATACAGAGATCGTTGTGCAATTGGCAAAGCTTAACAAATTTATCCTCCAATACGCCAAACTCATTTATTATTGAAGGTTTTGGCGAACTTGATTTTAATTCTCTGACCGAAGGCGTTGTGGGTGCGAACGCTGCATGGTTTCGAATAACTTCTCCCAAATAAATGCCAGGAATGTCTGTCTTCGACACCGGTTGTACGTGAATTTTGCGATTGAATTTGTTCGCCTTGTTCTCTCGAAAAGCTGATATTATCGGTTTACGTTCCTTCTGTAGCGGAAGGTTATTTTCAATTTTCTTTGCGATGTTATCGAATTCATTGTTCAGTGCTTCAAATCGTTTCTTAATTGCTAAGAGAATGCCGAAAAACCAAATTTTATCCAAAGAATTACAAAATGTAGGCACTGCTGTAAATGTCCACAGCCATGCCGACCAAGAATCACGATCGACAAGAAATGCAAATGTAAAGACGAATACCAGTGTTTCCGATATGGCGGCCATAATAATGAAAAATATGACACGATATTTGATGATGTTGTTGTTGCATCTTATACCCTGTTCCATTAACTCTTCTTCGAGTTCTTGAAGATTTTCAAACAGTTCTATAAATTTATCTTGATTTCTCAGGCCAGTAATGCGATCCGACAAGTATATGAAAAGACTGAAGTAGGTTAGAACGAAGCCGATTGCCACTGTGAGATTGTCTGTGAAAAGTGAAGGAGAAAGAGAAAGGAAGAGGCTTATTAATATATGTCAGGGTGCAGTAGGATTCTCTTATATCCCAAAGTAAAAATCAGTCCCACTCTGAACATTTTATCATCTATTGCATTTCGAACAAAATATTGCATTCCGGATTATGGGAAGAACCTTTTGCGTACTCACCCTTTTCCACCGAATATTCCGGATCGTGGAAAACCCAAACCATTAGATTGAAATTCATCACCACACTAACGATGACCACTATCGAATAAAAATCGCCCGTCTGAGACCTCTCCAATCGGCGATATTTACGGAATTCTCGCAAATCTTGTGGATTGATTCCCATAACTTTTCCAATGTAAAATAGAATGGAAAATTCCTCCAACAAAGGACGTGGCGGATATTGTTGTTTACGGTTAATTGGTTTTAATGTTTCCGGTTTACGTGTCATCCTGCTACGAATTAAATGCTCAAATGTGAAACGTAACGTTGTCATTTGTTCGTTGTTCGAAACAATCAATTATCGACTTAATAGTCAATAAAAGAATTTACTTCGAGAGAGAGAGAGGGTGAGGACGCGGCAGTAGGGTGGCGGTTCGAAGTGAATGACATGCAGAACTGATAGAATTGTAACTAAATTACATGTTTGCTTAATTAAGTAATTAATTTAAATATCTTTTGTAGATTTCCCCCAAATGGCCTGTGTGATAAATTAACCTGCGCATTGTAGTGAAAGTACGGCAATTTAATTTGAATTGCATTATTTGAAGTGAAATGTTTGTTAGCATTTTAGGTACATATTGTTCAATAGAATAAGGCAGAATTTATATGATATGGGTGGTATACTAATTTTGTCATTCAGTTTGCAAGACTTCGAAATAGTATATATTTTCTTGACCTGCATTAAATTAGGATGGCAGGTATTAGAATGGAAAATATTTTTAGGCTTCGACTTTTCGGTGGGTAATTTGAATTTAATATTGGTAACAAGGTCTAATATAGACCATCAAAATTACATAAAACAATTTAAAGTTTACTACCCTTCGAAAAATTTACTCCTCGCAAAAATATACAACAGATTCTCGGTATTTAAAAAAAATCATCTTCATAACTTCCCATCAAATCTACGTTAATATGATATTTCGGGTTCTTAGTTGGTAGATTAATTCATCTCTAAAAATATTCAATAGTCGATTTGGTCATATTGCAAGCTTCTTCGTGGTAGAGGCTATTAAAAAGTAACGGCCGAATATAACTTTTGTCCGTCTAAAATTTTGCACAGACCAGTATTTGCGCTACTGGCAAGTCATGTTATCATATAGTCCCCATATAATTGTCCCTCCCGATATTCGGTATTTTGATGATTGAAGCCACATTTTCAAATGGAATGATTTGAAATTCTGCAAATAAAGTTCATTTCGGGTACATTACTTCCTGAAAGAGATATCGTATAGCCCCCATATAACGGTACCTATCTATATTTGGTATTTTGATGATTTTTGCACATTTTTCAATGGGTTTGAGTGGAATCCGATCTATTAAGTTCTTAATATGTACTTGTCAATGTGACGAAAAATTGTGTAAATAGACCTGTATATTGCCCTCATATAAAATTGCCACCAGATATTCGGAATTTTCATAATTTTGGATATAATTTTTTTACGGAATGATCCACCCCAGCCCAAAATTGTCCATATCGATCCAAGTATTAACTCATTTCTCTAGAACTAGACATTTTGATGAATTTTGTCAGATATTTCAATGGGTTTGGTCCTAATAATAGTCAGCATACAGGTTGAGATGAAAAAACTGCAACCAACTTCAGACTGCTGTCATTTCTAAGCCACTCGTCCGACAGCTGTTAAAATTATTCCATATATTTATTTTCAAGCGTGATAGTGTAATTTCTTTATATTTGGCTGGAAAACCACAAGTGGCTATCGTTAGAGCACTCCAGCATTTAAATGTGAATAAATCATTTGTGTCTCGTACCATCGCTCGTTACCGTGATACTGGTTGCGTAGGCCGACGTCAAGGACGTGGACGGAAGAAAGCAGCAACATCAGCAGAAATAATTCGAAAAGTACAGAGGCGACTTGATCGATACCCGCGTCGCAGTGCCCGAAAAATGGCTCGTGAGCTGAACATATCACAATATTCCATTCGCAAAATATTGAAAACTGAGCTCGGGGTAAAGTCATTGAAATTCCAAAAAGTGCACGAACTTACACCGCAACGGAAAGAAAATAGACTCAAAAGAGACAAAGAGCTGCTTCGCATGGTTGAAAGTGGTGAACTGCCGAATTTGATTTTTCCGATGAGAAAACATTTGTTGTCCAGCAGTTTGTAAACAAACAAAATGATAGTGTTTACTTGCCAAAGAGGTCAGTTAAAAATGTGCACCTTCGGTTGGCCACCAGAACTCAAGCGCCGGCCAAGGTGATGGTGTGACAACGGATGGTCGCTTTCCGCTCGTATTAATCGACCGTGGCATCAGAATAAATGCCGATTATAATCGCGAAAGTATTGTGAAGGGTATATTAAAGCCTTGGACACACAAACATATTGGTCGCAGACAGGACTCAGCGCCATAGCACTCAGCACGTGCCACCAAAGAATGGTTACAACATGAGGTTCCTCGCTTCATTTCCAGCTCACAATGGCCACCAAAATCTTCGGATATCAATTCGTTAGACTATTGTGTCTGAAGTATTTTGGAAAGCAAGGCTGGAACTAAAAAATACAAAAGTGTCGATCACCTCAAGCAAGCGCTTCACCGGGAATGGGCCAAAATACCACAGAGCAACATTCGGGCAGGTGTGACGTGTTTGGCCGTTTGAAGGCCATAATTCGTGCCAAAGGTGACCAATTCAAACAAATCTAAACATATTCTAAAATTTGAAAATATAAAAAATTTAAAAAATGATGGCGTTTGACTTTGTAGCTGTTTTATTCTCTTCCTGTTTTTTCCAATATTTAATGTGAAATTTTGACATTTTGTGGAGAGCTTTTGTTAATTTTAGGAAACATTGCAATAAAAAATGGGTTATGAGGATTTACTTTTTGGAATAGTTTTTTTTTTGTCCTTATATTAAGATGGAAACGATTGTAGTTGTTGCGAGGACGCAATATAGCAGAATTTCATGACATTTTATACGATCCCGATTAACCAACATAATTCTCGCTTAAATTCACGTATTCCTTGAAATGTTCAAAATTTAAAAATAAAAATATTATAATTGATAAAAATATTGAAAAGGGCGACAGCTTCTGTATATTAATGTCACCTTGCGATTTCGCCTTTAAAGCCACAGCAAAGCCTTTTCCATTTTATCTATAATCTACTGGATTTTTCCTGTAATTATTAATAAAATTAAAATTTGCAGCATAGCGTAATAATATATATATTCATAAGTGTTCGCTACGACATTCGACATTTTATAGGTTTTAATCACAATCTCCAACTTATTATATTTTGAATATCCGAGTAACTTTTTCGAACCATTTATACGTTGATTTTTGTATAGCGAGAAATAGGCAATATTAGCACATGATTTGACATGTCGCTAATGTAAATGAAAACTCCATCTTTAAGGTTTTCCAGAAGCCCGTAGCAACATTCGACCAATTTGGTTATAATTAAGAGAAAAAGTGGAGGCCAAAAAAACGTTCACTCACCTGCTCAATTAATCCACAACACATTAATCCCGTATATTCTCTCATGACTTTTATAAACGTAAACATTTCATCCATTCGCTCGTTTTGCATTATTATGGATTCCAAAAAAAAACAATTACACAAAGATTCATTTTATACACGTTAGATGACAAGTGCCAAATTCATTTGGATGTGTGCAGAATCCCCACCTTTTCAACCTACATAGATATCTACATACCTACATATGTATATATATGCACATAATTTGTCACAGCAACAGTTTAAAGCCTTAAATACCATCTGACACAAATATCACACGGGACATATAACAATAACTTACTGATACACGATGCGCAAAGGAAGGCTTTGAAGGATATGTGTAAGAGAACGTGTGCGTGTTTGTGTGTGTAAGTACAAACACTTGTACACTTACCCACTTTCGCAGAAAAGACATCGTTTCGCACATACTCGTACTCGCTGAGCAAATTCCAAAAGCAATTTAACGTACAAAGTGTTAACCTTGAGTAATGATAGAAAACGACACAAGTGCAAAGGAAAAAAAAAACAAGGAACGAAGCAGCGAAATGTCTTAGGCAAAGACTTAAACGACATTTTTTTTATAACCCAGCAACAATGGTGGCGTACACCTTTAGACTCGAAGAAAAAATATTGAAATATGGGTTTGTAATTGTATTATTTAAAAACAAGTAAAAAAGCTGTAAGTTGGGCCGCGCCGAACGTTTAATACCCTCCACCATTGGGTACAAATTTGGCAATTTACAAAAAAAAAATCCGTTAAAAATTCTGTTAAAATCTTAAAAATACCGAATGCCTATACGACGACGTAGACCTGCATAGGCAACTTTTGTCATAAATTATTACAATATTTAAATGCGAAACTTGAAGTAAAATCTGTTTATAATGTAGCTAAAATCATCAAAATACCGAATATTGGGGTGGGGTCACGGTATATGGGGGCTATACGAAGACGTGGACCTACATGACACATTTTCTGTTTTATGCTGCAGTATCTATTACGAACTTCAAATACCAAATTTGGAACGATTCCGTTAAATAATGTCGCTAAAATCGTCAAAATACCGAATATCGGGAGGTACCGTTATATGGGGGCTATATGACAACTTGAACCTACATGGGCCATTTACGAACTTAACCTGCCTACTGGCAAAATATACATGTGTGCAAAATTTTAGCCTTCTATCTCAATTAGTTCGAAAGATAGCGTGATTACAACAGGCAGACAGACACACAGACGGACATGGCTAAATAGAATTTTACGCTGATCAAGAATATATATATATATATATATATATATACTTTGTTGGGTCTGACATGAGTATTTCGAGGAGTTACAAACGGAATGACAAAATTAATATACCCTCCATAGTATGGTGGAAGGAATAAAAAAATATTTTATAAACAGAACCATAAGACTATAGTTGATGATATATTACTAGAGCTATGATCAACAATTTTTTTCAAGGACCACAAGGGCCATAATCGTCAATCATTAGAGTGTCCCCAGAGCTATAATTGATTTGTCGATTTAATCGTTGAATTTGTTTTATGAACCACTGGTGCTAATGTACCACCTTTATATTCGTTGACTTGTTTTTGAAGGGGCAACAGACCACCTAAGATACTACCAAAGCTGTAAATTATAAATTTTCAAGGGGCCACCAGATTGAAGTCGTTGATTTTTTAAGAAACCACGTCAGATATACAGGGTGAGATAAAAAAACTACAACAAAGTAAAACGCCATAAATTTTAATTTTTTTTTTTAAATTTTATTTGAATGAAAGCAAAAAAATGTTGGAAATAGCATCAAATTTTTGAATAAGTTTAGATTTGTTCGAATTGGTCACCTTTGACACGAATTATGGCCTTCCAACGGTAATTTTTAGTGCCAACCTTGCTTTCCAAAATACTCCAGACAAAATAGTCCAACGGATTGGTATCCGGAGATTTTGGTGGCCATTTCGCGCTGAAAATGAAGGGAGGAACCTCATTTTGTAGCCATTCTTGGGTGGTGTAACGTGATGATCATCACGTACATTAGTACGAACAAACTGCAAGAATACATACGCTAACAGCACCAACCAACCACCACAATGTTCACACAACACGACCATAGGCAGCCCACAAAGCGACAACAGTACAAACCAAGAAGTACACCATACGGTGGGCGCGTAATGGACAAATTAGATTTCGGTGGTATGCCGTTCATAGCATAAGGCAAAGAATTCGCAATGACTTCGCAGTACCGGTCATATATATTGTTCCGTTTGAGGTGCGATGAGGGAAGGCTTGCTGCTGCAGGGGGCTCTGCCGTCCTCCGACTATCGGAAGCTTTCGACGGGAATACTTTTTACAAGATTGGCTCTCATAGGAGTTTCGGCTCGCTGTTCCACAAGAGTTTCGACTCGCTGCTCCACATGAGTTTCGGCTCGCTGTTCTGTATTATAGTCAAACATTGGTAGTAGAGTAGCCGTAGTTATAAACCGTAGCTAGTTACCTCGCCCCTGTAGACGACCCAAATAACAAAAACCCGAGCTGCCGAACGAACCCCGATCCATCTACAAACCCTAACGCATCGGTTGCCGAACCTACCATCGAGCTGCCGAATTCACCCTTAACGGGCTGCTAAACCCGAACGAATCTACGAAGACCTGGATAGCTGCTCCCGAGCATCTCCCCTGTAAATTGCTAGATTTTATACCACAGGTCTCCTTATGGAGACTCTGGGTACAGCTGAGCTTACATCAGCCGACGAGAAAACCACGTTAAAGTGGCGCGTGCTGAATGCGATAGTGCTGAGTCCTGTTGGAATGTCCAAGGTCTGCGGCCAAAATGTTTGCGTGGCCAAGGCAGAATATTTTCGCGATAATATTCGGCATTATTCTGATGCCACGGTCGATTAATACGAGCGGAGAGCGACAATCGGCTGTTATGGCGGTCCACACCATCACCGGCGCTTGAGTTCTGGTGGCCAACCGAAGTTGCACATTTTCAGCTGGCCTCTTTGGCAAGTAAACACTCAGTTCTTGTACTTTTTGGAATTTCAATGGCTTTATGAAATATTGCGATATGTTCGGCTCACGAGCCATTTTTCGGCCACTTCAGCTTCTCTACCATTTCTGCTGCTGTTGCTGTCTTCTTCCGTCCACTAACTTGACATCGGGCTATGCTACCCGTATCACGATTTCCTGCACCGCTGCGATCTTAATATTCCTCCGACGCCTCTATGCAGCTCCAATGTGGTCTGCGAATACTAGTGCTACGAAGTGGAAGCATATCCCAACCATCATATGGTGGATAAATCTCCTCCACCCAGACGTGTCAGGAAGGACATACGTGATCTAGAGAGGGAGGTCCAGCGCTACAAGAGAGAACCTCTAGATCAAGAAGCCTATTAGGCAGGTCTGAGTGGCATTCATACCGATGCAGTCGCGGATGGTATTAACAGTTATAAAGTGACTGCCATCCTCGGAGTCCACCCCCGATCCTTTGCAGCTGAAGAACGTCAGCTGCCTAGACAAACCAGGGTAGTTTTGGCACAATTATGTTCAGGATGGTGTATTCGTCTCAATTCGTATTGAGCACGAATTGATGAAGATGTGCGTGACGCCTGGTCGGCGTGCGATACCGGCCCGCACAATACGCTACACATCTTTAATTGCACAGCCAAACCTATCCAACTCACTCCAGAAGATCTCTGGCTACAGCTCATTAAAGTACTCGAATTTCTAAACCTGGAGCTGGAACCAGATTAGCAGAACGCAAACACATGCATGTACTACTGCTACAACAACGACCAGTATCACGGTAACGAGCAATGGTACGAGACACAAAAGATTTATTCACGTTTAAATGCTGGAGTGCTCTAGCGATAGCCACTTGTGGTTTTCCAGCTAAATATAAAGAAATCACACTATCACGCTTGAATTCCATCACGAATAACTTTTTTTTCTGAAAAATTCTCAAAAAAAATGCTTTTCTACGCTTGTAAACAATATAATGAGCTATCAGTAGAATAATCTTAACAGCTGTCGGACGAGTGGCTTTGAAATGACAGCAGTCTGAAGTTGGTTGCAATTTTTTCACCCTGTAAATAATTTTAAATCAGAAATCTAAAACGAACTTGTATCAGAAATTCAGAGTTTCCTCCAACTCTTGGTCGGCAATAGGAGTAAATTCTGACAATTTGGTTCGCTGGGTTGTTACCAATTGCGTTATGTCATACAAGAAGTTCATATCCAACAGTGGGTTTGATCGCCGTGTAATATAGGCGAGTATTGTTTGCTCTGCTCTTCCAAACTTTCATCTATTGGTTGGAGGGCTAAAAAATTCTATCTCAATATTCTTTGTTAAGATTATTCGATGAGAGTTGTAGTTTCATGCAACCAAACTTCATCTCAAGGTTATGGGTCATTATAAATTGATCATGAATACTTACTAAAACATTGTTTTAATTTTCAGTAGAACTGAATCCCATGACAACTGGACAGGAATCTATATAAAAATAAAAAGCTCAACTGCAGGTCAGTTAGAGGCCAATAAGGGACTATATTCCCCTTAATCCAGATTAGCATTAGATTCGGGGGGTTTGATTTTATCATGAACCGGCCTCTAACTGACCTGCAGTTGAGCTTTTCATTTTGCCAGTGGCTAATATTGCTACAACTTGTCTCACTTGCTACTCATTTAAACCTCTTCGACTAACATTTTTCCTCGAGAGTAATGACAATGTCTAACAATCACACTTGTACCCGTATGAAGAAACCACTCCAAGGAATTTCGTTAAATTTCAGGCTGTATGAGAAATTTAGATGGTTGGGTATGGTTCGGCTTTTTTTTTTTTTACATTCCATGTCTCATACGTTATTTCCTCAGTTAGGTATCCTACTTAACAAAAGAACATTTTTTCTCGCCAAGTAAGAAATAATCTGGCAAATTTGCCACATTTTTTAACTTACACAAATACAAAAAACTGGGAAACTACAGAGGACGAAGCACGCCCGGAAAATCCAAGCAAGAGACACTTGTCTTTTTTTTATTTTTTTCTTTGGCCACTACAGGGAAAGTAAACTTCTAAGAAATAAATTGCTTAACGATTGCGTGTGTGTGTGTGTATGGGTGTGTGTGTGTATGTGTCATGGGCTTTCAAAGGGAATGCGAATAGAGCATAACTGGGAAAACTATATGGCTCTTATTGCCTAAGGAGCAGCCAAACAGTTTTAGTGGCCTTTAAAGTGTCATAAATTTTACGCTCAACAAAAGCTCAGTAAAGCCTTAAATTGGCCAAAAATTGTGGACCGCTCATTGTACTCTTGTGTGTGTTTGAGCAAAATTTGCCTTTTTCACACAACCTTTCATTGTGTGCACACATAGCCATACCTAATGTGTGTATGTACAACTCCACCCATTTATCCTCCCATTTTCATTTAAGACTATGATATAAGCCTTAGCTCTGAGACCTATGCTATTACCAACAACTAACGAGATATGTTTCTTCTCTGTGCATGTCTAAGGGTATGGTCGGTCTGCACAGCGTATTTGTGACAACAACGACAAAAGAAATCTCCTTCATGCCCATCTATGCCGATGGAGTGTGACCCCTTTTAGTGGAATTAGTTGTAATCGTTTACTCCTCTTTTGTTCATTTTCTTAGAGGCGGACGAGACTTTTGGTAGGCATCATCAGGTACTAAAATATGTTAACAAGAAAATAAAATGTTTAACATGATGTTTTGACTAAAATCCCTTTTTACCGCTCTCTCCCTCATTATTTTATTAGTTATGGGTTGCAAGGATTTTCTACGATATAACATAAATCCACATTTTGTTATATTAAATATAAGCAAGTGCCCGCCTAATATTTTATATCAATTCGTGTACTTAAAATGCAATTTGACAAACATTTTAAATCAAAACTTCACTCATCGTACTATATGTTTAGACTTTCAAGATTGCATATATTATTCAAGTTTTTCTGCCCTCCACCACTCTAGGGGTTGTATATTAACCTTGTCTTACTCTTTTTGTAACTCCTCAACCTCTCGTGTTCGGACATCGCTAAATCGACTTAGAATTTTACGCTGATCCACAATATATATATACTTTTTATACTTATACTATTGTAGATCAGCGTAAAATTCTAAGTCGGTTTAGCGATGTCCGTCTGTCTTTCTGTTGTAATCCGACTATCCTTCGAACGAATTAAGATAGAAGGCAACATTTTTTAACACAAATGTATTCTGCCAGTAGGCAGGTTAAGTTCGTAAATGGGCCATGTCGGTCCTCGTCTTCCAAGTATAGACCCGATATAGCGATACCTCCCTATTTTCGGTATTTTCATGATTTCAGCGACAATATTCACCGGAATTTTTTCAAATTTGGTATTTAAAGTTCGGAATTCGACAGACCCACGCCCTCGTATATCTTCCATATTAAGCGGTATTTTTCGACGAAATTTTTTTGAAAGTTTCAAGTTACTTCCATACTTGGCCGAACTTTTTATATCCTCCACTATTAAAAGTTCGGCCCAGCCGAATTCAGCTGTTTTTTACATGTTCCTTTTTTCGTCAGGAATAATAGGAAAATGTTTACCTTTTACACCAAAAAGTCTGGAAAAACTTTCATTTTGCAGTTTACAGAGGGGGATATTAGTAAAATCACTCACATCCAAGTAATCTGTACTTTCCGTATTAGTATAGTACACATTTCCAAAACTACCTCCATATCTCAGTCCCAGACACCTACAGAGACCACAATATCAAATTTGAGGATTCCAGCCCAATCCCTTCACCCATTACCAAATTTAGTACCATTTCGTATTTTCCGTACAAATATATGAATCATATCCAAACCACCGCTCAAACACAAATACCAATGGAGACCTCAATATAAAATTTCGGGATTCCAGCTCTATCCTTCCGCCCGATTCCCAATTTAGTATCATTTAGTACTTTTCGTACAAATATAGGACGAGTTTTCAAACCACCACCAAATCTCAAACTCAGATACCAAAAGAAATCTCAATATCAAAAACTAAGGATTCCAGCATTATCACTTCACCCAATACGAAATTTAGTACTATTTAGAATTTTTGGTACAGATATAGAGTGCAATTCCAAACCAGAGCCAAATCTCAAAAATAGATACCAACAGAGACTTCCAGCTATATCCCTTCACTCAATTCGCAATTTAGTACCACTTAAAACTTTTGTACAATTGTAATATACATTACCAAAACAACCTCCATATCTCAATTGTATATACCAAGAGAGACCTTAGTATAAATTTTCGGAGTATTCCCTTCACTCAATACCAAATTTAGTACTATTTAGTAATTTTCGTACAATTATAGTACACATCTTCAAAACCACTCCCTATCTCAATTCCACATACCATCAGCAAAATCAATATCAAATTTCGAGATTCCAATCCTATTCATTCACCGAATTCCAAATTTAGTACTCTTTAGTACTTTTCCTACAATTTTAGTACACATTTCCAAACCACCGCTAAATCTGATACACAGACACCAATAGAGACCAAAATATAAAATGACGGGTTTCCAGCTCTATCCCTTCACCCAATACCAAATTTAGTACCATTCAGTACTGTTCGTACAATTATAGTACATATTTCCGAATCCACATCCATATGTCCAGGCTACACATTAACAGCGGTCCTAATACCAAATTTCAGATTTCAAGCACTCTCTGTTCACCCAAAATCCAATTCTACCAAATATAGTACTATTTAGTACTTTTCGTGCACTTGTGGTATACATTTCCAAAATCACCTCTTTATCACAAATATTTCACTATCATGTATCCTAATACCTTCATCACTAACATGTAACCTAATACAAAATATCCAAATTCCAGCTTCATCAGTTCATCCTAAACCAAGCTGTTCCAAATTGAGTACCATTTACTACAGTTCGCACACTTAGTACACTTTCCCAAAACCACCTTCATACATCAAACTTACTTTCCAACATTGATTCTCATAGGAAATTTCAAGTTTTTAGCTCTATCCATTTACACAAAACCTTATAGTACCATTGTAGTACAATTCGAAATTTTCGTAACCTTAAAGTTCGAAATTCCAAAAATTCTTTGGTATATCTCTTCCATTACAAATTTCAGAATTCCAGCCCATTCCGTTTGTTTAATACAAAGTATTCTTATCTGATACGCCCAAAACGTGCCTCATCGACATAACGGGTTTTGACCCTTGATCTCTTTGGACCAAATGCATTTCAGGACATTTGGAGTCGATCTAGCGATGTCCGTCCGTCTGTCTGTCTGGCTAGTGCGCACATAACTCTCGAAGGGAGTATCCGATTTGGCCTAAACTTCGTACATAGCTATATTATTATCAAAGTTAGATCGAGTTCGAAGATCAGTCCACTACTTTCTGTATTTCCCCCACAAAAGATCGAATTTTTCAAAAAAAAAAAAATATTTTACAGAACAGACTGAGAAACGGTAATCCAATTTTCCTATATTTTTGCAAATCGTAGTATTTGCATCAGTGCTAGGTCATGTCTAGGCATATCGGCCTACTCCATCAAATGCCTTCCCCACAAAGGGTCAAAATTTGGAATAATTACAACTCTCATAAAATGTGATGTAAGATTGTCTTCAAATTTTACACATTCCAATATTTATATTAACCCAAGGTCTGGTGTTAAGATGGAATATATCGGTCCACTACTTCTGGTACCTCCCCCACAAATGTTCGAAATTTTCAAAAAAAAAAAAATATATATATATATTTTTTGGCACAGATAGAGAAACGATAATCCGATTTTGTTCCAACTTTGCAAATTCTAATATTTGCGTCGGAGCTGGGTTAATTGTGAAAATGGACAATATCGGTCCACTCTATCAAGTACCTTCCCCACAAAGGGTCAAAATTTTGAATAATTACAACTCTCATAAAATGTGATGTAAGAATCCGATTGTCTTAAAATTTCACACATCCCAATATTTTCATAAACCCGAAATCTGGCGTAAAGATGGAATATATCGCTCCACTCCTTCTGGTACTTCCCCCACAAAATGTCGAAATTTTAAATATCCATTAAGCTCATAAAACGCGAAATTAACATCCGATTCCATTTAGACTTGGCACATCTGAATATTTCTATCAACGTAGGATCCTTTAATAAAACGGTAGAAATCGGACCATTCCTCCTGGTACCACCCCCACAAAAGGTCAATATTTTGAATAACCAAATCGTTTATAAAATTCAAAATAAGTATCAGGTTCTCTTTATATTTCACACATCCCATTATTTCCACTAAAAAAAGATACGTTGTAAAGATGGGATATATCAGTCGACTCTTTCGGGTACCTCCCCCACAAAGGTTCAAAATTTAGAATATCCATGAAGCTCATAAAAAGCGAAATTGACATCCGATTCTATTCAAATCTTGGTACATCCCAAAATGTCCATTAACACAACACAGTCCAAATCTAGCACTTCGCAATATTTATGTCATATTTATTTAAGTCCGAAACGAAATGACCAATTCCTTCGAAACCTTCTGCATAATGGGTTAAACATTGGAATAATCATAACAGAAGTCAAAATATTTATTAATAATAGAACATTGGCTGTCGGGAAAACCGACCGATACTTTTTTACTTGCTGTAAATGATTTAAAGGTAATATGTATTCATTTGAGACAAATTTTGGTAATTTCAGGTTTTCTAACCGCTTTCTAACCAGATCTATCATTGGAAAAAATGCTAACAAATGCGCAGTTTAAACAAGTTTAAAATCAGTAAGTTTGGCCGGGCCGAAATACCCTCCACCATTTGGAACGAATTAGAAAATTTTCAAAAAATTAAATCCATTAATTTTTTTTAAATCTTTACAATATCTAATATAGGAAGGTGCCGATATATGGGGTATATATGATATTGTGGACCTATTAAGACAAATCTATGTCTGCATGTAAAGTACGCGCAAGGAACTCCTTGTGTGAATTTTCAGATAATTCCATTGGAAAAAGTGGCTAAAATCATCAAACTACTTAATATCGGGGGGAACTTTTATATTGGGGATATACGATATTGCGGACCTATATAAACAATTCGCTTTCAGGGGGTAAAGTGCTCACAAAGAACTCCTTGTGTGGATTTTCAGACAATACGATTTGAAAATGTGGCTAAAATCAACAAAATACCGAATATCGGGGGTACCGTTATATGGGTGCTATACGATATCATTAACCTATATAAAGAATTCTCTGTCGAGGGGTAAAGTGCTCACAAAACACCCCTTGTGTACAATTTCCGTTGAAAAATGTGGCTAAAATCATCATAATACCGAATATCGAGGGTACCGCTATATGGGGGCTATACGATATCGTGTACAAATATTAAGATAATTCTTTGCCGAGGTATAAAGTACCCACAAGGAACTCCTTGTGTGGATTTTTAGACATATCCGTTGAAAAATGTGGGTAAAGTTATCAAAATACTGAATATAGGGGGGGTACAGTTATATGGGGGATATACGATATCGGGGACCTATATAGACAATTTTTTTTCAGAGGGTATTATACTTACAAGGGACTCCTTTTGTGGAATTTGAGACACTTCCATTGAAAAATGTGGCTAAAATCATCAAAATACCGAATATCGAGGGTACCGTTATATGGGGGCTATACGATATCGTGTACAAATATTAAGATAATTCTCTGCCGAGGTATAAAGTACCCACAAGGAACTCTTTGTGTGGATTTTCAGACAATTCCGTTGAAAAATGTGGGTAAAGTTATCAAAATACCGAATATCGGGAGTAGCGTTATATGGGGGATATACGATATCGTGGACCTACATAGACAATTCTCTACAGGGGGTAAAGTATTCACAAGGAACTACTTGTGTGAATTTTCAGACAATTCCATTGAAAAATGTGGCTAACATCTTCAAAATACCGAATATCGGAGGGTACCGTTATATGGGGGCTATACGATATCGTGGACCGATATAGCCCATCTTCGAACTTGACCTGCCTGCAGACAAAAGATAGATCTGTGCAAAATTTTAGCTTCCTATCTTAATTCGTTTAGACTGTATCGTGATTACAACAGACGGACAGATGGACCGACAGGGCTAAATCGTCTTAGAATTGTACGCTGATCAAGAATATAAATACTTTATTGGGTCTAAAATGATTATTTCGATGAATTACAAACGGAATAACGAACTTAATATACCCTCCATACTATGTAAGGTGGAGGGTATAAAAAAATCGGAAACCATATACATATACCTACTAAATATAATAATAAAAGAAAGGATTAAAGCACGGCTAAACACTAATGGTATTTTTTCTTTGCCCTGTTCAATTGAAGAGTGACATGCAAATATTCTGAAAAAAAAAGAATCATAATATCATCAGCAGGGTTAAAACCCATTTCTCTTTTTACCCTACGTCATCTATAAAATTTATTTAAAATTTCGAAAGTAAACTGTTGCTTCAATTTCCATATCCACTTCTTCAGACGTCTCTAAAAACCCATAAAATATACGAAACACCTTCTGCATTATGATAAAAATAATTGTTCTTTATTTATGTTCAAAACCATATATACATGATTTATGATTCACAAAAGTATTGAACGAACCACAAAGGATGCGCCCTCAAATATCCTTATGCACACGCACACACTCACCGCAAGAAATTAGGAAAGAAGGATTACACAAAACACACTCTGGCACAGTTGGGAAGGATTTTGTTATCGGTAGCCAAGTCATCATCAATTTGTTATGGCAAAGTTTCTATACAAAATATTAAGACTCTCACACACACAGATACCCAGAGAGAGAGAGAGAGAGAGAGAGAGAGAGAACATTTTGAAGATATTCCAATGACTGGTGGCAGCATATCACACTTGAGAATACCACCAACAAAACTTAAACTTCCCCCTCCCTCCCAAATGAAGCCAACGAAATGAATATGCAAACAAATTTCTCATTTCCTGTTTTGGCATGACGTTGAATATTCCCGGTTTTTGAAGCCAACCGCCAACCACAAATATTTTCTTCTACAATTCCGCAAAAAAACACAAAACACCCGAAAACTCCAACACAAAGATTTGAAAAGATGCTGATAATATTCCATTGTTCAGTCATTCGCCGCATTCGTGTTTCCTTATTGTCTGTATCCTGTGGGCGAGATATCGAGAGGATGTGCCACTTGGATATATTTGTCGCATTCCTGTATTGATATTTATGTTCATGTGTCCTGTTACTGTCTCAAATAAAATGAAATATTGAATAACTGTTGCATTATGTGTTTATGACATTGGGGACCCCCTCCTACTCCTTTCTTCCTTGCTTTCTTTCCTTTCGTTCGATGCGGTAATGCATAACTCAATAAATCATCAATTTCAATTAGTTTTAAACTTTTGACATGTCGTTGGTGTAGCTGCTACTGGCTGCTGCGTAACCACAATATCGCTCAATGCCAACCGCAATCCAAATGTAATATATTTTAGGCGATTGAATATAATTTAATAGGTTTTTTAATCAATTGGAATTTGTTGTTGTTTGCTGAGGAGTTTAACTTATTCCAATCTTAACAGAACTATTCATTATCAAAGCATTTGTATACAAGTAAGCAAAGGCTACAGTCGTGCGAGGCCGACCATGTGGCGATTTTTTTTTTTTTTTTGAAATGATGCCATACAGTCCTGCACAAATATTACCTTTTGTTTTTGAGCGGGGCATTTGCCTTATCTCTCTTAACTCCCTTAACTCTCTCTTCAGGCAAAATTTTGTTTCGATTTTAATTGTGACCCGTAAAGCGACTGTAAAATAAGGAAAATTTAAATTTTGTGGTCCATTTGGACCTCTAAATATAAATATTCAAAACAATAGGCTCCTATTCTGAATAGGCTCCATGCAAAATTTCGTAAGAATCGGACGATATTTGCGACCTGAATATAATATTATCAACACATAGTGTTGCAGGGTGAATAATTATTTAAAAATATACAGGGCGAGATAAAAAAACTGCAACAAAATCAACCGCCATAATTTTTACATTTTTTTTTAAATTCCATTGAATGAAAACAAAAATTCCGGAAATAGCATCACATTTTAGAGTAAGTTTAGATTTGTTCGAATTGGTTATCTTTGGCACGAATTATGTTCTTCAAACGGCCAATTATGTTCCTCAAACGGCCCGAATGTTGCTCTGCGGCCCATTCCCGGCGAAGCGCTTGCTTGAGGTGATCGACACTTTGGTATTTTTTAGTGCCAACCTTGGTTTCCAGAATACTCCAGACACAATAGTCCAAGGGATTGGTATCCGGAGATTTTGATGGCCATGCGCTGGAAATGAAGCGAGAAACCTCATTTTGTAACCATTCTTGGGTGGCGCGTGCTGAGTGCTATGGTGCTGAGTCCTGTTGGAATGACGAATCTCTGCGGTCAAAATGTTTGCCTGCGGTCAAATGTTTGCTTTAATACACCCTTCAGAAAATTTTATTTATAATGTTCGACATTTATTCTGATGCCACGGTCGATTAATACGAGCGGAGAGCGGCCGTCGGCTGTTATGGTGGCCGGCGCTTGAGTTTTGGTGGCCATTTTCAGAGGACCTCTTTGGCAAGTAAACACGATCATTTCGTTTGCTTACAAACTGCTGGACAACGAATGTTTTCTCATCGGAGAAAACCAAATTTGGCAGTTCACCACTTTCGGCCAAGCGAAGCAACACTTTAACTTAAAGAAGGAATTTCAATGACTTTTCTCCGAACTCATTTTTCAATATTTCCCGAATGGAATATTGCGGTATGTTCAGGTCACGAGCCATTTTTCGGCCACTGCAACGTGGTTTTCGATCAAGTCGCTTCTTTACTTTTCGAACCATTTCTGCTGATGTAGCTGTTTTCTTCCGTCCACTTTCTTGACATCGGGCTCCGCTACCACTATCACGGTAACGAGCTATGGTATGAGACACAAAAGATTTATTCACATTTAAACGCTGGAGTGCTCTAACGATGGCCACTTGTGGTTTTTCAGGCATATATAAAAAAATCACACTATCACGCTTGAATTCCATCACCAATAACTTTTTTTCTAGAAAATTCTCACCAAAATGCTTTTGTCACAAACAAATGCACCAAGACATAACGCCATGACCACAGGGTGGTGTAAGTTATAAATAGCGTAACAGTGGGGAGAGATGAAAATGTTTATTAGTGCTGTTCTAAGATGTAGAAGATTTTCCAAAAGGATTCTAATTTAATTGAACTCTTTGTTTATTTTTCCATTGAGCTTACGATCTCGTCACTTGGGTAAAAAAAGTTTTTTGTCATAGGAGTTATTTTAAAATAACTCCTGGGAAGAATATCGTAGATAAAAACGTTTGTAACACCTCGAAATATTGGTCCTAGATACGCTATGTTATATATGAATCGTCCTATCTTGCCGAGCTGAGTGGATATAGCTACCTGTGTCCATCCGTCTGTCCATATTAAACTCTAATCACGCTGCAGGACACAATTATGGTCCGATCCTCATGAAAATTAGCATTAAGTTGGGGTTAAGGTCAGAATAGAATCTAGGAGTTGAAATAGATTAAAAGAATAGATTAATATTGGTCAGTTTGGATTTCATTGGTTACTAACTTTACTCCTCATAAGGTAATATATGCAAACATCTTGAGAATCTTGAAATTTTACATAAGCCTTGGTGGGTAGGCTTGTGATTATGTATTTGGAAGATTTAAGTTTTTGGAAGTGTATTAGCAATACAATATAAAGTGTACTAGCAATACAAAGTATTGGACAAACGGAATGAGCTAGAATTATGAAATTTAGAACGAGAGTCACTGATGGAAGGCTGCATCGATTTATTTCGAACTTTAAGGTACGAAAATGGTACCACTAGGTATTATATGAACGAATAGAGCTCCGAACTTAAAATTTGATATGAGAATTAAGGTTGGACTGTAAATTTGGTAAAACCACCTTCGTAGGTTTTGGAAATGTGTACTAAGTGTGCGAACTGTACTAAATGGTACCAAATTTGGAACAGTTGAATTAAAGGTGAAAGAATGAAGCTGGAATTTTGAAATTTTATATTGGGATCAATGTTAGTGGTAGGTTTATGACAAAGAGATGGTGTTAGCCTGGACGTAGAGAGTTGGTTTGGGAAATGCTACTATAATTGTACGAAAAGTACTGAGTGGTTCTATATTTGGTATAAGGCGAAGGTATAGGAATAAAATTCTGAATATTTTATATTTAGATTACTGATGGTATCTGTGTTTGAGATTTGGCGGTGGCTTGGAAATGCGTTCTATATTTGTACGAAACGTACTAAATTTGGTTATGGGGAAAAATGAAGAGCTGAAATTCGAATAGATGTCGCTGTTGGTATCTGAGGTTGAGCTATGTAATTATTTAGAAAATGCGTAATATAATTGTTCGAAAAGTACTAAGTGGTGCTAAATTGGGTATTGGGTGAGGTCTCTCTTGGTGTCTGTGGTTAAAATATGGAGGTGGTCATGGGAATATGTGCTGTAATTGTACGAAAAGTTCAATTAATTGAACAAAAACTGTCTGTAACCATGAGGTTGAGTCTGTTGAAATTTAAATTTTCGAACTTGGAGGAAAGATGTGCATCACATTGTCTATTTTTTTTTTTTTTGAAATCCAAGAAAAAACTGACAAAACTAGAATTTTGGAAAATTTTCAAAAAATGAAAATTGTGCTCAGTTTGTACTATTGAAATATCTTCCTTATCTCTTTTCATTTGCGGAAAAATGTTTTTTCTCGAATGCGAAACAAGTAAAAAATATCCTCCTTGAATGCCCTCCACCATTTGGAACAAATTTGGAAATTCTCAAAACAATAAAATCTGTAAAAATTCTGTTAAAATCCTAAAAATTACCGAATATAGCTCTAACATTAGGGTCCATTACAATATTCAAATGCGAAACTTAACAAAAAAAAAAAAAAAAACGGTGAATAATGTAGCTAAAATTATCAAAATACCGAATATCGGGAAGTACCGTTATATGGGGTCTATACGAAGACATGGACCTGCACAGAAAATTTTCTGCTTTGGTTGTCCATTACGAACTTCAAATACCAAATTTGAAAGAATTCCGGTGAATAATGTCGCTAAAATCAACAAAGTGCCGAATATTCGGAGGTACAGTTATATGGGGGCTATACGAAGACGTAAACCTGCACAGACAATTTTCTGTCATAGGCTATTACGAACTTTTAATAGTAAATTTGAAACAATTCCGATGAATATTGTCACAAAAATCATCAAAATACCGAATATCGGGAGGAACCGTTGTATGGGGCTATACCAAAACGTGGACCTACATGGCCCATTTTCAATACCAAAAGTCCTGCAGACATAATATACATTTTAGTAAAATTTTATCAATCTACATCAATTTATTCGGAAGCTAGAGTGATTTCCACAGACGGATAGACGGACGGACATCGACATATAATTTTATGCTGATCAAGAATATATATACTTTGTGGAGTCTAAATTTTCGAGGTGTTACAAACGGAATACCCTCCTCCACCATAGTATGGAGGGTATAAAAATATAATTTTTTGAACGACAAATTTTGGGCTTGATTTTTTATCATTTGTGCTATTTAAACTTTTTTGAATCTCAAGCCGAATTCGAGATATCAGAATTTCGAAAAAAACCCATATTATTTAGAAAAGTCGCTGCAATTTCACTAAAAATAACTCATTTCCACCTTTACTCGCAATTCTTTAAATAATTTCCTAAAAATGAAATGCGAAAAATCAACTAAACACAAACTATTAAAACACTTAAGAATTCAATGGCCTGAACACACACTAAACCCTTACTTAGTCAGAATTATATTTTAATTTAATTTGAAGAGTACTCCACAACATATTTCATACAATGTTCACATTTCACAATACATTTAAAACAATAAATTTTAAAATTAAAAAAACTAAAAAAACAATTTATTTTATATACCTAGCAACTCCGGGCTCCTGGAATAAATTTGCATTAATATATGCTACTCTGGAAATTAATATGGGCTTTTTGCGACCCAGGTCAACTACTCTCTAAACAATTGCATGCCCCATCACCAATTTAGGTGAGCACAACATAATGGGGACAGGTAGCAGGCATTCTGACTGAATGGATGGATGGGATGCATCAGAAGATAGTCGCAGCAACTCACTTTAGATGTCTGCAGTGTAGTTGTCTGTTATGGTTGTTATTGTGGCACAATTGCCATAGACGTTGGTGTTGTTGTTGTTGTGTATTTTTTATTATGTGTGTGTATTTGAAACATATTTTGAACAAAAATTGAAAAGAAAACAAGTGAAACCAACGAAGCGCATTTAAATAAAAAACATTTGCATTTAGATGGAATTCTTTATAGCTCCGAGAACAATAACAACAACAGCAGCAACAACACTACGAATAGTAGTTATTTTATATGGACCCTGAGACCACCTCAACCCAGCTCAATTTATCTAACCATGCAATTCCATCTCATGCATTGTTCCTTGGGCCATCCATCCGCACATTGCATTTGTTGTGTGTTAACAAATAAACAAAACAAACAGTCCACCTCCCCCCACCCCCAAGTTTTCTCAGCCTCCGTGCATCCCAACCACCATGACAATAATAAAAGTAATGTTTTTCCTATTGTCCAGAACGCGAAAATGGCTAAGTACTCTTCTGGTCAGTTCACCCACTCAGCCAGCCAGTCGGTCGGTTGGTCGGGGAAAGGCGTCCTATTTTCTTCTCCCTGTCATTATGTTGCAATAAATAATTAGCTTCAGGCTGGGTTCGTTCATCGACATTCGAAGTCATTGATGTGGCAATAATGTTAACGACGACTCTTATTTTAATGGCTTCTTAGTTATAATGAAACCAAGAATATAAGTAAACTGGATGCCATCGACCTCAGAGGAAAACCCCGAATATTGAATAGTAAACATAAAAACATAAAAATATACAATTCCAAGTAACAATTTTATTGCCATCGCAATGATTTGTCACCTGCGTAGGATGCGACACGTTTCGAGTAGACAGGGCATCTTTTCTAGACACCTTTGAAAAACGTCAGTTCCATTAAGAAAGTGGTATTTCGAAGAAAGTCGAAATAATGTCCCAAAGTTACAAATTCAATGTGAATACATGGTTTTGTACTGACCCAAATTTCAATTTTTTCTGCGAATATTTGATTTGATTTTTCCATCGAATTTTCTGGTTCATATCTGTAGAACTCAAGGTTTTACAGTATTTTTATACCGTCGACCTTGGAAAGGATAAAGTCGATTTAAAGATGTCCGTCTGTCTGTCTATTGAAATCACGTTACATCCTACATTATTTGACGTATAGCTTCAAAATTTGGCAGAACAATTTTTATTGTGCCTAGGATGGTTGATGTTGAAAATGAGAAAATATAGTGGCACCTCCGGATATTCACTATTTTGATGATTTTTCCACGAATTTATTTAGGTCCAAGTTTTTGTAAAGCCCCCATATAACGGTACCTCCCAATATTCGGTATTTTGATAATTTTTGCCACATTTTTGTCCACGGAATTGTCCAAAAATTGGTATTCGTAGTTCGCAATGGGTTCTAGCTCCGGTGGCGTAACATAGTATATATAGCCCCACGTTTTCGTATAGCCCCCACATGATTGTACCTCCAGATATTCAGTATTTTGGTGATTTTTGCCACATTTTTCCACGGATTTGTCTAAAAATAGGTATTTGTAGGTCATCATGGGTTCGAAATCCGCTGACTTAAAATTAAATATGTACCCCCGAAATTGTTTCAAATTTGGTATTTAAGAAGATTTGGTAGATGACAATCCTTGAAGTAAAAATTGTATAACGGCCTCACCCATATTTATGGTTTTTGAAAAGTTTAGCAGCATTACTCAAACGCTCTTAATGGTATTTGTAGTTTAAGGGGGAACACGTTTGAATTCAGATACTTTTATACGCCCTGCAGCGAGCAGCTTTAGTAAAATTGTAGTGTTTTACTGGTGACATTGTCGCTAGTACTAGTGAAAAAGTATACCACAACCAATGTAATTTCCTATGGACATTTAACATAGGCTTGTCATAGGAGAAGTACCAGTAGACCTTGACTATATTGACTAAGTAGTTCTTTTGGGACTATATGGTGACATTTGAACCAAATAGTCACTAGAAAAAGATTATATCTTTTGAGATTATGTGATGACGTGTATACCAAATAATCACTACATTATATTGGGTTTCCTGAGCTATATGTAGACATTTGAACCAAATAATCACTAGAAAAAGATTAGATCTTTTAAGTTTATATGGTGACGTTTGAACCAAATAATCACTGCATTTTATTGGGTATCCTGAGCTATATGTAGACATTTGAACCAAATAAACACTAGAAGACCATTAGTCCTTTCGAGATCATATGGAGGCATTCGAACCAAATAGTCATTTGAGATTTTTAGGAAAATGCTTGTAATAGAATAAGTATTTAACAACGTTACATTTTTAACGCAGTTATTAAGTAACAAAAACAAAAGTAAAGCACAGTTCAATCTACACACAATATATTTAATTAATCTAAAACAGTCTGCGAATTTTAGGCAAGGTAATAAATTAAGAAATGGATTACATATATAGCTCACTTTTTTCAAGGCTGGCCAAACCTTGTCTTATTTTTAATAAAACTGAATAGTGTTAGAACTAGGATTTTAAAATTATATAGTATAACATAAAAACATTCAGTTAAATTTGTGGTTCTTCATCATTTTCATCTTGTTCCTTTTCTTCGGTGCGCCTGCTTCGTTTGTTGATCTTAAAATACTTTTTCTTTTGGCGTTGGAACGCTGCTCGTAAAGTCTTGTCAGGTAATTTATTAAATGTTGATATAACTTCTGTTTTATAAACTATATTTTAGCATTACTTATTTGAAACAAAAACAAACACGTTTTACCTATTATGGCGGCAAGTACATTACCAAAATCTCGTAGACCTTTTTTCCCGAAAGTTCCGTCAACATTAAAATCCATAATAATATTTCTTCCAAATACTTTATGCAAATTACGTTCAGCGTTACCTGCAATGAGATTTTTCATTTGTCGAGTCTGCAATTGTAAAAATTGTTTTAGTTATGAATTTGTTATTCCCAAAACGCAGATACGTACATATAGATCTGCTTGTGTTGCGAGAATTCGATCAAATTCTCGAAGTTTTTCTTCCGATTCAATTGGAAAAATTGTCATAATATTGTCCACAAATGCGTTCTGAGAAATAACACGATCCAGTAAAACTTTATGCTCCGCCAAAATATCAATAATCGTGTCTAGTTTTCTGGCATTTTCTTGGCAGGAAGAACATTTTGCATTAGCTATCAAAAATATGAACTCAATTTTGTTATACTGTTAAAAATTTAGTGATAATCTTTGGAGATTACCTTGTGGAGCAAAATATTTCATTTTTCCTTTGGAAGGGTTGGCATTTTCGTTCGACATGTTTATGTGCGGGAGTTGTGTACTTAGGAGGTAAAAATTTGTGCTTGATATTTCTCTGGAAAGCAGGAATGTAAAATGGGCACGATTACAAAATCAGAATCAATTGGCAAGCATACAAATTTGAACTGAATGTCTTTAATACAAAATGTCTCTTTTTCCCCTAGAGTCAGATTCGTTTTGAAAATACCAATCTCACAAGAATTCACCGGTTCTTCGTAGAAACTTTCTAATGCCAAAATTCGACTGCCTTCAATATATATTTCGCCCTTTTTCTTTATATTATCAATTTTTATTGGAATGCATGAATTCACCGCGCAAATATTATCTGGTTCTTTGCAGGATATGTAGCAATCATTTACAAAAGCTCCAACGATAACACCTTTTTCATATTTTAACCCATCCTGAATAGTGTTGACAATCATGCAATTTTTTTCCTTTTGAATAATTTGTTGAAAGATATGTGATGGTTTTCGAACATGTTTTTTCAGTGTTTGCAGTTTATTTTCAAATGCATATGCAGAAAACGAAATAAGGGGACCATACTTTTCTGCGCAAGAAGCCAAATGAAGCAGATTATGAACGTTAAAAGAAATGCTGTTCGAACCAAATACAGTTGAGAAGTTCTCGACAAATAATTGAAGCAAATTATTAGCTTGAACAATATTTTGATCCATATGTCGTGCATTGTTAAGGTTTTCTTTTCAGTTTTATTATGCATTATTCTGGTTAGCATTTTTTTGGTGACTCCGAGGTCAATGAGATGCATGCTATCTAAAGGAGTCTGATTTATCATACCAAATCCAATTTCTTCGAGAGGAGTTTTTTCTTCTTTGAACATTTGGGAATGGTGGCATGGATACTTTCGCACAGCAAAGTCCTCATCGGAGATTAGGGAACCACTCTCGCTACTATAAGTCAAGACATTGTTTACCTTCTTCGCAATTTGAGTACACTTGGTGCAGCCATGTGTTGATGTATGTCCAGGAACTCCACAAACGAAAGCTTTTGCTGGTGCGTCACATATTAAGCAACGAAACTTCAATTTTAAATGTTTTTGTTGTATGATAAACTGACCTTTTAGTAGAATCACTTCATCAATGAAGTCTTTCAAATACACATTCACACTACCCGGCTTGGTGTTTCCCAAGTATAATCCAACAACAAACGGTTTTGTTTTCTCCTGAATATTAACGATTCTGCAAAGGATTGGCCACAATTGCACACGAGAGCTTTTGAACAGTGGAATTCCATCGATATTTATATCTAGTTCGACTTCCTCATACTTTTCCAAAATGTGACCAACTTTTCGTAGTTGTGTTTCTATGCCAATATGACAATAAATTCCAGGGGCAACATTTCTCGTTAACATATTTTTTGCTCTGCCCACCAAAGTCTCTCTAGTGAGCGGAACATCTAGACCTTCTTCCTTTAATATTGATAAAAGACTTTCCAAACATTTCTTTGAAGGATTCGTTTCCATGCACCACTTTTTAAGTTTGTCCCGCAACATTAATTTCGGAACTGCAAAATCTTCCATTCCATTTTTCACGAAATCATTTATAAAATCTCCACCGTTTGACACAAATTCACTTTCACTATTTTCTTGTTCACATTGCAAACTTCTGTTTTTATACAATATTTTTTGTTTTTTAATTAATCTTTTATAATTTCTTTTACTCATTTTGTTTATATATTTAATAAATAATCACCTTTTTAACAATAAAACACACAAAACAAATTAATTGCCGATAAAAACGCGTTGTTTCGATGCGATCTACAAAAAAATTACATAAAAATGTGTATATATTCAATATGTTTTAATGACAATAAAAGAAAAGCCAACTGTCGACATTGTCAGTAGAAATACACTACAATCAGTGTCCCAAACCAAACTCTACTCGTAAATTGTTGAAATTTGAACTAGTACAATTGTCTGTAGAAATAAAGTGATAATATAAGATACATGGTTCTTTGCTCGCAGCAGGGCGAGTACAAAAAATGTTTTCTTTACCCAAAGGTTGAGGGAATTAAAAATTCGGTCAGGCCGAACTAAATGTCTTTTTTTACTTGTTTTATCCCCAGTCATGGTTATATTTGAAGCGGCCAAAATGAGCCGCATCGAAATTCCGCTTTTAGACTCTAGGTCTAAATCAGTTTTAGAACATTTTGATTCGATGTAGGGGTGCGTTTAGTGCCCTGAAACACTTATTTCCTAGAGAAGGCGGTGCCTATCATAAAATTATTGAAATACAGGATATAGGGAGGTACCCTTCTATGGGTATAACACAAACTGCCAATTCGGATTTAAATTTTGACTAAAACAACAAAATACCATAAATCTACAAGTACAGCTATATGGGGAGTTATACAAGTCGTAGACCTATATAGCTCACTTTTGAAACCAAAAGTCCTACAGACATAAATTTTCGAATTTCCACAAATTTCCCAGGAACGAGCCCAATAGAAATTTGTGATAATCGGATCAACTTTGGATATAACTCCCATATATAATGTCTTCCGATTTTAAAAGTATTGTGCACCAAAAGGGGAAATATCAGTCCGAATCAAATGCATTTTAGCACAATCGGCCAGGTTCAGAAGTAGAAGTATATCTGGCAATTTGCAGATTTAAATATAGCTCCCATATATTTTTTCGCCCGATTTCAATATTATTGTGCGCGATATGTATAATTTTCGTCTAAATGGAATAGATTTCAGCACATCTGATCGAAATGCCTCTGCCAAATTTCAGTTCGGATCGGTCCAGTTTTGGATATAGCTCCCATATATTTTTTTTGTGCACCAAATGGTTAATGACCAAATGGAATGGATTTTGTCACATATGACCCAATTAAGCCAAGAAGCAAATACAGGGTTGCCCATATTCGACGGACCCATGACTCTTTGGGCCCATTCCAATCGACGAGGCTTGTCCGCAGGCAACATTCTTTGCGTCTATTGAATTTTGTACGGGAACAAATGCAAATCAATGCGAATAATCCGTTGTAAAGTGGACCGAGCCATGCCCAACTGCTGAGAACGGCGTTTTTGGGATGTTCTTGGGGACCTCTCAACACTGGCTCGTACGGCAGCGATATTCTCGGCCGATCGCTTTGGTCGACTTTTATATGGCCTCTTCGGATTAGAAAGAGCCTTACCAGACGAACATTTTTCGTATAAACGCTCAATGGTGTTCTTAGAAGACGCACTTCTCACATTTTTTAATGTTTTAAAAGCACGTTGAGTTTTCACAATTGACTTCTTCTGTTGAATGTGAATTTCAACTATTTCAGAGCGCTCGCGTGGCGTGTATTGGTTCATGGTAAAAATCTGCTTGGACTGACGCTTCAAACGCGGTATGTCATTAAGCGATGTGACATCTCTGTCAAAAGTTATGGCGTTGCCAGATGGGTCCGTCGAATATGGGCAACCCTGTATATAAAATTTGATGAAAAACACTTCAGATATAGCTATAGGTCCCATATATTTATTTCATCTGATTCGGTGTTTAAGTCTCCCACATTCGTAACATGCACTCCACAAAAATGGTATTTGGTACCAGATACAGCCCAGAAATACCTGTGCTAAATTTTATTGAGGTCGATTCAGATTTGGATGTAGCTCCCATATGTATATTCGTTCGATTTAAAATATATTGTTCACCAAATGTTAGCACAAATGGAATCAAACGTGTTAAATTTCGGTTCAGATATAGTTATAGCTTCCATATATATGTTTCATCCGATTATATTTCTTAGTCACCCAAATCTGTATTGTAAACCCCATAACAATGATTTCTGGTACAAAAAATTGTGTACATCCTTAAAATTCCTTTTCCAAGTTTTGTCGAAATCGGTTTAGATTTGGATATGTCTTCCATATATATGTCCCTCGATACTTGATTCGACAGGTCACATACAACGTAAATTTACCTCAGTCAAGTTTAGTGGAAATCGATTAAGATATAGCTTTTATAGGTTAGTTTTAACCTATTTCAAATTTAAACCGCTCTGAAGCCGCAATTAACATCTAAATTGCCAATATGTATGTTTATTTTCTGTACCCAACGCTACCAAATAGTCATAGTGGTGTTGGGTTTCAGTCGGTACCGTCCGACTTTTGTCTTTCCCTACTTGTTTTTATTAATATTAACATTCTCTTTGTAATAAACCTCATTTATTTCAAGCCCCAACATTTCAAATGTTTCAATGCACATGCCTGCCACCAGCAACATGTTCGGCAACACTTAACGAAACACACACATTTTATAGCAAAACAAAGAGAAAACTCAACTCGCACACACAAACATTTCTCACAGATGCCAACATGTTGCTCTTACACAAATAATATCACGTGCTGCATGGGCAAACACTTCTCTCTTAACAGAGTTGTAGCGAACAAAACAATCTTGTTTTTGTTGTCCAGCTGATGTGGATGCTATGTACGATTGATGGCGCATGACTGCAATAACAAAATGTTAACTAACGGTTTCTGTTTTTGTTATTGTCATCACGTTTTACGTTCGTTTGCCTTTGGTAGTAAGGCGTAATGTCAAAAGTCATTTCCATGGAATAGAGGAATTCGAGTGACGTCTTGTTTTGTTGTTTGCGAGAGAGAGAGGGGTAAAAAGTGTAGGAATAGAAGAAAATAAACAAGGAGAATAACACAAAAACAGGCGTTCTTTGACAGTTTGCTTTGCCATAAAACAGCTGTGAAGTAAACATTTAAAACAAGTTGTCGTAGTGCCAATAATACATTTTTATTTTCCAATGATTTATTGTAAATAAAAAGTGATCTCAGTGGTTGAAAAATATAATAATTTAAATTACGAAATAGTTACACCATTAGAAAACCAAAAAAATCTCCCAACTTGTTTGTGCATTGTTATTATTATTCGCTTTTAAGGGAATTTCCCAAACAAAGCTGTGGTGCAGTACAAAACAAAAATAATAAATAATAAGCGGTAAATGCAAATAACGATATTATCTCAGCTTTGAATTACAAAAAAAAAAAAAAAAAACACAAACGGCATTTGAAAACTAGTTTCGATTCGACAAAGTTTAAAAATTATGAAATCGTTGTGAATTCAATTCGCGAATACCCATCGTGTAATCTTTGTTTGTCTCAAACCAGCCAGCCAGCAAGTCGGACAGACGAGCAGCCAAACAACCAATTACCAGTTTTCCAGTTTTGTTTTGAGTTTGTCATTCGCATCCATCCCATCGGAAAGCAAGCAAATGTAAGTAATGACGTATGTGTGTGTTTGTGTGTCCGTTGTGTTGTGTTGTGTGTGCACTCATTCAATCAAACTTCCTCGTTTAGTCAGATGTGGTTTGGTTTATTACGGAGATGCTTGGCTATTGGAAAATAAACCATGTTAACTAAATGAGTTCATTATCATGGAGTTATGGTAACGCGTTTTAAAGGCGAGTTGTGATTTTATGCGAAGCATATTGATTTGCAGATGTATTTTAGATCCTTTCGGTGATCTCCCTAAAATCATATTTTGAGTCGATTTAGTCATGTTCGGTTATAATTTTATAAAAATATTTTCATCAAATGTTATTATAAGACACAAAAGACAACAATATGAAACGACTGAAATTAGAATCTTGAAATTTTGCTTTTTTCGGTGCGTATTAAAGGATACGAAATATACTAAAAAATTTAATACTTTGTGTTTGACTATTGGAAGAAACTAGGATTTTGAAATATGGAATAAGAATCGCTTATGGAGTGCGGGATAGATGCACGAAAGGGTTTTTGGAAGTTCGAAATTTACGAATAACTCTAAAATAGTAATAAAATCCTTAAATTCGGAATGGATGTCACTGGTGTTTGAGGTTAAGATGTGAAGGTGGTTTTGCAAATGCGTACTATAATTGTTTTAAAGTTCAGATTTGGTGGTGGGCTTTTTAAATGTGTACTATAATTTATCAAAAAAGTACTAAGTTTGTTTTTAGGTGAAGGACTGGAGCATAGATTTCAAATCTGATATGGATACCACTGTTGGTGTATGTTATTGAGAGAAGGTCATGGTTGTGGATATGTTTATTTTAATTATACGAAAAGAACTAAAAACTACATAATTTGGCATTATGTGAAGGAATAGAGCTGAATTTCTGAAATATGATATTGAGGTCACTGTTGGTTTCTAGGTTTAAAAAATGGACACGTTGAAATAGGTTTGTAGATCTAAAAAATTGGATTGTAGATCTTAAAAATAATTTTGGGTTCTTAGGTCTAACTTTTTTAAGGCATTCATATCGCCTTGGCCCTATACAGAAGAAAATATTTTTTTAGAAAACGTTGTACTACTTCAATAATAAATGTAGGTCCTGTAGGCCTATTTTTTGGTTTACGATAAACCCCGCTTCAAAGTATTTTCGCAAAATTTTGGCGTCTTATACACGTCCACATCTTCGAATAACCTCCATATAACGGTACCTTCCTGTATTCGGTGTTTTAAAGATTTGAGACACATTTTTCACCGAGATTATTTCGAATGTGGAATTTGGAGTTCCCGATGGGTACTACTTCCTATGACACAAAGCTGTTTTTAATATATATGAACTCCTGACGTTGAAATCTTACTTAATCCACTCTAGTACCTATAGCAGATATTTTTGACAAATAATTTGTTGAAATATTTTTATCTGCTACGATCCTGTTAGTTATTAAACAAATTTAAAAAGGACTTAAATATATTTAAACTTGCATTATGACTATTTAAGCTGTAGACCCTTTATGAGCCGAAGGAGAAGACCAATATTGTCAATTTCGTATCTGACATAAATCTGATATAAATATTACAGGGAGCCAGATTTGGACTATAGAGAACTTCTTTTACTTTATATGAAATAAGTTATGATTTCGGAAAATTAAGATAAAGTGAAACGATGTATTCAATTTTCGCACTTCATCTATTACTAATAAAAAATATTGAGTAGTGCAAAATTTAGACAGAAAAAATGCAAATTAAAATTTTAACCTTATGTGGGGAGGTATCAGAAGGAGTGGACTGTTAGATTCACATACGATGTCTGGTTGAAAGAAATGTTTAGATATAACAAGTTTGAAAATAATCGCAGACTATTTTGATAGCTATGAGAGACATAAGTATTGAATATTGTGACACTTTGTGGGGACGATACCAGATGGGGTGGATCGATATTAAGATCTTGTGTTGATATAAATATTTGAATATATGAACATTTATAAGGGAATCGGTTTCTCATTTCATGCGACCCTCACAACCAGAAGAAATGGACCGATATATTCTTTACATCGTCATACTCCATCTTTATATATTCGAAATTTGAAGCCGATCGGACGTTTATTTCACATTTTGTAAAAGTTATAATTAGTCAAAATATCACGTGACCTAGTACAGATATAAATGTTTGAACAAATTCGGATGGTCATTTGTTATTCTAAGAGGTTAATTATTTTCTATGAAAATGTTGACCTTTTGTGAGGTAGGTACCAGAAAGAGGGCACCAATATGGAAGACGGACGGACATTCCTAGATCAACTTGAAATGTTCTACAACAGATTAAGTTCAAAGAGACCTTTTGCCCGAATTAAATTATATATACTCTGTAACCGTAAGGCTTAGGAAAAAATATATGAAAATATAGATGCTGTTTGTGTAAGAGCTTACCGATTTGAAATTTAAACAAAAAACATTACGCATCGTGAAATGGCAAAAAAATTATTTGATGGATAATTTTTTCGCTATTTAGATTTGTAATATAATTTCAGGCAGAATCCGTTAAAAAATTACGTTAAAATCTTAAAAATACCGAAGATAGGGAGTTACCGTCTCTTTTGGGTCCATACGAAGACTTGGGCCTGCAAAGGCAATTATCTGTCATAGGCTATAGTACCCATTACAAATACGAAATTTGAATCACATCTGGAGAATAATATAGCTTAAATTCATAACAAATACAGAGAGGTACGGTTATATGGGGGCTATACGAAGACCTGGACCTGTATATGTTTTTTTCTGCCATAAGCTGCAGTACTTATTACCAACTGTAAATACGAAATTTTAAACACTTCCTGTGAACAATGTGGCTAAAATCATAATAATACCGAATATAGGGAGGTACCGATATATGGGGGCTATACGAAGACCTGGATCTATATAGAAAATTTTCTGTCGTAGATTGTAGTACCTATTAAGAAATTCAAACGATTCCAGTAAACAATGTGGCTATAATAATGAAAATACCGTATATGTTATATGGGGACTAAAACTAAACGTTAATCAACCTACATCAATTCGTTCGGAAATTAGAGTGATTTCCATAGACGGACGGACATTGTTAAATCGGCATGGAATTTTATTCTTTGAGGTCTGAAATGTATATTTCGAGGTATTACCAACGGAATGACAAACTTAATATACTCTCCATACTATGGTAGAGGCCATAAAAATCTCACAAAAATATCCGTTATTTATCAGTTCAAACGAATCAATATGCGGCATATCCCTGTCTCCTGTAATGTGGTACAAGTATTGCCAATTTTTATGTCTGCTGAAAAGACATAGACGATGAAACATCCACTCCGTACATGTATTAGTCGAAATAAGCACCATTGTACTTGTTTTTGTACCACTGTTACAAAATACTAAAAGGAAATTTCGAGAAAATATTTTTAATTGCAAAAAATATATTTTTATTGCTTTTATGCATGAATAAAAATATAACGCATAACAGACAAACACTCGAAACAAAAAAATGTAATTGCAAAAAAAGTGGCATGACGTAAAACCAAATTTGGGCCATTTTTTTTTTTTTTAATTACTCAATAGAAAATTTTCGATATTTCTCAAAAGACATTTCTAGAAAATCTAATTTTTTGGTTATGCAAAAATCGTCTCCATTTCATGAAAATTACCTCATTTAAAAAAAATACACACATTACCCATTTCAGTTCTTGCCTAATTTATTTATTTAAAAATAACAAAACAAATATTATTTAAAAACTTAAGCTACAATGTCAACATGAGTATTTTATAAGGCTATATAATTTAATTATATTTGGCTTACTCTAATTTCTGGTGGACTATGCTTTGGGGAGGGGCTGAAGGCCACCTCCCCTTCACAGCATAGCCCCATCACGTTTGTTCGAAAAAGAGTTTACAGTTTTCTCCTCAATATGGATGTCTCGCTTGTTCCTCCTTCTACTTCTTCTCCTCCTCCTCCTCCTTAGTGATCCGTCCAGCTCAACGGTGCGTGCTTTGTTTCTGTTATTTGCATTTTTCTCTATTTTGGTGTTGGTGTTTGCAAAGAGTTTTGTTGTAATATTGCTTTTCACTTGTAATCGCGTTCTGTGCTTGGTTTCGATTTTCGTTTTTTTGCTTTTCGGAAATTTAATATTTGTGCTGAAGGTTGAATTTGTTACTATTACAGATGACTTTTGCTGCGTGTTCTTCTTTATTTTCTCAGAATTTACCGCCACATATCAAATTTATTTCTTGTGGTAACCATGGTGGCCATGGTATTCCTCCTGACCATGATGTTCATGCTTCTCAAAGATGGGAGCTTCTACGTGATATTTTTCGGGGATGGGAATTTCTTTGTGCACAGGAACCTTGACTTCCTTGTAGACGGGGAATGGTTTCTCAATGGGTACCTTAACTTCATATGGTACGGGCTTTTCAACTTTGTAGGGCACCTTTTTTTCAACAACATAGGGTTGGGGCACAGGTACCTTGACATGAACGGGGTAGGGTTTTTCAACCTCCACTTTGTATGGTTTGTCTACGGGCACTTTGACTTCATATGGCACCTTCTTTTCCACCACAACTTTGTAGGGTTTCTCAACTTCAACGGGGTAGGGTTTGGGTACTTCGACGGGATAGGGTTTCTCTACGGGTACCTTGACTTCATAGGGTACCTTCTTGATGACTTCGTAGGGTTTGGGTACGGGTACTTCAACCTTAACCTCATAGGGTACCTTTTTGATGACTTCGTAGGGTTGGGGTACTGGCACCTTCACTTCATAGGGGATTTTCTTGACAACTTCGTAGGGTTGTGGCACGGGAACCTTGACTTCATAAGGCTTGTCGACAGGATATTTGACTTCGTAAGGTACTTTCTTTTCCACAGTATAGGGTACGGGTTTGTGTACCGGAACCTTAACGTATTCCTTGACATGTACCGGAACCTTCTTTTCCACAATATAGGGTTCTGGCACAGGTACCTTTACCTCATAGGGTACCTTCTTTTCCACGGTGTATGGAATGTGTTTTACCACTTCATAGGGCACTGGAACCTTCTTTTCAATGGTAATGGTCTTGATGTGTTCATGATGGCCATGATGACTGCCAAAATGTAGGCCACGCTTTTCAATGGTCTTATCATCTTTGCTATCACTTGCTGCTTTTTCTTCGGCACAGCTAACCAAAGCCAAGCACAAGGCGAGACAAGGAAACACAAACTGCAATGGTAGAAAGAAGGAAATTATTAATAATGCAATCGCAGCTGGAAAACTTTCACTTCCTAGTTTTTCCTTAAATTGAATGTTTTGTGGTTAAACAATAGCAATGCTTCCGTTTATGGTCGGTCGGTCGATCACTTACCAAACGCATTGTTGAGCTGTTAGAGGAAACTATGACACTAAACTATCGTTTTGCTTTCGACGAGATCCGAATTGAGACTGATATCGACAATATGCAGTTGGATGTCTTTTATAGCTCTTCGCTGCTGTGGCTGCTGCTGCTGCTCAACATTTGCCACTTGCAGTGTAACCGTTCATATTTGACCAGTTAGGTGGTAAAACCAACGCATGCAGTATGGCGGGCAGGGCGAGAAGGCGGATGGTCTCACTAAAAGACATACTACAGCTGGCTATAGCTAACGACGTAACATAAAAAGTGTAACAAGTCTTACTTCGTAATATCTTTATTGCAAGCACACACACAGACACACACACACTAACTCATATGTGTGTTGTTGCTTTTGATTGACTTGTGTGTTGTTCGCTTTATGGAGTTGGGTTAGATTTTGAAAAAAAAAGTAACGTAAAAAAATATACACTTCCTGGCATTGTTATAAAGTTTTGAATAAAAGGAAATCTGTTGCAAAAGGGTAAGAATAATCATCCCGAATGGCAGTGATTTGCATATGTATGTATTTATGTTTATGCATTGAAATTAATCTAAATAATAGACCAAGGAATAATAAAGTTGAGGTAATTGAAAAATTGTTATTCAAATTATTTCTGACCTTCTGAAATAATTTGCAAATTAAACTGTACTTTTTAATTAACGGTAGGTTTGTGCTGTGAAAATATTAAAAATGAAATGTTTAAAAAAATCTATGAAAACAACTGCCTATTAATTTTTGAGAGTTGTGGAGGGTTTCCTTTAGCTGGGGCAGGGCAAATTTCGAAAGCAAAATCAATTTCAAGTTTTCTTTCTGCTTTGTATTTTAATACCTTCCACCTTGACTAATACTAATACCTTAACTTTGACATTCCGTTTTTAACATCCCGAAATATTCGTCGTAGACCTCATAAATTATATATTTTCATGATCAGCATAAAATTCTACATCGATTTTACGATGTCCGTCTGTCTTTAAGTTGAAATCTGTATACAGCCCACATTATTTGACGTAGAGCTACAACATTTGGTAGAACAATTTGTATTGTGTCTAGGATGATTGGTACTGAAAATAAGAAATATCGGACAACATTTTATATACCCCCCATATAACAGTATTTCCCGATATTCGACATTTTGATGATTTTACGCAAAATTTTCCTTCGGATTTGTGAAAAAACTGGTATTTGGAGTTCGTAATGGGTTCTAGATCATTCTTTCACGAATTTCTTTCCAGATTTAGTATTAGAATTTAGCAACGTGTTCTACATATTTTAGTAAGACATTGTAAATATAGGTCAACTCTTTTATGTAGCGGACACATAACGATACCTCCCGTTATTCGGCATTTTCATGATTTTCGACATATTTTTTCTCCGAATTTTTTTAAATTTGGTATAAGTATTGGTACGGGCTCAACATCTGGTGACGGAACATTGTAATTACAACAATTTAAAGGTACATCCAGATATTCGGAATTTTTACGGTATATGCCCCATTTTTCGGATCTCTTAAAAATTCTGTATTCTTAGTTCATAATGGGTCTTACGGCTGTTGTCAAAACATTGTCCATATTGGTTTACGGCTTCCATATAACGGTACAAACCCTCTGAATTGTTTGAAATGTGGTGTTTGAGACTTTGACCAAATCCCAACTAGGAGGACGACAAGATAATTTATTTTTATACCCTCATCCATATGGCTAGAGAGGGTATATATCATTTGATACGGCCAAAATGTGCCTCATCAAAATAACGATTTTAGAACCTAGGTCTCTTTGTACCAAATCCGTTTCAGGCTATTCGGAGTCGATCTAGCGATGTCTATCCGTCTGTCTGTCTCTCGGACTGGCTGGTGCGCACGATAACTCTCGAAGGGAGTATCCGATTTGGTCAAACTTTGTTACATCATAATATTATTATCAAAATTTAGATCGAGTTCGGAGCTAGGCAATATCGGTCCACTTCTTCTGGTAACTCCCACATAAAATGTCAACATTTTCAAAGAAAATAATTTACTGCACAGAAAGATGGTAAAGATCGGACTATTCCTTTTGGTACCTCCCCCACAAAAGATCAAAATTTCGAATAACCAAAACGATCACGAAACGCGAAATAAAACGCGAATTCTCTTCAAATTGCCCACATCCCAACATTTTAGCTAACGCAAAATCTGTTGTGAAGTTGATAGATATCTGCCAACCCCTTCTGGTACCCACAAAGGGTCACAAGGTCACTGCTTCGGATCCTCCCCATAAAGGGTTAACAGTTTGAATAATCATAACTCAAGGTTGGGGGAATACATTTGTTGACAAAATCGACTGTACTATACTACTATTTTACTTTTTTTATACCCTACAACACTTTGTGTTGGGGGTATTATAAGTTTGATTGGGCCAAAAATTATGTAACACCTCGAAATATTGATTTCCCACATAGGAAAGTATATATGGATCTTCCTATCTCGCCGCGCTGAGTCGATCTAGCTATGTATGTCTGTCCGTCCGTCTGTCCGTCTGTCCATGTTAATTTGTAATCACTCTACAGGTCGCAATTATGGCCCGACCTTCACGAAATTTAAAATGTAGGTGGGGTTAAGGTCAGAATAGAACCCTATTTCTTTTGGAGATGATCGCACAATTTTAAGAGGTTGAAATGGACCAAATACTGAAAAATTTCCTGATTTTGCAGTTGCTCTACAGTTCACAATTATGGACCAATCGAAGCGGAAGTTAGCATGGGGCTAGAGCCTAGGGACGGCTAGAAGTCTTCCAATTTTGATGGTCATTGGGTAATATTTAGTGGGTGAAATAGACCATAACATTTGTGATAAATAAAAGTAAAATTTTCCATTAAATTGCGAATATTTTTAGTCCCGGCGAAATAATAAATAGACGAACAGGTCAATTCTGACCGTTACGTAGATGCCGATAGTAAATATATCGGATATGTATAGCAAAATATATACAATGTGTATATACAAAGGAAAGGAATGTTAGATGGAATGCTTATATCTCAAGAATGGCTGGACCGATTTTGACAAATTTTGTCAATTCAGAATGCCCTCTTGACATTAAAATATAAAATCTAAAAAAATCGCATAAAAATAAGTAAAAAATGGTCTTAATATAGATTTTTAAGTATTTTGTGACATTTTTTTATTATTTCATATTTTTTATCGCATGCGATTTTTTCAATTTGACTTATAATATTAAGGTGTACATTTTGTAACATTTTTCCACCTTACAAAACAGGTTTGGGATATTATATACAGATTGCAATTATCGTCCGATCCTCACGAAAAGGGTAGGGCTAGGCTCAGAAGGGCTAGACCTATTGTTTTCAAAGATGTCTGCAATATATTTAGGGGTTGAAATGGACCAACAACTAAAAATGTTCCTGATTTTGCAGCCGTTCGGCGATAGCCGAAATACACAAAATGTGAACTTCTGCCTTTTTTGCTGATTTCTTTGACGAATATAGCCAAATATCGTAGACAAGAAGATCGTATAAAAGAGTCTAAATTTGGAGATACAGAGGAGCCTCTTGCTTTTGGAGACAATCGCAAAATAAGACGGAGTGCCAAAATAATAAAAATGTCCCTGGTCAAAATGCTAAGGGTAATATCTGGGCAGTGCTCCTTCACATAATTTCAAAAGCGAAATCTTCCAAAATGGATTTGGACATAAGGGGACTTCTAACTAATTGTAGTGTTGAAGGGTATCACATGGTTAGCCCCGCACGACTATAGCCTTTGCTTACTTGTTTATATCAAGCATAGACTGTGGTTTGGTATTTGAGGTCATAATGAGCAGAAACAATCCGTGGGAACTTTAAGATTAAGATTTTCAAATTTTCTAAATATAACGATTTCGAATTAATTGTGGATTTTTTGATAGTCCCAATATATTTTTCTCATGAATAAACTATAATTTAGTATTTTTAGAGATTTTTGCAAATAGGCCTCAGACCTTAATATTAGGAATTTTAAGACAATTGATTCATGATTATTTAAAATTGCAACAAATCTCGTCTCGACCGAACTCATTTTTTGGTAATTCTTATTTGGGTCTCCCCATAGGATTTTGAGATTTCCTCTCTCTCCTTATATTTTGCTCTCACACACAAATTCTGTGTGTCTTTCAATATAATTTTAGGTTAGCTCAATTTTTGGTATCATTGCTCTAATGCCAAATTTGCTGGTCCCAAGGATATTTAAAGCAATTGATCATGGATGTGCCAATTAAAATTCAAAAAATAAGTAATAAAAAAAACTCGCATTGCTTTTCATTTGAGAGTTCATTTCATTTCTAACTAATATATACATATGTGTATTTATATATTCAGATAGAAGGAAATACAAATATATTCAGAAATATTTATATTTATATCGCTTAAGCTACAATGTCAACATGAGTATTAAATAAGGAAAACATAAACAAAATAATACATTTGGCTTAATCTACGTTTAGTTGGCGGAGCTATGCAGTCAACTCCATGCCGGGCTGGCATAGGCACTGGCCGGCGGTCGGAGGGACTGCATAGTCCAATCACTATTGTTTAGTGTTCCTTGCTGTTGGTGGGAACTATTTTTCACAGTCTTCTCAATATGGATTGTCTCGTGGTATGCTCCTCCTCCTTCGTCTTCGTCTTCTTCTTCTACTTCTCCATTGTCCGTCCAGCTCAACTTTGCGTGCTTGATTCATTTGCATCTTGGATGTTTAAATTGCAAACAATTTAGTGTCGTTTTTCGCTTGTAATCGCTTTCTGTGCTTTGGAATTTGTTAGATGATGTTGTCGGAATTTGTAGTTTGTTGTTGTTGCTATATTGGGGGTTTGGTTTTGGGATTTGTTTTAGTTATGGTCTTAACGCTATAAAGCCGTTATGAAGTTACATCAATCCTTAATCCTTAGTGATGATGTGAGTAGTGCGAGTAACCGTGTCCACCCTCGTGCTTCTCGAAAACGGGCACTTCAACGTGGTATTTTTCGGGAATGGGGATTTCCTTGTGCAGAGGAACTTTCACCTCCGAATAGACGGGGTAGGGTTTCTCAATGGGTACCTTGACTTCATAGGGTATAGGTTTCTCCACAGTGTAGTGGACCTTCTTTTCCACGGTGTAGGGTTGGGGCACGGGTACTTTGACATGTACGGGGTAGGGTTTTTCAACCTCCACCTTGTATGGCTTGTCTACGGGGTATTTGACTTCATATGGCACCTTCTTCTCCACAATGACTTCATAGGGTTTCTCAACTTCAACGGGATAGGGTTTGGGTACTTCGACGGGATAGGGTTTCTCTACAGGTACCTTGACCTCATAGGGAACCTTCTTGATGACTTCGTAGGGCTTGGGTACGGGTACTTCAACCTTAACTTCATAGGGTACCTTTTTGATGACTTCGTAGGGTTGGGGTACGGGTACTTTCACTTCATAGGGGATTTTCTTGACAACTTCGTAGGGTTGTGGCACTGGAACCTTGACTTCATAGGGCTTGTCAACGGGATATTTGACTTCATAGGGCACTTTCTTTTCAACGGTATAGGGTACGGGTTTGTGTACCGGAACTTTGACATATTCCTTGACATGAACGGGTACCTTCTTTTCCACAATGTAGGGTTCTGGCACGGGTACCTTCACTTCATAGGGTACCTTCTTTTCCACGGTATAGGGGATGTGTTTTACCACCTCATAGGGTACGGGAACCTTCTTTTCAATGGTAACGGTCTTGATGTGTTCATGGTGTTCATGATGCCCATATGAATGTCCGTATGAATGTCCATAATCTCCCAGATGTAGGCCACGCTTTTCTACGACTTTATCATCTTTGCTTTCTTTGGCAGCAGCAGCAGCAGTGGCTGAGGCAGAGGCAACTTCTTCAGCACAGCTGACCATTGCCACGCACAAGGCGAGACAAGGAAAAACAAACTGAAATGGAAACAAACGAAAAACAAAAACAAATGAGTGAACGAATTACAAATACATAATCGTTGTTGTTGTAATTGTTATTGCATAACCCCCACGGCTGATGGGAAAACCTCGAAGATTGCGAAAATCGTTTGGTGGCTTGCAAAAGCTTGAATTCCATGCTTCATAATTTTCCGGGTTGTTGTGCAACTTTTTTTTGTATTTCTCAACATCCAATTGTTGGAGGTGGGTGAGTGAGTGAGTCCATGGACAATGTTTTTTGTTTCCCAATCATCCAAAAATTGTGGAGGCTTACCATGCGCATTGTTGAGCTGTTGGAGAGTAACTATTACACTAAACTATTGCTTCGTTTTAAACGAGATCCGTATTGATACTGATTCATACAACTTGCAACCACTGCCTTTTATATCACTTGGCAATCGTTCAACATTCACCGCTCGCCGACCCAGTGTAAAAGCAAAAGCGAAAGAAACAAAAAGCCATGCAGAAGATTGGCGCAGTGCGCAATCGCAGTCGCTGTTTGCCATATGCTTGCAAGACATTAATCTAGGCTAACAGCTAGCTAGCTGGTAAGGTAGCTAGTTTAAGCTAAACAGTCAGTCAGCCGGTTAGGCAGTCATCTAGCCAGCCAGCCGAACAGCCAAGCCATCCAGCTAACAACGTTACTTGAAAATGTAACAATCTCAACATCGCCGCCGCCGTCGTCACCGTCATCGTCGTAATGGCGTAATTACATTTATTCATCCATCCACCCAACCATCCATGGCCCGATTGTCTGTTTCTGTGCGGCTGTGTGTTGCCATTTACATGTGAGGCAATATGGCCTGCACAGAAGTCTTCCCGGGGAAGACATGTGGTGGTGACTCTCATGTAATGGTACCGAAAACAAAAAACTATTACAAAATGGTACTTTATACCAAGCCATCATTGCACTGTGGTTAAATGCGTTCAACCCTGGCGTCGGGAAATTTTTATTGGAGTCAGAATTTATTACCATTCTTAAAAGTTTTATTCAAGTCTAGGTAATAAGAAGAATTTATGAATATTTGAGCAACATTGGCGATAATTTGTTTGTAATGCCGACGACAAACAAGAAGTTCAACAGCAATTCGACAGATCTGGTTACCGTCTGGCCATGGTCTTCTTTTGTAATCTAAAACGTAGGATGGCTTAAAAGAACTGGTCATAAAAATATTGAAATATTGTCATATGACTGTGATTGTAACATATTTGTCATTGGGATATATACAAAAGTTTTTTACACGTTTTTGTGGTCTAAGAGAAAAATATATTCTTGATGGCGATAGGTGAAATCCGGCTAAGTCGCCCGGACAGAACTCTTCAAACATTTTTGAATAGGTTTGGTTCTTCCATAAATAAAAGAGATTCACAATTTTATATGAAACAAGTACAAAAGCTTCTAAGTTCGTCCTGGCCGATCTTTTAATACCCTCTACCGTTTTAAAGGAACTTAAAAATTTTCAAAAAAAAAAAAAAAAAAAAAAAAATCCGTTGAAAAGAACTTCACAAATGAAACCCCTTATATGGGGCCATACGAAGACGTGTTCCTTTACAAGTATTTTTTTTTTTTTTGGCATAGGATGTAGTACCCATTACGAAGTTCAAATACGAATTTTAAAACAATTCCGATGAATAAGTCCGCTAAAAACATTAAAATACCGCATATTGGAAGGTATCGTTATATGGGGGCCATCCGAAGACGTGGAACTGCGATTTTTTTGGATACGCAATTTTTTGTTATAGGCTGTAGTACTCCTTACGAACCTCAATTACGAAATTTTAAACAATTCTGGTTAATAATGTCGCTAAAATCATCAAAATATCGGGAGTATTCGTTATATGGGGGCTATATAAAGACGATTTTTTGTTATAGGCGGTAGTATATATTACGAACTTGTAATACGAAATTTAAAACAATTCCGGTTAATAAATTCTCTAAAATCATAACGGATATTGAGAGGTACCGTTATCTGGCGACTATATAAAAACGTGTACGACAAGGGCTATTTACTATCTTAACCTGTCTATTGGCAAAATACACTTATGTGCAAAATTTTAGCCTTCTATTTCAATTCGTTCAATCGGATTGAATATTAAAGAATTTACAGCTGATTTTGAAGGAAATTTTGACTGTCACGTTATTCGAAATATACAAACTGTGTCGCAGACTCGGAGCCTGTCCAGGGTATTTTTTTCATTTTCCGATTAAATGTGAAATCGGGTGAAGATATATATTGTACCCACATCCAAATCTGAACCGATAAAATTTGGCAATAGTATTTTTGAGATGTATTTGATATTTTTCTCCGAGTATCGTTGTTATGGAGTGCATGTAACGGCTGTGGGGGAGAAATTTAACAAATCCCATGAACAATATATGTATATAGAGCTATAGCTATATCTTAACCGATTTCCGCGAAATTTAACAAAAACCAGTAAAAAAAAGCCAAAGTCGGGCTGGGCCGGTTGAAATCTGAAATTTGGTATTGGGGTCGCTGTTCATGAGTAGCTTAGCCATATGGAGGGGTTTTGGAATTGTGTACTATAGTTGTACGAAATGTACTGAATGGTGTTACATTTGGTATTGGGTGAAGGGATAGTGCTGGGAAGCTTAAATCTGATATTTAGTTCTCTAATGGTATCGAGTGTTAAGATATGGAAATGGTTTTGGGTAAAGGAATAGAGCTGAAATCCTGAAAGTTGAAAAAGATGTCACTGTTGGTGTCTGAGGTTAAAATAATTGGGATTTAGAAATTCGTCCTATATATGTACAAGAAGTACTGAATGGTACTAGAGTTGATATTGGCGGAAGGGATAGGGCTGAATTTGAAATTTGATATTGAGGTCTCTGTTGATATCTGGAATTGAGATATAGAGGAGTTTTTGCAAATGCGTACTATAATTGTTCGAAAAGAACCAATGGTACCAATTTTGGATAACTATTGGTGTCTAGGATGGAAAGATGTATATTGTTTTGGATTGTGAAGGGAAAGAGCTGAAATTCTGAAATTTGATATTGAGGTCACTAACACAAACTGTTAAAATGAATCTAAAATTTTAGGGTGGACTTTTCGCTGACGAAGCTGATTTCGCTGATTTTTCAGTGGATCAAAAATAACGACAACTAATACCAAATGTCGAAACCGTGGGTCAATGTTCCGATACCGGTGGTTGAACCCGTTCTGAACTATAAATGCAAAATTTTAAAAAATTCAATAGAAAATGTGGCTAAAATTGTGAAAATACTGAGTATCCAAGAGTGTCGTTAAATGGCGGTTATAGGAAATCTCGGACATATATAGACACTTTTCGGAGGTAGAACCCATTACAAACTCTAAGAACCAAATTTGAAGCGATTTCCCGGAAAAATGTGTCTAAAATCACCAAAATTCCGAATATTGGGAGGTAACGTCATTTTCAATACCAACCATTCTAGACACAATGCAAACTTTGAAGCTCTACGTAAAAAACACGGGCTGCGACTTGTTTCAACAGACAGACATAATACGGACATCACTAAATTGCCCTAGAATTTTACTCTAACTAACTTTTCAACGATTTATATATTAATCAAGTTTTTCTTTTTTCGGATAAAATAATTTATTTTTCATTCCGAAAAGTCTTCAAAATCTTTCATATTGAAGTTTACCGAGGTGGCTATTAGTGACACCATTGTACAATGGACCACAGACAATTTTCTGTCCAAAATAAACCCTAGAAACCAACAGTGACCTAAATAGCTCTATCCCTTCACCGAATTCCAGATACCAACAGAGACCTATATATCAAATTTGACGATTCCAGCCCATTTAGTACTTTTCGTACAAACTTTAGAAACATTTCCAAAGTACCGCAAAATCTCAAACACATATTTCATGAGTCATCAAAATATAAAATTTCAGATTTTTATTTGTTTCCCTTCACCCAATACCAAATATAGTACCATTCAGTACTTTTCGTACTGCAAGCACTATCTGTTTACCCAATACTAGAATATAGTACTATTTAGTACTTTTCTTGCACTTGTACTACACATTTCCAAAACCACATCATTATCACAAACCTAAATTTCGTCATCATTTGTTCACCCTAAACCAAACTGTTTAAAATTTAGTACCATTTAGTACACTCAGTACCCATTTCCAAAAACACCTTCATATATCAAACTAACGTTTCAACCTTCATTCTCATTTCAAATTTTAAGTTCTTAGCTCTATGCGTTCACATAATACCAAATCACTTTAAATGGGCTTAGCTCTATTAAATGGTTCCCTTCTAGAGCTCAAGATTCCAAAAACACTTTGGTACTTCTATCCTGCATTTAGTAGTGACTCTCATTCCAAATTTCGGAATTCTAGCTCATTTCTTTTGTCTCAGAGAAAGTATTAATTTTTTACTACATTTTAGTACTTTTCGGTCTTGATTCTCAATCAGTCAGTTATTTTACTAATTGAAAATTGCATTTGGAGTATTTCGAATGAGAAGTAGAAAAATAGAATTCGTTTGAATTTGCTTTCTTACTATTTGGCCCATTTATTATTTATTTATTATATTTTTCAAAAGTTTGGTATTGATTGATTTAAATTAATATCCTCACTTCTTACATCCACTGTCATGTACATTTTTGCAAACTGGCCTCTTTCGATATAATTTAGTTTAACACATTTAAACAAAGATCTCAATTTTATTTCGGCAAATAATGTGGTATATTTGTTTATACCACACCTGTTAACTAATTATATATTTTTGGATAGCTTTATATTTCACACCCATTTTATTTAATGTTATTGTGTTTCGGTTTCCACAATTCACATATATGGAATTTCGATTGTAATTATCGTCAGATTTACGATGTCCTCATTTTTATTTTAGTATAATTTACTAGCTCAGCTCTCTAATTACTGGCTGAGGCATTTTAGTTGTGCGTTAAAATCGTTGTTGTTGCTTTTCCATGTCGACTGCAAAGTGTGGCGGCGATTAAAAAAATTATGTCGAATTTGAAGGTTAGTCTGAAAAGTAAAGCTTGAAATTGTTTTTGATTCAATATAAGTCTGGATTTGAACGCAAAATATTAACAGCTACTTGGTGATTGAAAATTGCTTCTGCGTTCATGTGTTATAAATGCTCATTTAATTGCACAACAAATTTGAGTGTTTCCTTAAACTAATTTAATATAAATGTATCAAATAAATTATTTTTGTTTTTTGAAAATGGGTCAAATTGTTGATAAAAATTGCGAATAATTTATACAGTACAGTTATACATACACTAAGTACAGGTAGTTATGATTTTGTTTTTAGTTAAGTAAGAAAATGAAAAAATAGTTCTATTATCTTCAGAAAAATCTTCGTTAGAGGCTATTTGAAAATAATACCCAATTTAGTCCATAAATAACGGTTAGCTAAGAGAGTGAACCAATTTGAAATATTTTGGAATTCGGAACTTTTTATGGTTGCATAAGATATATATATATATATCATTTGTTACGTTCAAAATGTTTCTCTTTGGGTCAACGGTTTTAGGCCCTCTGCTTCCTAGATGAAATCCGTTTCAGAACATATGCCAATTTAGCGATGTCCCTCTGGAGGGTGGCCAAGGACGTACCAATATTAGATTAACTGTGAATACGTATATCTCCTCAATAAAAGTTCAAATTTTTTATATTAAGTGAAGGGTGTAATTAATTGAAACAAAACATGACACATGGTAATATTTATAACAGACTTGGTGACAGGTGCGAAAATGGACAATGTTTGGACCAATCTTTCTTGTACATCACCCACCAATGGTCATAATTTTGAATAACAAAAATTAGTATTATCCAAATTCTGAAATCATCCTCTTTCTCAAGGTTTCTTTAAACGGAATGTATCACAGTTTTTTTTTGGCAATATTTCAATAAGTGTAATTATTTAAACATATTGGTGCCCAAAAAATGGTTAAATTTTTTATCCACCCCTCTTTACACAAACAGGTCCAATTTTGGCGCATGTGTTTTTAATCTTTAATGGGGGTCCAAGATTATTTAAATAATATTTTTTTTTAAATCCGTTGCTTCTAGGATGTATTTACTTTTAGTTTTACAAAATCGAAAATTTAGAGAAAGGATTACAAAAAGTTAAAAAAAAATATTTTTTAGTACTATTTTAAATTTTTTCCACTTACTTCTCGGCTTTATATAGGGATTTTCTGGATAAAAAAAATATTTTTTTAGAATTTGCTTAAGACGCCTTCTGAAAGAAATTCTCGACATTTTAATAATATTTTTTAAACCGTATACAGGTATTTTCAATGACTTCCTAAAAATTATGGAAGAAGGATTTTTTTGATAGAGGACTTTTAAAGATTTTTTGGACTTCTTTGACCCGATTATTTATTATTAATTATTAATAATTTCTATTAGACATTTAAATTTTTAATTTTAATTTAATTTTCTTTTTATTAAAAAGTAAAATAATTGTCAAATATATTTATGTATTATGTATGATTATGTATGGTTCTTGTAATTCATATATGTCGCCACACTGACTGACAGTTTTTAAATTAGGAATAATAATCAGAATTTGAGGAATTATGTTTGGTCACCTAAATGGTTTTAAAGTGCTGGAATCACGTTATCGGTGGAAAGGGTGTAATTTCGACCGTTCGAAGTTTTATACACCGCATTATGAAAAAATTCGAAAATTCAATTCTGTAATGCATTCGAACATTTTAAGACATATACACAAAAAAAAAAAAATGGAACGGCCCATTGGCTACAATTAACGACTTTTGTTTTGAAAATAGAATATTTAGGGAGCACTTCTTTAAAATTGGAAAAATGTTATTCTGACATACATTCGAAAATAGTCGTCTGGCCGAAAAGTAAAATTTTTAATGCAAAATGAGCACAAGCCGGGAACAACTTTTTTCAACTTTGCAAATCTTCGATTTTTTTTGAGTGGCTCAACCATTTTTTGAATTTTGAAAAATAGGACATTATGGTATAAACCCAGTAAAATTCAGCACAACTTTTCTTCTTTTAAAAATTGCAATTCCAATGACACCTTCGCAGATATAAGCCTTTGCTAGAAAAAAAAACAAGCAAGTGATGAAAGCAGGCTTTATCGGCATTTGCAAATGATGAAAGTAGGCTTCATTGGCATTTTGAAAGTTAACATTCCAAAGCAACCAATTTTTCGGATTAAGATTCCATGTAATCGTTACATTTTAAGTAACGAGTGTATTCTGCATTATTTCCTCTGTTCCAGCATCTGTAAGAATCTACTAGTTTTGTGATTCTTCTCGATATCACAAAAGGAAAATTCGGTCATCGTAATAAAACATTTTTTATATTATTACAGTTCTGGGACAAAAAAGTTACAAATAACGAGGCAACAAAGGGGTCGTTTTGGCCCTTTTTCAAAATATGGCTAAAAATTTCTCGTATTTATATTCTTACATAAAATACCCCCTGTCGGAATACTATCTACCTGCATAGAAACCAAAGTACAATTGTACTGGCAAATCGATTAGAGAATGTTGCCAAAACGCTCGAAATAACTAAAATTCAAGGCATCTTACGAAAACGTGGACCCTTATAGATATTTTTTGTTATTAGAGTTTGTAGGTAATGAGAACTAAAAAAAAGAACAAAAGGCTAAAGTCGTGGGGGCCGATAATGTGATACTCTACAAACTATATTGGAAATTTTCCTTAGGGTAAAACCCACTTTGGTCGATTTTTTCGAAATATAGTGCGAAATATAGTCCATGAAACCTTCCGTTTTTGATCGGTGGCCTTTGTCCTCTTTCGTGCCGAAAAGTAATCAAAACATTTTCAAACAAAAGTTATGATCCACTTTACCCGCTAAATATTATCCGATAGCCTTCCAAAATGCTAGACTTCTTTCTGTCCTGTCTTAAATTCTAACCTTATGCGAAATTCCGTGCGACTGCAATATTATTAAAATTGTGATCGATATCAATCCCAAAATATTTTGCGATCATCTTTAAAAACAACAAGCTTCTATTGTAGCCCTAACCCCAGCTCCATGCTAAATTTCGTAATTGCCTCAATCAAACTTGTAATGTCACCAACATATAGTGTGGTAAGGTATTAATATTCTCATTTTTATTTCTACATGTTCACGCGATTTTTCAGGTTTTATTCTTTTTTTGCCAAGAGGTCATTGAGTGTATTAGTGCAGCCGCTTTAACAGCATAAATTCCGCGTCCATTGGTCTATAATAATGGCTTGTAAAGCAATTCCTAAATATTTTGCGATCATCTCCAAAAAAAGTGGCTTTTACTCCGATCTCAACCCTAACTTCATACAAATTTTTATGAGGATCGGCCCATAATTGCGACCTATAGTGTGATAACAAATTAACACGGACAGACTTACGGACGGACACACATGGCTAGATCGACTCTGTTCTGCGTTATAGGAAGGTCTATACATAACATCATGGGCCTAGGACCAATAATTCATGGTGTTACATACTTTTTGCCCAATCAAAGTTATGATACCCTGAAAACTTAGATACCCCGATAAATATAAGGAATATTTTATCTTTTGCTGTGGAAGGCCTATAGAAGACTTTTTATACTCCTTAGAAGAATTTTAGAAACTCTTCTTTAGGTCCTTTTTAATGGCCTCTTTTTTTTAAACTCATTCATATGGTCTACATGGCCAAAATATGTTTCATCCAAAAAACTCTTCGCGAACCCAAAACACTTTGGGTAAATTTTGTTTCAGGAAGGAGTTGACCGCCCGTCTGTCTTGATAGTATGCATTTTATTTGGTTTTAACAGGACACTTAGCAATATTATTAACAAGTTTAAAAATATCGGTCCCTTCCTTCTAGAAGCTCAAAAGTTTTGTGTATTCCAGTTCTTATAACATTTTTATAAGATGGAAATTCAAATAAGATTGAATGTTTAAGTCCCCTTCTTCTGAAACCTCCCCCACAAAAGCTTTCAAAAAAATAAAAATTGTACATACTCAATCCTAAAAAATCTATTTTGATCTGTTTTTAACCAGTTTGCCTTATGTTTGCATCAATCCCTATGGAAAAACAGTTTCTGGTAAAAAGTGTCACGTGACACTGATCTGGGTCAAATTTTTCGAGAACTAATTTTTTAAAACTCAATAGTTTCATATTTTAAACTTGAAATATTTTTTTTCATTGAGATCTATTTGTGTTACCGCTAAACTACCATTTATTGACAGCTGTTAAATGAACTTGAATGGGCTCCCCTCTAAGATGCAGATGATGTTCACACTGCGTCCATTCTATCTTGTTTTGATTAAGCTAATCATGGTCAAGGTCTTGGCTTGTAATCGTCTTTTGTTCAAATCTGAGTGGGAAAATGCGTCTCATTCGAAAGTAATAATTATAAGCTATTATAACAAAGGTCTTTTGTTTAAATTGTTGCCCAGACCTAATCAATAATTTTAGTTATGATAATAATTATCATAATAATGCTCATCAATGACCATAAATGGTAGCTATTGTTGTTTTAAGGGCCTTTACTATTTCCAATTGGAAATCTGCAGTTGCACAAAGAGCTATGCATATTTGAGCATCAGCGTTGGTATAAATATTGGTTTATTTAAATACATGGATGATAGACGATCGGATATGCATAAATCAACTGCGAATGGCATTCTATGTAGAAACTACATTGTAGATCATCAAAATGAACTATCGGTCTATCTCGTTCCCTCTTATATGTTACAAAAAATGCACAAAGCCATAATAAATTATAAAAACGCATTGTCGCTGAAAAAATTCATTATCCGTGCGCTTAGTGAAAAATTCCTTATAGAAAGATATTCTGTAAAGGAAATGTGGTTATAGAGAATTAAAAACAGCTAAATGCGTTGGAAAATTTTATGTCTTCATTACTTATCTATATCTATAAAATAGGAAAATGCTTTTACTTTTGATTGTTTGTTTGTAATTTTTATGTAATTTTCTGCGAATTTTCAAATATACTACAGCACCGCCTGAAAATAACATAGGCTTTATATAGATTTTTATACCATCCACCATACTATGGAGGGTATATTAACTTTGTCATTCCGTTTGTAACTCCTCGAAATACTCATGTCAGACCCACCAAAGTATATATATTCTTGATCAGCGTAAAATTCTAAGTCGATTTAGCCATTTCCGTCTGTCTGTTGTAATCACGCTATCTTTCGAACGAATAGAGATATAAGGCAAAAATTTTGCACACGTGTTTATTTTTCCAGTAGGCAGGTTAAGTTCGGAAATGGGTCATGTAGGTTCACGTTTTCATATAGCCCCCATATAACGGTACCTCCCGATATTCGGTATTTTGATGATTTAAGCGACATTATTCACTGAAATTGTTTCAAATTTGGTATTTGAAGTTCGAAATGGATACTACAGCTTATGACAGAAAATTGTCTGTGCAGGTCCACGTCTTCGTATAGCCCCCATGTAACGGTACCTCCAAAAAATTCGGTATTTTGGTGATTTTAGCGTCATTATTCAGCGGAATTGTTTAAAATTACGTATTTAAAGTTCGTAATGGATACTACAGTCTGTGACAGAAAATTGCAGGTCCAGGTCTTCGTATAGGCCCCATATATCAGTGCCTCCCTATATTCGGTATTTTGACGAGTTTACGTACAATAACCACCGAAATTGTTTGAGATGTCGTATTTGAAGTTCGAAATGGATTCTATAGCCTGTGACAGAAAATTGTCTATGCTGGTCCAGGTCTTCGCACAGCTCCAATATAACGGTACCTCCCTATGTACGATATTTTGATGATTTCAGCTACATTATTCACCGTTTATTTCAAGTTTCGAATTTGAATATGGTAATGGCTTATGACAAACAAGGTCTATGTAGGTCCACGTCGTATAGACCCCAAAATAACGGCTATATTCGGTATTTTTAAAATTTTAACAGAATTTTTTAAGCATTTTATTTTTTGAAAATTTCCAAATTCGTTCCATATGGTGGAGGGTATTCAAAGTACGGCCCGGCCGAACTTACTGCCTTTTTAACTTGTTGAAATTTGACTTGCAACTGGAGATATAGCATCGAAATGGGAAAAGCCTTCAAACATTCTTCAAATTTGAAATGTCTAACGAAATTTTGTACAAAAATAGATTATAATAAATAATTATATTGAAATCAATTTAGATTTGGATGTAACTCCGATATATTTTACCTCCGATTTCAATGAAATTTCGAATGAGTAACGGAATTTGATAAAAAAAATAAAATTTTCAAATTATATTAAAAATCGGTTCAGATTTGGATATATATCTCGTATATATGTATATTCGCCCGTTTTCATTTATTTGATGCACCAAACAAGATACGTCTGTTCGATAATTCAAAATAAGTGAAAATATAATAAGAAAAAAATGTGGGGCAGGTACCAGAAGGACTTGTTCGATCTCTACCATCTTTATAACAGATCTTGTGTTGATAGAAATACTGAGTTGTGCCAAGTCTGAATGGAATCGGATGTTAATTTCGCGTTTTATGATCTTCATGGATATCCAACATTTTGATCCTTTGTGGGGGGAGGTACCCGAAGGAGTAGTCCGATATATCTCATCTACTTAGCAAATCTTGCGTTAGTAGAAATAATGACATGTGTGGAATATGAAGAGAACCGGGTGCTTATTTCGGATTTTATAATCGCTTTGGATATTCAAAATGTTGATCCGTTGTGGGGGAGGTACCCGATGGAGTAGACCAATATATCTCATATTCACATAAGATCTTGGGTTTTAACAAATATTGTGATGTGTGTAATTTGAAGACAATCGGACTCTTACAATATCACAATTGATAAACGTTATAATTATTCAAAATGTTGACACTGGCCGATATTGTCCGTTGTGGCACCTGACCTAGCACTGAGGTAAATATTAGGATTTGCAAAGTTGATGAAAAAGCGGATTATCCTTTCTCTTTTAAAAATGTCCACCTTTTGTGGGGGAGGTACCAGAAAGAGTGCACCGATATTGCAAATCTCCAAACTTTATCTAAGTTTAATAATAATATTACGATGTACCAAGCTTAGACCAAATCGGATACTACTTTCTAGAGTTATCGTGTGCACCAGCCAGCAGATACACAAACGTACATCGCTAGATCAACTACAAATGTCCTAAAAAGGATTTGGTCCAAAGAGACCTAGGGTCTAAAACCGTTATTTCGATGAGAAACGTTTTGGCCGTATCAAATGTTATATATCCTCTCAAGCTATATGGCTGAGGATATAATAAACTACTTTTGATCTGTTGGTCTTTCAAAAATATACTAAGATAGTCCATATATTTTGGTTCATTGGTCCTTCAAAAATATTTTTTAAATATCCACGTATTGTTTTGTTTGCCCTCCCAAAAATAGTCCTAAATAATCCTCGTATATTGGATCGCCCGTCCTCCAAAAATGGTTCTAAAAATCCATATTTGTTGGCCCATCAAAATATATCCATGTACATTCTCTCTTTGAAAAAATTCGGAAAATCCGCACATATTGCCTATTGGACAAGGCAGGAAACCAATAGCTGGTATTTAATATTTATTAGACTAGTGAAATGGAACCACTTTTGGATATTAAACTTCCACACAAAATATGTTTAGAAGTATGTTTGTTCCAATTCTGATTGTGCTAATTTTAATTAGCTTCCATGTAAGTGTCATTAATTATTTAATCATGTTTGTGCCACTTATCAAGATTCAGGACTTGAATTTCTATTCATGAGCTAATAATATGAACGACTACTACTACTCAACAAATATTTAATTAAGCTGTTATTGCAATAGTTACATAATACCAATCAATTTACATCATCATGCTTGAGAGCCTGCTGGAGAGCCTACCTACACGTATTTGCACTTCTCACACTCTCCAGAATTTTATGAAATAGACAAAAATTTTGTATTATTAACAAAATTAACGCATAATGACAAACAAATTCATTAATCACCACCACCACTCAATCGGTTAGGCATCACTGGGCGAGCCGTCACTTGCCGCCGCACCGAAACTCAACAGAGTTGTTGAATTTTTAATCATTAGCAAAATTTTCAATTATCACTTGAAAATCCTAAATAAATACTATTAACATATAATTCGTTAGCACACAAATATGACGCCAGAGTGTCGTCGTACGCAAAATCGATAACCATATGTGGTGACAACACTTCACAATAGGGTTCTTCCAGAGCATATCGAAGGATGCTCAGCAATATTAGGGTGAGTAAGCGATTTCGGAAATACAAGTTATAATGGTCTAGTTCAAGTAATTTGTGTGAAATTGTCTTTTTCTAAAAATAGTTTGAAAATATCCTATAGGAGTTGTTTTTATAATAAAACACCTCTTGACTTTGAGTTTCTAATAACATTTCTTTTTTAAATTGTGGATATTTTATTATTTAGTAGCAAGTTCCCGCTACTTCGTCAGGGAAAAAATTTTAAAATATTAGATCCGTTCCATCAGTCCATTTTTTGATATTTTTAGTACTCAAAACGCACAATTTATTCTGTTTTATAATATTTTACAATCAAAATTTTTAGGCTTTTAATGTCTTCAAGTTTTCCCTTTTTCTTAAAGAATAAAATGACCAAAAGAATTTAAAATCATTTAGTTTGAAGTTTTTTGAGGAGGATATTAGTAAAACCATTGCAGAATGGACCCACATCCATTTTTTATTTCTATTTCAGCGTCTCCATTTCTAAAACCCTAGAAATCAACCACATTTAAATATCAAACTTCGGGATTAAAGCGCTATCCCTTAACCCAATACCAAATTTAGTAACATTTCGTACGCATATCTAAATCAATCTACATATCTACACCCAAGACACCACCACTAGATCTCAACACAAGGAAGCGGCACTGAACTTTGTATCAAATTTCGGGATTCCAGCTTATACATTCACTCAAAAAAAAAAAAAAAAAAAAAAAAAAACTTACAAAGCCAACTGTTGTCGCAATATTACATTTTATGGTTTTAGCTGTATCCCTTAACCCAGTACCAAATTTAGTTCAAATTAGTAATTTTCTTACTACTATAGTAGGTATTTCCAAACCCACGTCCAAATCTCAACCTCAGATACCAACAATAACCTTAATACCAAATTTCAGGATTTCAGCTCTTTATTTTCCACTATTACGAAATTTAGTACCTTTTAGTACAATTAAAGTACGCATATTCAAAACTAGCTCCATTTCTCAACCACAGACTCTAACTGTGACATCCATTTCAAATTTTAGGATTTTGGCTCTATCTCTTCATCTAATAATAAATTAAGTATTATTTATTACTTTTCGTACAATTAAAGTACACATTTCCAAAGTATCTTCATATCTCAATTCCAGATACCAACTGAGACTTCAATATCAAATTTGAGGATTTCAGCCCTATCTCTACACTCAAAACAAAATTTAGTACTTTTCGTACAAATATAATACGCATTTTCAAAACCTCCTCCAAACCTAAACCTCAGATACCAACAGTTATGTAAATATCAAATTTTAGAATTTTATCTCTATCCCTTTTATTTAATTTAGTACAATTTGACACTCTTTGTATAATTATAATACACACTTCAAAAACCACATCTAAATGTCCAGTTTACACATCACCAGCGACGCTAATATAAAATTTCAAACTGCTAACACTATCAGTTCACTCAATACCAAATTGTACCGAATTCAGTTTAATTTAGTTATTTTCGCAAATTTTTCGAAACCCAACTTATTTCTCAAACCTACCAAAAACAGAGATCCTAATACCAAAACTCCGAAATTTCAGCTCCAACCGTTCACCGTAAACCTAACTGTTACAAATGTAGTACCATACCAGTACCAATACCAAACATAGTACCTTACTGTACTATTTGTACAAATATAGTACACCAATCTACAACCACCTCCATATGTCCAGACACATGAACAAGGACCCAAATACCAATTTTCAGGTTTCAAACACTATCTGTTCAGCTAGTACCAAATATATAACTATTTAGTACTGTTCGTGTACTTGTAGTACACATTTCTAAAACTACCTCTTTTTCACAAATCTAATTATCAGCAAATGGTAAATTTTTAATACTTTTGGTACAGGTTTGTAAAAATTTCGAAAAACCATTTTGTTTTCCTATCCTACACAACATCAAAGACTCTCACTCCAAATTTCTAGCTATCTTCCTTCCCCAAATGCCAAAGTTAATAATATTTAGTACTTTTCGTACTGTTTAGTAAGTATTGCCAAATTCCCAGCCAGAGATCAACCAAACCGCGCAAAAAGTTATCCTAACACCAAATTTTAGATTTTCAACTCAATTTCTTACTCAAGTACAAAATTTAGTACAGTGATCAAAATTTCCCATTTCAAGCACTATCTGTTCAACCAATACTAAATTGTACTTCATATAGTGCTATTTAGTACATTTTGTACACTTGTAGTACAAATTTCCAAAGCCACCTCTTTATCACAACCACTAACATTCGATTCAATATTTTTAAACTCCAGTTTCGACATTTCATCCTCAACCTAACTGTTCTAAATGCAGTACCATTTAGTACAGTTCGGTACACATTTCGAAAACCACCTTCATATCTAAAACGTATTTTCCCTTATTTTCTCATACTAAATTTGGAGTTTGTAACTATATCTGTTCACATAATAACAACTTGTACCATTTTTGAAATTTAGTACCATTTTAGAACTTTTCCTAACCTTTAAATTCGAATTTGAAAACCCTTTGGTACATCTATCCTGTACTCAATCACTAACTCATTCCGTTTGTCCAACACCAAGTATTAAATTTTTTGTACATTTTAGTTATTTTCGTACGCTTTTAGTACGAATTTCCAAAAACCCAGCGTTAATACAAGCCTACGCGCTAAGACTGATCTTCGTGCAAAAGGGTTGAGATTCTAGCTTCAGCCGTTTCCTTTGGGCTCTGATTGTCAGACAGTATATGTAGACAGATATAGACATTTAAAAATGTTGTCCTCCTTTTCAGAGGTACTCTCAGAATATTGTCCGCCATATAATATTCAATGCTTGGACAACACTGGGCAATCAGTTCGCCATATATGAGTAATACATTTAGTTGAAAATATTGAACTTTACTGGGGGAGCCATCAGAAACATTGTGATGATTTTGTTATTACAGCCCCATATCAGAAGTTCTATTTATATAAGTTTTTTTAGAGACCAGTAAAAGACAATTTTTACTGAGGATATAAAAAATGATCATTAAACATAAAATCTGAAGAAGGGTATTAAATGTCCCACAACATATTTTCCAATACATAGTAGTATGAACACAAATTCAAACCTATTTTTCTAAAAATGCCTATTTTCTTAACCACCCTTATATCCAAAAATTCCTCTTGTCACCTACAACCAACCAACCGACGTCAGTCAATACATGAATCGCATGATATTTAATTTTTAATTACATGTTCTCTCAGCAGTGTCTCTATGATGATATTCAATACTCCGATTACTTCGCACACAGCAAGGAACAATTTTTGTCATTAATATTCTGTAAAACAAACTAAGCCACAGCACACAATACAAAAGGATAATATTAATCCCTGGGTGGTTGGCTGGTGTTGGCAGCAGTCAGAGACCAATTATTGTTATTACCTAACCCTGTGTCAACAATTACTTCTTAATTTACATTATTGAATCTGGCAGGCGAGTCGATAAACACAAAATATGTTAATTTTGCCACTGGGGTGATATTACTAAAGCAATTGTTAAGGCAGAATTAAAAATTAGCGGCGTGAGGTGGAGAATTAATTAGCCGGACTAATTTTTGAATTTTTGGTGAGATCAAAAAATTTGATTTTTTTGGTACTAATGTGGTTGTGAGATTAAAAAAGTTACCTGGGTGATATAAAACTCTGACAAAGTCAAACGCCATAATTTTTACATTTTTTTTAAATTTTATTGAATGAAAGCAAAAAATGTCGGAAATAGCATCAAATTTTAGAATTGTTCGAATTGATCACCTTTGGCACGAATTATGGCCTTCAAACGGCCAATGAACCCGTCACACGCTGCCCGAATGTTGCTCTGCGGTATTTTGGTCCATTCCCGGCGAATCGCTTGCTTGAGGTGATCGACATTTTAATATTTTTTAGTGCCAACCTTGCTTTCCACAATACTACAGAAACAATAGTGGAGCGGATTTCATACGATTTCATATTATTTGGCACAAAATATGCAGTATCAGCCCAATCATCAGCACTCCATCATCTAAATGTGAATAAATCTTTTGTGTCTCGTACCATCGCTCGTTACCGTGATACTGGTAGCGTAGCCCGACTTCAAGGAATTGGACGGAAGAAAACAGCAACATCAGCGGAAATGGTGCGAAAAGTAAAGAAGCGAAAAATGGCTCGTGAGCAATATTCCATTCGGCAAATATTGAAAAATGAGCTTAGCCATAGAAATTCCAAAAATGCAAGAACTTACACCACAAAAGAAAGGAAATAGACTCAAAGAAGCTAAAGAGTTGCTTCGCTTGGCCAAAAGTGGTGGACTGCCGAATTTGGGGTTTTCCGATGAGAAAACATTCGTTGTCCAACAGTTTTTTAACAAACAAACTACTTGCTAACGAGGTCGGCTGAAAATCTGCACCAATCTGATTGCCCACCAGAACTCAAGCGCCGGCCCTGGTCATGATGTGGGCCGCAATAACAGCCGATTGTCGCTCTCCGCTCGTATTAATCGACCTTGGATTCAGAATAAATGCCGAATATTATAGCGAAAATATTCTGGAGGGTCTACTAAAACCTTGGGCATGAAAACATTTTGGCCGCAGACCGTGGACATTCCAACAGGAATCAGCATCATCGAACTCAGCACGCGCCACCGAAGAATGGTTACAAAATGAGGTTCCTCCCGTCATTTCCAGCGCACAATGGCCACCAAAATATCCGGATACAAACGCGTTGGACCATTGTGTCTGGAGAATTTGGAAAGCAAGGTTAGCACTAAAAAATACCAAAGTGTCGATCACCGATAAACATATGCAAGCGCTTCGCCGGGAAGACGCCAAAATACCGCAGAGCTACATTCGGACAGCGTGTGATGATTTCATTGGTCGTTTGAAGGCCATAATTCGTGCCAAAGTTGACCAATTCGAACAAATCTAAACTTATTCTAAAATTTGATGCTATTTCCGACATTTTTGCTTTAATTTAATAAAGTTTAAAAAAAACAAGTAAGCAAAGGCTATAGTCGTGCGGGGCCGACCATGTGATACCCTACAACACTTCAATATATTAGAAGCTCCTTTATGTCCAAATCCATTTTGGAAGATTTTGCTTAAATTAAAGTGACAACATTTGTCAAAATCGGTCCAGCCATTCTGGAAATATAAACATTCTATCTAACATCCCCTTCCTTTGCATATATACATTGTATATATTTCGCTATATATATATATATATGATATTTTTACTATCGGCATTTACGTAACGGTCAGAATTGACCTGCTCGTCTATTGGTGATTTCGCCGGGATTAAAAATATTCGCGGTTTAATGGAAAATTTTTATTTATCACAAATGCTATGGTCTATTTCAACCACTAAATATTACCATCTAAATTGGAAAGCTTCTGCCTAGTCCAAAGCTCTAGCCCCATGCTAACTTTCGCTTCGATTGGTCTATAATTGTGACCTGTAGAGCAACTACAAAATCAGGAAATTTTTCAGTTTTTGGTCCATTTCAACCCCTAAATATTACGCGATCATCTCCAAAAAATTCTGACCTTAACCCCACCTACATTCTAAATTTCGTGAAGATCGGGCCATAATTGCGACCTGTAGAGTGATTACAAATTAACATGGACAGACGGACGGACGGACGGACTACATAGCTAGATCGACTCAGTTCGGAGAGACAGGAAGATCCATATATACTTTCCTATGTGGGAAATCAATATTTCGAGGTATTAAAAAAATTTTTGGACCAATCAAACTTATAATACCCCCCAACACATAGTGTTGTAGGGTATAAAAATTAAAGATTGTATAGTTTGACTTTGTTGCAGTTTTTTTTATTGTGAATATTGAAATGATCAAATGTTGCGATGTAGTACCAGATACAGTGGACCGAAGTTTTTTAATGATAAAAATATTGGGGTGCATAAAATTAAAAAAAAAAAAAAAAAACTGGAAAACTTATATACACAGTTCTATATGAATAGTTGTTGCTCCAAAGATTATTAGATCTATGGTTAACAGAAATGGTGAGAAACGCGAAGTTTGCTAAATTTTGACCCGTTGCGGGGAGGTACCAGAGTGTGTTGACCGATATTTTCCATTTTTATACGAAATCTTGTGTTAATATTGTGATGTGTGAAATTTGAGGACAATCGGACTCTTATTTCAAATTTTATAAGAGTCATTGATTTATTCCAAATTTCGAACCTATGTGGGAGACCTGAAATTGGTCTGAAAAAAAATTGGGATTTGCAAAGATTGCACTAAATCAAATGATCTATTCTCTTTTTATGACGTAAATTATTTTCTTTGAAAATGTTTAAATTTTGTGGGGGAGGTACCAAAAGAAGTGGACCAATTATGTTGCCTATCTCCGAACTCGATCTAAGTTTGAAAATAATATTATGATGCACCAAGTTTGGTCCAAATCGGATACTTCCTTCGAGAGCTAGCCAGACAGACGGAAAACCCTATATCGACTCCAAATGCCCTGAAACGGATTTGGTCCGAAGTTGCCTAGGGTATAAAACCGTTATTTCGTTGAGGCACATTTTGGCCGTATCAAATGATATATACCCTCTTTAGCCATATGTCTCAGGTCATTAAAAGTTTCATAGTTGGTATGATATATTCCACATACATTCCCAATATAAAAGTTTATTCGTTACGGGTAGCTCTACTAAAAAAGGACAGTGGTGTAGGGTATCATAAAGTTGTCCCCGCCCGATTTTTCATCTGTTTTCCTTTTAACAAAGGACAGAACTGCCATTAGGTGTTAAGTCTACCGTTGGAAATCCAGATCATCCATATGTACAATTTTATTCTCTCTCCCTTTTCCCTCATTTATATATTTACTTTTTCTCCCTCCTTGGAAATTTTTGGACTTCTGCATTACATGCGTAATTGACAATAATAGTAGAGTTTTGAAATGTTTACATTGTGTTTGATTACTTCTTTGTATATCGAATTTCCTCTTCTCTTAATTTAATGGTCCGACAATTGCTTTAGGTATTAAATTTCCTCCACCTATACAAGAAATCTGGCCGGCGATATATGTAGGCCAAAAGAAGGGGTTCAAATAATTATTAAAAATAACAGATCAAATTTCAAAAGGGAATCGAATTTTTCGCTTCCTCCAAATTATTTGTTTAATGATAGAGGGAAAAGGTCTTTGACAAACAAATGTGAATGTGTTGGCATCAGTTACGGTTTCATATAATTTTGGTTTGGGGTTTCCCATATTATTATTATTTAGTTTAAATATACGGTTGATATGTTCGTCCTCCACCCCTTTAATTTTGTGAGTGTTATGCATACACGCGAAATGAATGTGTGTCACAGATATCGGTTTTCATTTGTAACCCTTCTCTGGAAGTTCTAAGCCTAAAAATTCTTAACAACGCATGTAAATATAAACATATGTATGTAAGCTGATGCTCATGTCATGACAGGGAGACCTCGAATTTAACTGGGTGTTTATGTGTAACCACAAAAGATCTCATCCCTCCCCCCACTCCCCTGACCCATTTATTAATACTATCGACTTTGTGGTTTCTAAGATTGTTGTAGCACTCGGTGGAAGTGCCGTTGTGAGACATGGCAAACGGAAAAGGTTGTTAATTTTATTATTGTCTTATAATTTACATATGATATCCACATTACACATATATACATATGTATATGCATGATATTGTTTGTTGTTCAGACGTTTCCACTTGAGTTGAAAAGAAAATATAGAATTAGCATAGATAGATTTCTACGAAAATAAACATAGCCTATTCTCCGTAGAGCTTAAGTTTTATTTTGAAATATTTCGTTGAGATTGAACATAAACTAATATTGGTATTTGGTGGAAAAATGCTAATGTAAAGTTTATGACTCGGTCGTTATATTTATGCAACCCCTTTTCGGAGTTCGTACATATGGGTCATACATGTATGAATGTAAAAGTATTAGCATGTGTTATAATATGGTAGGCTTTTACAAAGAGGCCTGCTTCACGTTTAAATGTATAGGCGCTACTGCTTGTAAGGTATTTTGAAATGTCAGAGTCAAACAGCGATAATACTCCAAAGAAATGTTAAAAAGAAGGATATTAAGGAGGCATAAAAAGGAATAGACGTAAGTCTTCAGTGGATTTGGACAAGGATGTTGCTTTAATCGAGAATCAAAGCCCAGATGAAACGAATAAAGATAGTATCTTGAAATTTTGCACGTGGATCAACATTGTGGGTAGGCGTTTGATAGGGCTGGATTTTTGGAAATACGTACTAAATGGGTATGAAAAGTACTAAAATGTACTTTAAACTGTATTGGCCAAATGGAAGGAAATATAATTCTGAAATTTGGAATGACCGTCACTAATTGAGTGCCGGATAGATGTACCAATGGTGTTTTGGAAATTCAAACTTGAAGGTTACGAAAAGTTAAAATGGTACTAAACTTCTAAAAGGGTACCATTTGGTATTATGTGGTATGAGAATCAAGGTTGGAAAGTAAGTTTGATATATGATGGTGGTTTTGGAAATGTATACTTAATGTGCGAACTGTACGAAATTGTACCAAATTTGGAAAAGTTTGGCTACAGTGAATGGATGAAGCTGGAATCTTGAAATTTTGTTTTTAGTTTAGAGTTTATGAGTACTACAAGAGCACGAAAAGTGCTTCAAATCTGACATTTAGTATTAGGGTCGCTGTGTAGCCAGGGTATATGGAATGGTTCTATATTTGGTATTGGGTAAAGGAATAGAGATACCATTTTAACATTTGTTATTTAGATTACTGGTGGTTTCTGAGTTTGAGATTTGGCGGTGGTTTGGAAATGTAACCTATATTTGTGCGAAAGGTACTAAATAGTTGAAGGGATAGAGATTTGTTGGTATTGGGATTGAGACATGGAAGTGGTTTTTAGAAATGTGTAATATAATTGTTCGAAAGGTACTAAATAGTACTATATTTATACCCAACAACACTATGTGTTGGGGGTATTATAAGATTGATTGGGTCAAAAATTATGTAACACCTCGAAATATTGATTTCCCACATAGGAAAGTATATTTGGATCTTCCTATCTCGCCGAGCTGAGTCGATATAGCTATGTATGTCCGTCCGTCCGTCCGTCCGTCTGTCCATGTTAATTTGTAATCACTCTACAGGTAGCAATTATGGCCCGATCTTCACGAAATTTAGAATGGAGGTGGGGTTAAGGTCAGATTAGAACCCTATTTCTTTTGGAGATGATCGCATAATATTTAGGGGTCGAAATGGACTAAAAAAACTGAAAAAATCCTGATTTTGCAGTTGCTCTACAGGTTGCCATTATGGACCAATCGAAGCGAAAGTCGGCATGGGGCTAGAGCTTGGGGCTGGGCAGAAGCCTTCCAACTTTGGTGGTCATCGGGTAATATTTAGTGGGTAAAATAGACCATAACATTTGTGTTAAATAAAAGTCAAATTTTCCATTACACCGCGATTATTTTGGAGACGATCGCAATATATTTGAGGGTTCAAATGAACCAAAAATTGAAAAACTGCCCTGATTAAACAATTGAAGCCAATAAACACGCCTGAGAAGAGAGTTAAGCACATAGAAGAAGTCTAGCATTTTGGATGACCATTAAATTATATTTAGCTGTAAAATGGACCACAACAACTAACTGCACGATGAATTGCGTAAATATTGGGCAAATGTCCCTGGTCAAAATGCTAAGGATAATATCTGGGCAGTGCTCCGTGACATAATTTCAAAAGCGAAATCTTCAAAAATGGATTTGGACATAAGGGGGCTTCTGACATATTGTAGTGTTGTAGGGTATCACATGGTCGGCCCCGCACGACTATAGCCTTGTTTTAGCATAAGGTGGAGGTATGAAGGCAAGACTTAAATTTGATATTTAGATTACTGATTGTATTTGTGGCGGTGGTTTGGAAATGCGTCCTTTGTTTGTACGAAAAGGAAAAAAACAAGTAAGCAAAGGCTACAGTCGAGCGGGGCCGACCGTTGAATACCCTACAACACTATAATAAACGATACTGTTTATATAGGCGAGATATTCGAAAGAATTTCACAAGATATTGTGTCGAATTATAAAAGAAAACCATCAGGTTTCGTTCTCTAATTTTCGAATAATACCAACTTAAACTAATTTGCTCATTTCCAATTTATTGGTAGATGTTGTACGTAAATGGTCTTCCTAGATCTGGAACCAATATTTCCCAAAGACCTATAATCTCCCAGAAGTGGCAAAAGATTAACATTTATTATTGGTTTTTGACTGAAACGCATCTATATGAGATACAGACATTTGACTATATTCTTCAACGAAATCAGCGTTAACGAAATAGTCAGGAGTGCGTCTTTCCTGTATTTGTGAATTCTCCAAAAAGTCACGGGAATGGGCATTTTCGTATTTTGTCTACAAAAGTTGGCAAACTATTTCGCACATTGAATATTTTTGGATGGCCATCCAAAACTGCTTGGCTTTTGCAATGTCCGGTAACCCCCTTTCAAATGTGCGTGAGGATCGGGCGATAATTACGACCTGCCGACAATTTTGCAGTTTTTTTGGTCCATTTCAACCCCTAAATATATGGCGATCATCTCCAAAAAGAGTAAGCTTCTATTCTGACCCTCATCTTATCCACATGCAAAATTTTGTAAGGATCGGGCCATAAATGAGATTTGTATATGATATCCTGATATCCTAACTACTTAGTTATTTTAGCTGTAAAAATATTACCAAATGTTTAATTCAAAATGAAAATATGCCAAAAATATGACAAAATTGAAAAAAATATGATAAAATGTTACACAATCAATATTTTCATCTTTGGAGAGATATTTTATGCAATTTTTTAGACGTTTTTTCTTTCCTGCCAAGAGGCCATTCTGAATTAATGAGAACTGTCGAAATCAGTTCAGCCGTTCTCGACATATAAGAGATCTTTCAAGCATATCTTCTTTGATAGACATATATATCGCACATATTTTGCTATATATCCGATTTGTTGGATGTTAACATCAATGTAAAGGTCAGAAGTAACCTTGTCATGGCTTCGTGATTTCGCCGGGATTTAAAATATTCGCGGTTTAATAAAAAATTTTGAATTTTTTCAACAAAAAATATATTTTACCCGCTAAATATTATCCGATGACCACCCAAATGGTAGGCTTCTTCCCAGCCCTAAACTCTAGCTACATGCGAAATTCCGCATCGATTGGTCTGTAATTGCGACCTGCATAGCTACTGCAAAATCCGACATTTTTTCAGTATTTGGTCCATTTCAACACCTAAACATTTGGCGATCATCTCCAAAAGAAAAAGGCTTCTATTCTGACCCTAACCCCACCATCGTGCAAAATTTCGTTAGGATCGGGCCATAATTGCGACCTGTAGCGTGATTACAAATTAACATGGACAGACGGACGGACGGACATACATAACTAGATCGACTCAGCTCGGCGAGCTAGGAAGATACATATATACTTTCCTATATGGGAAACCAATATTTCGAGGTGTTACATAAATTCTGGCCAATCAAACGTATAATACCCCCAACACATAGTGTTGTAGGGTATAAATATCGTTGAAAAATTTCGTTTGAATTTTTATTCAATGCGTAATATATGCATATGTAATTTTTTCCTCATAGGCTGTATTATTAATTTCAAACTTGAAATACAACATTTGAAAATCTATAATATCTCTAAATTCATAAAAATACTATTATCAGGTATCATTATATAGGGGCTTTGCAAAGACGTGCTCCTACATAAGTAATTTTTTGTCATAGGTTGTAGGACCCATTAAAATCTTAAAATACGTAATATGAAACAATTTTGGTAAATAATGTCGCTCAAATCATCAAAATACCGTTATATGGGGGCTATACGAAATCGCGGACTAATATGGCCCATTTACGAACTTAACGTGAATTATAAACCACCATGACTGATTGGCGAATGCTGCACGATTTCCAAATTTGGTATTTTGGTCATCTTACATAAAGGGAGGATTATTAAAGGTTTTTTAGCTAACATATTTGGCTTCCCGCGGTGGAGGTGGATAAAAGTTCTATCATTCCGAAATTATTTTTCTTTTTAATTGTCCTTATTTTGCTTTTTAATGGACCAATCCGATTTTTTACTTTTTACAAAAAAAAAAAAAAAAAAGAGAATACCCTCCACCATTTAGAACGAAGTTGAAAATTTTCGAAAAAGATAACATATTAGGGCCTGTACGACGTGTACCTACATAGTTATTATTTGTCACAAGCCATTACCATATTCAAATTCGAAACTTGAAAAAGGCGTTGAATAGTGTAGCTAATAACATGAAAATACCGTACATAAGGAGGTACCATTATATAGGAGCTATACGAAGTCCTGGACCTGCGTAGACAATTTTCTGTCACAGGCTGTAGCTTCCATTACGAACTTCAAATACGACATCTCATACAATTTCGGTGAGTATTGTACCTAAAATCGTCAAAATACCGAATATAAGGAGGTACTGTTATATGGGACCTATACGAAGACCTGTACGTGCATAGGCAATTTTCTGTCACAGACTGTAGTTCACATTACAATATCTAAATACGTAATTTGAAACTACTACTACGGTGAATAATGACGCTAAAATCATCAAAATACCGAATATTGGGAGGTACCGTTATATGGGGGCTATACGAAGACGTGGACCTACATAGACAATTTTCTTTCATAGGCTGTAGTATCCATTTCGAACTTCAAACACCAAATTTGAAACAATTCCGGTAAACAATGTCTCTAAAATCATCCAAATACCGAATATCGGATGGTACCGTTATATGGTGGCTATACGAAGACGTAGACTTGCACAGACAATTTTCTTTCTCAGGCTGTAGTATCCATTTCGTACTTCAAATGCCAAATTTGAAACAATTCCGGTGAATAATGTCGTCAAAATACCGAATATCGAAAGGTACCGTTATATGGGGGCTATATGAAATCGTGGACCTACATGGCCATTTACGAACTTAACCTGTCTACTGGCAAAATAAACATGTGTGCAAAATTTTAGCCTTCTATCTCAATTCGTTCGAAAGATAGCGTGATTACAACAGACATACAGACACACAGACACACAGATGGACATGGGTAAATCGTCTTAGAATTTTATGCTAATCAAGAATATATATACTTTGTTGGGTCTACGATCATTATTTCGATGAGTTACAAACGGAATGACAAAATGAGTATACACTCCATAGTATGGTGGAGGGTATAAAAAATGAGCGAAAGAATCGTTTTCACAAAAAAAAAAAAAAGGATTCTGCTAAGGGCACAGACAGACCCATCGACTTCGTTAACATTGTTCGCCCTGACCAAAAAGTCCATAAAATTTTGCCATTAATTTGATCTAAAATCTAAATAGATTTTATGATGGTGTCAAAATATAGTTTTCTGTTTTCATTTATCCAACTTCCATGAATGCCAGTGTTTACACTGTCGTTTATTTAGTTTGTAAAACTAATCCAAACAGACAAACTTTTTACAGCTGAACAAATTCCGATTAGTCTTTATTATTTGTGTGGGATTTTTAAAAATATTTTCATTTGATTTAAAAAGTTTTTTTTCACTTTTTATTATTTTTATCTTTTACTATCCGATTTTTATTGCGGCCAAAGTTCGTACATAACAAAATGTTTTTCAAATTATCCAATAAGTTGGGCCCCATCAAAAACACAATCATCGTCATCTCATTCTGTCGCTGATGACAATCTAAAACGATTGTCATTTGCTTTCAAAAAGAAGAAGGAAGATGATGGAGAGACAAAACAAATACCCCTTTGGGTTCCAAACAACAACCCCTTCAGTGTTCGAAACAAATTAACAAAATCGTCAGGAAAAATAAAACGAAAACTTGTCCATTATTTCCATCATCGACAGAGGAATGTTTTTCTTATCATCGGCTAAACAACAGCAGTAGCAGCAACAACAAATTGAACGCAAACATCAAATGGAGGAATCCTCTTATCACTAATAATTTGTGCAGTAATGCCATTATTTTATAACAGCACTATTGACTCTGCAGGCTGATGCTGGGGCACTGCCGTGGTCTCTGTCGCGTGTGTTTAGACCCCAGTCACAATCACTCAGCAGTTTGGCATTGACATCCACAGAATTAGCATGGGCAGGAGTATCATGAATTCCAGTGGTGGTGGTCCTATAGCCAGGCCAATCATCATGGCCGCAATCATCATCATCGTAGCGGCCACACAGAGTGCCACCAGTACCACCATCATTATAATTTGTAAAGGCAATGTCAGGGGTGGTGGTGGCGGTTTGGGGTGTTGGTGGCATCAATTCCTCCACAAACATTTACAATAATCCATTCCATTCTCCGGCAACAAACAAATTTCAACCGGATGTCAGTATGTTTTTTTTACGCGTTTGTATATATTTGAATGTTACCCAATAACCATTAACCTCGCTGCCATCCAACATCATTGCTGTTGTTGTCCTTTGCCATGGCGATGGCGTTCATGATGATGATGATCATGATTATGTCATCACCCATATTGGTGGCGTTGTCAACACACGGGATGCAGATGACAACGGCAATGATGATGGCGTTGGGTATCGATGTCAGAGCCCCAAAACCTTTAATAGCCACATCCAATGAAACTGTATTTGTTTGCCTGCCAAGGAGAGTCCTTCAATGACTGACTCTAGGTCAGGAGGTCGATTTAGTTTGTTGTTTAGCTGGGGTTTGCGGTCGAATTCAAATTGGCGAAAGGAGGTGGGGGTGTGTTATTTAAAACAAACACATTTTTATACCCTCCACCATACTATGGAGGGTATATTAACTTTGTCATTCCGTTTGTAACTCCTCGAAATACTTATGTCAGACCCAACAAAGTATTTATATTCTTGATCAGCGTAAAATTCTAAGTCGATTTAGCGATGTCCGTCTGTCTGTCTGTTGTAATCACGCTATCTTTCGAACGAATTGAGATAGAGGGCTAAAATTTTGCACACATGTTTTTTCAGTAGGCAGGTTAAGTTCGTAAATAGGCCATGTAGGTCCACGTTGTCATATAGCTCCCATATAACGGTACCTTCCGATATTCGGTATTTTGATGATTTTAGTAACATTATTCACCGGAATTGTTTCAAATTTGGTATTTGAAATTCGAAAGGGATACTACTGACTAAGACAGAAAATTGTCTGTACAGGTCCAAGTCTTCGTATAACCCCCATATAACGGTACCTCCCTATATTCGGTATTTGGATGATTTTAGCGTCATTATTCACCGGAAATATTTTAAATTTGATATTTGAAGTTCGTAATGGATACTGTAGCCTATGAAAGAAAATTGTCTGTGCAGGTCCACGTCTTCGTATAGCCCCCATATAAAGGTACCTCCCAATATTCGATATTTTGATGATTTTAGCGTCATTATTCACCGGAGTAGTTTCAAAATACTTATTTAGAGTTCGTAATAGGAACTACAGTCTGTGACAGAAAATTGTTTATGCAGGTCCAGGTCTTCGTATAGATCCCATATATCTGTACCCCCCTATATTCGGCATTTTGACGATTTTAGGTACAATACTCACCGACATTTTTTGAGATGTCGTATTTGAAGTTCGTAATGGATGCTACCGCCTGTGACAGAAAATTGTCTATATCGGTCCAGGTCTTCGTATAGCTCCGATATAACGGTACCTCCCTATATACGATACTTTGATGATTTTAGCTACATTATTCACCGTTTATTTCAAGTTTTGAATTTGAATATGGTAATGGCTTATGACAAACAATGTCTATGTAGGTCCACGTCGTATAGGCACCAATATAATGGCTGTATTCGGTATTTTTAAAATTTTTAAAGAAAATTTAACGGATTTTTTTTTTGAAAATTTCCAAATGGTGGAGGGTATTCAAAGTTCGGCCCGGTCGAACTTACGGCTTTTTAACTTGTTTGGTTTATCTTAGAGCACAAAAAAATTGGTGGTTTTTCATTTCGCTACTTCTCCAATTAATTGGAGACATTTAAATCCACATTTTGTAAAGTTTAGTGAAAGAAAATAGACATCGATTTCAAATTTGAAATAGATGCCTTTCATTATTTTTGCTATTGTTTTTATATCCATCACCATAGTATGGAGGGTATATTAAGTTTGTCATTCCGTTTGTAACACCTTTTAGACCCCACAAGGTTTATATATTTTTTATCAATTTTCTGATTTTTAGTTATTTTGTTCGACCTTTATTTTAAATTATTCCAAATGTAAGTTTAATAAAATTGAGCTCAAGGTCTCTGTTGCTTTTTTATATTATTTATTTATTATTTTCGATATTTCGTCCTCCGATGGAAGACATCATCAGGAACAATCTTTATCTATAAAAGGGGAAAATGTGTGTTTGTTTGTAATTTATGGACTCGAAAACCGCTCGAAAATCGCCTGAAAGTAACATAGGCTATATACATTTTTGAAATTCCACTTAGAACTGGAGATATGGCATCAGAATCGGAGGTACCTCCCAAAAATTTAGATTTTATGTGCACATATCTATTGATAGATTACAGATACCGTCTCCAAATTTGGAATTCATAACGGAATTTGGAACCAAAATAAATTTGCCAAATTATATTGAAATCTTTTCAGATTTGGATATAGCTCCCATATATATTTTCGGCCGATTTCATGTATTTGAGGTATTGAACACTCTGTGTACCTCTAATCTCAATGAAATTTGGAATGTGTAATGGAGTTTGTCTAAAAAATGTGTTTCCCAAATTATATTGAAATCGGTTCAGATTTGGATATAGTTTCCATATACATATTCGGCCGATTTCATGTATTTGATGCACCAATCTCATGTATGTACCTCTTATTTCAATAACATTTGGAATGTGTAACGGAATTTAAAACGAACATACATTTGCCAAATTATATTGAAATCGGTTAAGATTTCAATATAGCTTCCATATATATTTTCGGCCGATTTCGATTATTTGACGCACCAAACACAATACGTTTGTCCGATTCCAATGAAATTTGGCATGAGAGACTAAATTTGTTACAAAAATAAGTTTGTCTAATTATATTCAAATGCCTTCAAATTTGGATATGGCTCCCATATATATATCTTCGGCCGATTTTACATATTTGATGCACCAAATACGGTATGTACCTCCAATTTCAATTAAATATGCAAGGTATGACGGAATTTTTATTAAGAAGCATTGACCCACAACATTGATACGATTATTACGGGGAAGTATGTTGCTACCTCTGAAGTGTTACAATAATTACTTTTTTAAAATTTTTGTTTTATTTTTTTTATTTTTTTTTAATCCAAAAATATTCGTATATGAAATTTTGAATGCATATAAAATCAAAGGGGAAGCGAAGCGTACCGGATTCAGCTAGTTGACTATAAAGGTCCATATTTCGGTTTGCGATATCTGGTATTTTTCACCGAGTTCTTTTAAATCTTGTAAGTTTCTTCCAAATGGTGGAGGGGAACAACTCTAGTTTAGTAAAAACTCTCGATTTCTTCATATGTAGCCATTTTTACCCTAATTTCGTGACCGGACCCGGATCCCTGTTTTTTTTTTTTTTTGCAAAAAAAAAAAAAAAAGGATAGGTATTTAACTATTAGCATTCAAATGAAACCTATATTGTCTATATCGGTTTTGTAGCTCCGGGATTTGGAGCCAAACTTTCGGTGTTCCGTCTCTAAAAAAATATACTTTCCAAGAAGCAGAGCAAAAATTTAAAAAAATCCCCGAGTTTTTACTAAACTAGAATTGTTAAAAAATTCCATTATGGACCCACGTTTCATGTTTCAATTCAGTGTGTTTTGAAGGTCATAGCTGCAGTCTCCACAGGAAGTGGCTAGAATTCTAACATTTTGAAGTCTAAATAGGTAGAACACTTTGTCGATATTTTTTGATACGACCAAAACGTACCTCAACGAGCAACGGTTTTTAACCCTAGGTCAATCGGATACTTACTTCGAGAGTTACAGACGCACCATAACTCTCGAAGACATTTTCAACAAATATATTTTCTGCACCAAAAGAGAAAGGATGATCGGAATTTGGTCGAACTTTGCGAATCCTAATATTTGCGTCAGTGCTAGGTCAAGTGCGAAAATGGACAATATAGGTTCACTCCATCAAGTACCTCCTCCACAAAGGGTCAAAATTTTGAATAATTACAACTCTTATAAAATGTGAAGTAAGAGTCCGATTGTCTTCAAACTTCATACATCCCAGTATTTTTATTAACCCGAGATCTGGTGTTCAGATGGAATACATCGGTCCACTTCTTCTGGTACCTCCCCCACAAACGGTCGAAATTTTAAACAAATATATTTTCTGCACCAAAAGAGAAAGGATGATCGGATTTTGCTCGAACTTTGCGAATCCTAATATTTGTGTCAGTGCTAGGTCAAGTGCGAAAATGGACAATATCGGTTCACTCCATCAAGTAACTCCCCCACAAAGGGTCAACATTTTGAATAATTACAACTCTTAAAATTTCACACCCCCCAATATTTTTATAAATCCAAGATCTGGTGTAAACATGGAATATATTGGTGTACTCCTTTTGGTACCTCCCCCATAAATGTCGAAATTTTCAATACCAATGAAGCTTATAAAACGCCAAATTAACATCCGTTTCAATTCAGACTTAGCACATCTGAATATTTCTATCAACACAAGATCTGTTATAAAGATGGTATAGATCGAACCATTTCTTCTGGTATCTCCCCCATACATAGTGTTCAAGATTTTGAAAAATAAAAAACTCAAATAAAGCGAACTTAACATCCAACTCTCTTCAAATTTCACACATACAAAAATTTTTGCTAACACAAGATTTGTTGTGAAGTTTATATTTAAATGCGAATTCATTCTGGTATCTCACCCACAAAGGGTCACACTTTTAAATAATCTGCCATAACTTTCGAAACAATTTAGCAATTCTTTACTTTACTACTTGCTTGGGTCCGGTACCCTCCATAGAGGGTCAAACGATTGAATGATCGTAACACTAATCAAAACATATTTAAATAATTCAACATAGGCTGAGGGTATATATCACTCGGCAATACCGACTGATACTTTATAACTTGTCTTTTTTATTTTATCTGTCATAACGTACGAAACAAGGCAAGGCGATTCTGTACAACTTGCTATACCAAAATATTCCTCTCAACCAGAAACCTGAGATGAAAATGGAATTTATGATTTCGCATAAAATTGATTCTGACGTTTTGGCAAAAGGAACTAATTTTCAATGCGAGCTTGTCATAGAAAGATATATATAACGGTCAGTAAGGGCGAGTATAACTCATTTATTGTTATTTCTTTTCAAAAATATTACGTATCTATATATATAAAAGAAAGTTGTGTTAGTTACTACGCTTATAACTTAAGAAGCGCTGGACTGATTTTAACGTTTCGTACAAATTCGGATTTGTCTCCTGTCCGAAAAGGATAATATAAAAAAAAATCGCGTAAAAATGTGATATATTAACATTTTCATTTTGACTTTTGAAATGTACAATAGTAATGTTTTATTTTGCATGATTTTTTTTCATTTTGACTTACTTTTTTCTAATGTACATTTGTAGTGTTTTTTCTATTTTATTTTTGAATTCGAATATTAAAACCAATTTATTATTGTAATTGACTTGATTTCTTGAGAAATGAAATTGATGGCGGGTTACTAGAAGTGTTGTACCGAATTATGTGGTGGCGAAACGAAATAATTTAACGCGGTGACACCAATTTTTATTATTATATTGAATTCAGTGGATTTTTTGTGAATAAAATAAAGAATAATTTTTCACTATATACAATTTTTCACCAAAACAATGAAATAAGTACGAAATAGGATATAAACTGACATCTACCTTTCAACTCCCGGGTCTACATCGTGGTTCAGCTGCAAGAACACATTTAAACAAACAAAAATGACCGAAAAAGCCTAATGGGGCTCATTTCAAAGCGTGAGCCTACTTCTTTCATGTGACAATAATCCGTCCAATGAGAGCTCAAAATGCTAATTTTTTGGGAAAAATACCAAATATAAAGTAAAATACCAAATATAAAGGGTGCAAAATAGTAGAGCGAATGGGACTTTTAGTAAGAAAAGGATTTCTATCCTTCCAGAAATTCTTCCCAAGCATTCAAGATACCTTAAATCGCTTTTGCAGGTTAGATATCGATCATAACTCACAAATATGGGTACAACCCGATTTCGTATTTATATAACCATCGTATGATTTAAGCTATTTTTTGGGTCTTGGCCACTTTTTTTATTTTTTGGCCTTTATTTGGTATCTTTGTTTCTAAGGGGTAGAGAACCTCTTCGCATAAAATTTGAAATTTTCGGAGTAGGGCCCATATTGGTTTTGACCACATTCATTAATTGATTTGGCTAAAAAATTGTATTTATGCTACCCTTGGTAGGGAACCATCATACAGATAATTGCCACATAGGAATTTATTTAAGTAAAGTCCCTGCATTGGAGTATCCCCACTTCCACTTTTACATCTAATGTGCGGTCAGAAAAGAAAATTTTGTATTCTATTGAATTTATAACCCCCAAGAGAATATTGGTTGGGAACGTAGTTTTGGGATGTACATCTATATGAAATAAATTGTGGAAACATGAACAAATTACAAATATAAGAAAGTAGCACGGGACCGAATATTTGTTAAATCGTCATTGAATTATACTATGATGAAAAATATGGACTTTTTACTTTTAAATGACAAATAAAATTAATTCCCATCTTACGGTAATGGATGTAAAATAGTTACTATATTTGACTATTCTGAAATCATTCTGCCCTCAATTATGAGATGGATAAAACTATTTTTACTTATTTAAATCACGCAATTTTTTTCAGTTTGACATGCTATGTTGTTCTGCTATATTTTTGATTTGGCCTCTATTTGTCATCTTCTATTACAAGGGGTCAAAGAAAGTTTCGGAGTTGTGCCCACATAAAGGTACCTCCTGACTTTACCATATTTCAAAGGATTTGGCTAAAAATGTGTATTTGGGGGGTAAAAATCTTACACAACAATTTCAGTATATCTACAAATTTTAGAATTTTCTCCATGTAATAGTACCCCCTCAAGTCCACCTTTTGGCGGACAAACAGACTGACATGATTAGGGGGACTTATGAGGACTCTAATGCACAATATGGGGTGCTAACGGGTTTAAAAAAGTAATTAACTTTGGCTATTCTTAAATCATTCAGCTCTCAATTGATGTGTACAAAATACAGTAAATTCCAAATTACTGCTCATTTGACTAGAAAATTTTGCCACCATTTTTACGATTCTAAAAATTAATTTGATCCCTTACATGGGGATAAGATTGATATATACTTTTTAATAGATTTGTATAGCACATCCACACCTTTGAAGCCCACGGTTTAAATATTGAAGCCCACGGCATAAATATGGGTACAGGTATTTCAAAACACTTTTAATCGACCAGTACGTGAACACTTATATCAGTCGTATCTGCGAATAATCATACTTTGACAAATATGCAGAATAGACAAAAACTACGGGCCGGCAACGCGGACCGGGCCAGCTAGTATTTTTATATATTAAATTGCTAAATGTATAAAAATTGTAAATTTATTTGTTGAAATTAACACATTCATATATATTTTCAGATGTTCCTTCAATAATAACGGTAAGTACGTTTAAAACCTATTCCTTCCTACCCTGTTGCATGTTTTATTCAAACTCTCTCTTTATCTCTCTTTGACTAAGAAGAATGTAAATAAAAATAGAATAAATGACAGATGAACAAAATGTCAAAAGTATTTTGACAAATGCAGGGAGAGTCTATCAAAAGGCAATTTATGCTATGGTGGACACTCAAAAGGATTCTAGCAGTTTTAAATGAGAGCGGACACCCACAAAGAGAACACAGACCTGCGCATTGGGGTCTGCTAAACAACACCCAAGAATATTCTCCGTTATTTCTTTGCCTCTCTTGCTGTTTGAGTTTTTACAAAATGTGTCCGTTATGATATCGTTGACAGTTAAAGACGATGATTTGTTGCAATGGTATTGGCAAAAGATAACACTTTGCAACGACAACGGATAGCGAGAATAGGTCTGTTATAAGGCGATTAAATGGCCATCAACAGCTGGCCGAGTGCTGCATATGAAGACAACGATGTCATCTGGTGGGGGTGGACGGGTGGGGAGTGGTGATGGAATTATATATTTTATTTCTATCAACCAAAAGATGACAAACAGAAACTGTCATCTTTCTAAACGAGGACATTTGCCCCAAAAATTAAGTTATCAATCATTCGCCATTTGACAGTTTTACTTTGAACGTTTGCATTTGTTTTGCTTTTAACCCAAATGAGCATTGAACTTATTTGCTTGGAACATCTGCCCCATTTTTAATGGACTTTGGTGTGTACAAATGTGACTAATTTGCTTACGCTCTTCTATCAGCTAGAGCGAAATGTCAAAAAAGGGGAATGGGAATGTCGGTCTCTACAGATGCAAATTTAAATGGGTCATTTCCACGACAAGGAGTTGGAGTTTTGACCATTGTCATATTGTACATTTGAGGTCATTTGGTTTATTTCCGGATATTTGCCATATGTCCTTAAAATCCTTCAAATCATTAGTAAATAAAGGAAAATAATTAATAATGCGGACATTTTCTTTTGCAAAGCAAACTCGTATATTTATCAGATCCATTTAATAGGAGAAATAAACCGGCATTTCAAAATATTAGATACAGAAATGAGGATTTTTAAAGAATATTTTTACGAGGATCATCAGAGCCAAAAACGTCGAGATTAAACAATATTTTCTCAAGGACTATCAGAGTCACAAAAGCGGATTCTTAAAGAACATTTTTCAAAGGACCAACAGACCAATAAGAATATTTGTGCAAGGACCATCAGAGCCACAAACGTGGATTTTTAAAGAATATTTTTTCAAGGACCATCAGAGCCACAAACGTGGATTTTTAAAGAATATTTTTTCAAGGACCATCGGAGCCACAAACGTGGATTTTTAAAGAATATTTTTTCAAGGACCATCAGAGCCACAAACGTGGATTTTTAAAGAATATTTTTTCAAGGACCATCAGAGCCACAAACGTGGATTTTTAAAGAATATTTTTTCAAGGACCATCAGAGCCACAAACGTGGATTTTTAAAGAATATTTTTTCAAGGACCATCAGAGCCACAAACGTGGATTTTTAAAGAATATTTTTTCAAGGACCATCGGAGCCACAAACGTGGATTTTTAAAGAATATTTTATCAAGGACCATAAGAGTCACAAACGTGGATTTTTAGAGAATATTTTATCAAGGACCATCAAAGCCACAAACGTGGATTTTTAAAGAATATTTTATCAAGGACCATCAGAGCCACAAACGTGGATTTTTAAAGAATATTTTATCAAGGACCATCAGAGCCACAAACGTGGATTTTTAAAGAATATTTTATCAAGGACCATCAGAGCCACAAACGTGGATTTTTAAAGAATATTTTATCAAGGACCATCAGAGCCACAAACGTGGATTTTTAAAGAATATTTTATCAAGGACCATCAGAGCCACAAACGTGGATTTTTAAAGAATATTTTATCAAGGACCATCAGAGCCACAAACGTGGATTTTTAAAGAATATTTTATCAAGGACCATCAGAGCCACAAACGTGGATTTTTAAAGAATATTTTATCAAGGACCATCAGAGCCACAAACGTGGATTTTTAAAGAATATTTTATCAAGGACCATCAGAGCCACAAACGTGGATTTTTAAAGAATATTTTATCAAGGACCATCAGAGCCACAAACGTGGATTTTTAAAGAATATTTTATCAAGGACCATCAGAGCCACAAACGTGGATTTTTAAAGAATATTTTATCAAGGACCATCAGAGCCACAAACGTGGATTTTTAAAGAATATTTTATCAAGGACCATCAGTTTAAGGGGTTTAAGGAATAATTTTACAAGGACCATCAAAGCCACAAATCGGTAATTTTAAAGAATATTTTTTCAAGGACCGTTAGAGTCATACTTTTTCAAAGATCATCAGAGGCACAAACGCGATTTTATTTCAGGACAATCGGAGCCACAAGTGTTTTTAGGGATATTTTTCCAAGGAAAATCAGATCCACAAGCGTCGAGTTTTAAAGAATATATTTTCGAGGATTATCAGAGCCACAAACCTTGATTTTAAAAGAATATTTTTAAGGATCAACAGAGCCACAAACCTTGGTGTTCAAAGAATTTTGTTAAAGACCGTCAGACTTTTAAAGAAACAAATTTTTAAGGGCCATCAGAGACACAAACTTAAATATCTAAGGAATATTCCTCAAGGACCATCAGAATCACAAATTTCGATTTTTAAGAATATTTTTTCAAGGGCTGCAAACATGAATTTTTAGGAATACTTTTTGAGGACCATCAGAGCCACAAGCGTGGATTTTTAAAGAATATTTTTTGAAGACGATCAGAGCACCAAAAACAATTTTATTAAAATGGTTCTCAAGGGTCATTAGAGCTACAAACGTGGATTTTTAAAGAATATTTTTGAAGACAAGCAGGGCACCAAAGAGGATTTTATTTGAATAGTTCTCAAGGGTCATAAGAGCTACAAACATGGATTTTTACAGAATATTTTTTGAAGACCATCACGTCACCAAAGAGAATTTTATTAAAATAGTTCTCAAGGGTGATCAGAGCTACAAACGTGGATTTTTAAAGAATATTTTGGAAAACCATCAAGGCACCAAAGAGGATTTTATTACAATAGTTCTCAAGGATCATCAGAGCTACAAACGTGGATTTTTAAAGAATATTTTTTGAAGACCATTAGGTTACCAAAGAGGATTTTATAAGAATAGTTCTGAAGGGTCATCAGAGCTACAAACGTGGATTTTTAAAGAATATTTTTTGAAGACCATTAGGTTACCAAAGAGGATTTTATAAGAATAGTTCTGAAGGGTCATCAGAGCTACAAACGTGGATTTTTAAAGAATATTTTTTGAAGACCATTAGGTTACCAAAGAGGATTTTATAAGAATAGTTCTGAAGGGTCATCAGAGCTACAAACGTGGATTTTTAAGAATATGATTTCAACGACCGTCAGAGCTACAAATGAAGATTATAAAAGGATCTGCTTTCGAGGACTTTCAGGGCACCAAAAATTGATTTTAAAGAATAATTTTTCAAGGACCATTAGAACCACAAACGTGGATTCTTTGGTACAACATTTTATTGAACTATCAGAGAGAACTCAAGCTTTAAAATTTTGTGTGATAGTCACTCTTAGGTAAGATAAGAATTTCGTCCTGTAAGAGCATCAAAAATTACCCACATTAAATGTTTCTGTCGAAAACTATTTCAACGTCCTCATATGTAAACATTACAACATTGCTTTCAATGTCAAATTTCAGGATTCACTTAACGAGAAATTTGCTACCATTAATATATTTCGAACAATCATAATACGCATTTTCGAAACCAACCCCAGTTATACACCAACCGTAGTCTCCATATCGAACAGTTATCCCAATTCCTTCTCTCCACCCTAGATACAAACAGTTACCTCGATACCAAATTTCAGAAGTCCATACCTAGCCTTACACCCGAATATACATTTTTGTGACATTTACCACGTTTCGTACGTTCATTGTACTAATTTCGAAAATCACGTCCTTCTCTTCACCCCATATACCAACAGTGATATTGACATCAAATTTCAGTATTCCAGTTCTATCCCTTCACTCATTATCCAATCCACAATTCTTGTAAACTTTTCCAAAACCATCTCCATATCTCAATCTAGATAACAACAGTGACATTAATATGAAATTTGAGGATTTCAGCTCAGTAATTTTTCCCATTACCAGATTTAGTACCCTTTAGAACTTTGCGTACAAATATAGGACGCATGTCCAGACCACAACCAAAACAGATACCATCAGTAATTTAAATTTTAAATTCGAGGATATTACCTCTTCCCCTTCACCCAATACCAAGTATAGTACCGTTCAGTACTTTTCGTGTCCACCCTGACTTCGACACCAAATTTCCGAATTTCAGCTCGGTTTTTTTCACCCGGTACCAAATTTACACTCATTATCGTCACCCAATTCCAAATTTAGTACTATTTAGTGCTTTTCGTAAAAATATAGGATGCATTTCCTAACCTCAATAGAGATACTAATAGTTATTGAAACATCAAATTTCAGAATTTTATCTCTATTCCTCGACCTAATACCAAGTATCGTACCACTTAGCGCTTTTCGTACAATATTTTACACATTTCCGAAACCACCTTCTTCTCTTCAACCTGGACAACCAAAGTGACCTCAATATGAAATTTTAGCTATATTTTCTCACCCAATCCTAAATTAAGTACTATTTAAAACTTTTCGTACAATTATGGTACACATTTCTAAAATAATCTCCATATCTCAATTCCAGATGCCAACAGACTTTTCTATATCAAATTTGAGGATTCCAGTCCTATCCTTTGACCCAATCTAAATTAAGTACCACTCAGTAGTTTTCCACCACCGACAAGTCTTAAATAGAGAAATCATTTGTAATCTAAATATCAAATTTCAGATTTTTTTCTACCCCTTCACCCAATGCCAAATATTGTATCATTTATTGCTTTTCGTTCAATTAAAATACACATTTCCAAAATCACCTCTACATGTCATGGCTATAAAATGTACAACGACCCTAATACCAAATTTCAGATTTCGAACACTATCTGTTCACCCAATGGCAAATTGTACCAATATATAGTACTATTTAGTACTCTTGGTGCAATTGTAGTAAACATTTCAGAAAAAAAACCTCTTTATCACAAACCTATCATCAACAGGAATCCAATCGTTCACCTTAAACCTAACTGTTCTAAATTTAGTACAGTTCGCACACTTAGTATAAATTTCAAAAACCACCTTCATTTATCAGACTTACTTTCCAACCTGGATTCTCATACTGATTTTCATGTTTTTAGCTCAATTCGTGCATGCAATACAAAATTGTACCATTTTAGAAGTTTAGTACCATTTTAGAACATTTCGTAACCTTTAAGATCGAATTTGCCAAAACCCTTTGGTTCATCTATCGCATACTCCATCAGTGACTCTCATTCCATATTTCAGTACCCCATCTCATTCCGTTTGTCCAATAAATGGTATTCCATTTTTAGTACTTTTCGTACCCTGTTAATACGAATTTCCAAAAACCCATCACACGCCAAAAACCGCTAATATTATTTAATATCTTCTCAATTTATTTTCTCTCAATTTTTGTTGAATCAGGACTTATAAATTTACTCTTACTTTTTTCACTTTTCTTCACAATAAAACACAATGGCAAAGAAATATGAAAAATATCGTCATATATTCTAAGTTCAACAGAAAATGAAAGTTTTTTATTTTGCTTTCAGTTCTGTTGCCATGGGCAAAATATTCTAGAAAAATGCAAACAACTGGAAAAAATTGTTTTTGAAAAAAAAAAAAACCTAAAGTACGCACTTTACAAAACGAAACTACTCGTAATAAATGGCCAACGGCTACTCGAATAAAGCAAAGTGCAAAATAAATGTACATACATATTGCCGTGTAATGGACAAAACAAGAAAGTTGAGCGGCGGGGGCCATCTTCACTTAAACTTGGTATATAACTTTGGCCAAAAAACAATCGCAAATGTTTTTTCTTCTTTTTTGAATGAGTGATTGTGCGGTAGTAAGTGAGAATTGAAGCGTTTGGGAAAATGTGCGCGTAAAAAAGTTTAGGGAATTTTCTGGCGGCGATCAGGAGTGTATATTGTTCTTTAATCCCATCGGAGCCATAACAACGGGAATATTCAGATTATTCTGATTTTATACAAAATATAAAACAATCTATTATTATAGCTCCGATAATAAAAAACTACCTATGATTTAGCTCTGATAGGGAATTATCGCGATTTTTTAAATAAACTTATTAATACCTACCAGTGCTAAAATCGTAAGTGTTTTGAAGTGTTGATAGGACTTACAGAACAGTAATCTTCACTTTTTGGATAAAATTGTTTAAAAGACTATCAGAGCTAATGTCATATATTTTACCAAGATAATTGAAGTACAAACAGGCCAAAATACGCGGATTTTTTAAATATTTTTTGATGCTTCTAAGAGTATATTTAAAGGACCAACCGATGACACACACAGATCTTTAGTCGGAATTTTCGGGGGAAAGTGCAGACTAAAATACCTGGACAGATTAAAAATATTATTTAAAGATCAACAGACCAACAATATACGTCGTTTAAAAAAATAATGTAAATATCCCACCAGACCAATATACTTCCATTTTTAAGAACCCTTTTGCGGTATCATTATACGATGATTATTTAAGAATATATTTTAAAGGACGAAAAATTTGTTAGAATATTTTTATATCCTCAGCCATATGGCTAGAGAGCATATACAGGGTAAGATAAAAAACTGCAACAAAGGCAAACGCCATAATTTTTACATTTTTTTTTTTTTTGTTTTTTGTAATTTTATTGAATGAAAGCAAAAAATATTGGAAATAGCATCAAATTTTAGATTTGTTCGTAGTGGTCACCTTTGACACGAATTATGGCCTTCATACGGCCAATGAAACCGTCACACGCTGCCCGAATGTTGCTCTGAGGTATTCCCGGCGAAGCGTTTGCTTGAGGTGATCGACACTTTGGTATTTTTTAGTGCCAATCTTGCTTTCCAAAATACTTCACACACAATAGTCCAACGGATTGGTATCCGGAAATTTTGGTGGACATTGGCACTGGAAATGAAGCGCTGAACCTCATTTTGTAACTATTCTTGGGTGGCGCGTGCTTTTGATTGCGATGGTGCTGAGTCCTGTGGGTATGTCCAAGGTCTGCGGCCAAAATGTTTGCGTGCCCAAAGCCTTAATACACTCTCCAGAATATTTTCGCGATAATATTCGGCATTTATTCTGATGCCACGGTCGAGTAATACGAGCTGAGAACGACTATCGGCTGTTATAGCGGCCCACACCATCACAATGGCCAACCGAAGGTGCACATTTTTAGCTGACCTCTTTGGCAAGTAAACACGATCATTTTGTTTGTTTACAAACTGCTGGACAACGAATGTTTTCTCATCGGAGAAACCCAAATGTGGCAGTTCATCACTTTCGGCCAAGCGAAGCAACTCTTTAGCCGTTTTGAGTCTATTTTCTTTCTGTAGCGGTGTATGTTCTGGCACTTTTTGGAATTTCAATGACTTTATCCCGAGCTCATTTTTGCCGAATGGAATATTGCGATATGTTCAGCTCACAAGCCATTTTTCGGCCACTGTGACGCGGTTTTCGATCAAGTCGCTTCTTTATTTTCAAACCATTTCTGCTGATGTTGCTGTTTTCTACGCGTCGGGTTACGCAACCAGTATCTCTGTAACGATCCAATGATGGTACGAGACACAAAAGATTTATTAACATTTAAATGATGGTGTGCTCTAACGATAGCTACTTGTAGCTTTCCAGCCAAATATTTAGAAATCACACAATCACGCTTCAATTCCATCACGAATAACTTTTTTCTGGAACACTCTCACCAAAATGCCTTTGTACGCTTGTAAACAATATAAAGAGCTGTCACTGGAATAATTTTAAGAGCTGTCGGACGAGTGGTTTAGAAATGACAGCAGTCTGAAATTGGTTGCAGGTTTTTTCATCTCACCCTGTATAGATCTATATTTTAATATGGCAGCAATATAACGCTACCCTGAGATATTCGGTATTTCCATGATATTCGCGACAGTATTCACCGGAATTGCGTCAAATTTAGTATTTGGAGTTCGTAGTATGTACTACAAACTATGACCGAAAATTGTGTATGCACACGTCTTAATGTAGCCCCATACAGTTGTACCTCCCTTTATTCAGTATTTTGATAATATTAGCGACATTATTCACCGGAATTGGTTCGAATTTCGCATTTGAAGTTCGGAATCATTACTAGAGTCTATGACAAAAAAATACTTATCCAGCAACACATCTTTGTATAGCCCCATTATATAGGTTTTTATTTCAGCGGTATTTTTCGACGTTTTTTTAATTTTCAAGATCCTTCCGAATAGTCCGAACTTAGCTGCTTTTTATTTCTTGTATAATGGAATCTCAAGCTTTTCCTTTTTTGAGTTTCGAGTTTAATTTTTTAAAAAATATTCATGTTCCTTCCAAATGGTGGAGAATATTACAACTTCGGGCCGGCTACTTGTTAGCCTTATTTTTTTTAAGTTTTTTTTTTTTTTTTAAATACTATTTTAAGGAATATAAGGTTTAAAATAATAATTTTAAGAGCCTTTTTAATGAACCCATTTCATTTTTCATAGTAAGTTTTCTAAATGTAGTAAAAAAATAATAAATTTTATAAGCATAAACTTAAAATTTATATTTTTTTAAAAGACAGCCATTTGATTTGTAAACAATATTTTTGAGGAGAACCCATATCATACGTTTCCGTATATTTCAAGTACATGTCGAGCAAGAAAATTCGTTTTGTGATAATTTTTAAATTTTGTTAAAAAATATTTGTATTTTTATTTACTTTTAATTTAAGATTTTTTTAATAAAAACAATAAAGTCTCTTTAATTTACTTCCATGCCGCATCTTGTTGCTCATTTTTGTTGCCCATAATGTATTCAATGGTCTTTTGAACATCATTGAAATCCTTGGAGAATTTTGTGTACATCTGTTGGGCGACATCTTGCATTTCTTGATCAAGTTCGCGGACTGTCTTGAGGGCAGCTTCAACATATGAACGCAACTCCTTGTTACGCAATTCGACTGTACGATCATTACTTTGGGCCATATTCGATTCGATCTTTTCCAAATAACGTTCGATTTCATTATTCTTTTTTACCACCTGGCCGATGAGGCGTGTCAATTTTTCCATGGACTTCTTTTGTTCGTGCTGCTGGGAACCGAAAAGTTTCCTGGTGATATCTACCACCTTTTGACCTTTCTCTTGCAACGATTGGCGATGTGTGTTGTATTGGGGTTGCTCTTCACAGATCAAACCAATTTGTTCGGTACAAGCCAAGTCACTCCATTCGTAGTTTTGGGATTTGGCACAAATGTGAACACAGTGTTCATTGGAGTTGGTATTGGCCGGGCTACCCTCGGACCAATTGGTAAAGTCCATGCGTTTGCCAGATGAGGACCAGTAGAAGGGTCGTCGGGGATCCTGAGTGGGATTGAATTCATCATTGGCGCCCAACCACAAGTTTATGGGACGTTCTGTAAGAAATTAAAAAATATATATTTTGGGAAAGATGTCCGTAACTTTTTTGAGAGTTATTGCTTACTGAAGATCGAGCTCAGAGTTTCCACTAGAGCCTCATTTTTGGCCGCCGACTTAATTTCAACCAATTGCAAATTCCGGCGCGAACATGCTTGTTGAGCACTCAACCAATTGTACTAGAAAAGACATGAGAACCTTAATTTGGTAATTCCAAGTTTAGGTTTGTGATCCCAAACTCAATACCTTTTGTTCGGCATCAATTAGATAACGACGTCCATCTCTGCTATTATACCACTGGGGCTCCGCTATCGCAACTCCTACAAATAGAACTGCTAAAAAATATTTCAAGACTGCCATACTAATGTTGATGACTCCAATTTACAACTGATGTGGTATAGCTTTCTTTCTTTGTTTTATATAATCCAGAAATGGGAGTGTAATTTACACTAATCGACAGATATTGTAAGTGAGTATTAACATTTCTTCAAAATAAGTTTTCTAGAGGTTAGAACTTTTCCATGAACCAAAAAAAATCTGCTGGTAATTTCAGTTTTTGGGTTTCCAAATATTTTGAAGATTTTCTAAATCCATATATCAAATAATTGTAGAATAGTGTTAACCCAGCTTAGTGCATACTTTAAGCTTAGTTAGCAAACATGTTTATTCAAAAATTTGGTGACTTCGTCAGCACAAACGTATTTCAAAACATATAAACAAAATTATGTTGATCATAACAGATATTGCCGTGTGCAATATTAATGCTTAGCTTCAAATAAAATCGGAAGTAAATTTAGGTGGGTCGTCATTTTATGTATCTGAAAGCAAGTTAAAAACTATCAGTCAGTTAAAAAGTGGTAGATCGACTACTTCCTTCAGTTTATATGAGTTATATGATAATTTTCGGAAAATGTTGAAATATGCGTGAGGTATATTACATAGCGGACCGAAGTACTCCACTTCATCTAATCCAAAATATTAGTGTGGGCAAAAACCAGAAGGAAATGACCGATAAATTCCATATTCGTATCACATCTCTGATTGAGAAAAATTTTAAGACAGAGCAATTTTTAATATAATCGATGACTTGTATCACAAGTTATTAGAGATATAAGTATTGGAAATTGTGACCCATTGTGGGGGTGGTAACAGAAGGGGTGGACCGATATTTACCATCTTCATAACTGATCTTTTGTTAGTAGAAATCTTGAAAAATGTAGCATTTTATGAGAGAGGGGAGAGGTACCGGAAAGCGTGATGCGATATATCATATCTTTAAATCCGATCTTTTGTAAATAAAAATATTGGGATGTGTGAAATTCGAAGAGAATCTCATTCTTATTTTGCCTTTCATGAAAGATATAATTATTAAAAATTGTGACCCCTGTGTTGGAGGTCCCGGAAGGAGTGGTCCGATATATTTCGTATTCACACGAAATCTTGTGTTAGTAAAAATATTGAGATGCCAGAAACTCGCACTTTATAAGAGTTACAATTAAAAAAAATGACCCTGTGGGTGAGTTACTTGATTGAGTAGGCCGATATTATTCATTTTCGTACTTGGTCTAGTACTTATATGAATTATGAGATTTACAAAGTTTGTAAAAAAATTGGTTATCCTCTCTTGTACCATAATGCAAACTATTTTCTGTGAAAAAAATGTAGGGGAAGTAGTAGAAGCAGTGGACAAATTTTGCCCCTAGCCGAACTCAATCTAATTTAGATAATTATATTATGATATTTGGTCCAAATTTGGACCAAATCGTATACACCTTTCGAGAGTTATCGTGCCCACCAGCCAGACAGGCAGACAGATGAACACGCCTGTAGTCGATTACAAGTGTCCTAAAATGGTCTAGAGATCTAGGATCTAGGCACTATGAGGCACGTTTTGGCCGTATTGAATGATTTATACCATCTGTAGCCATATGGCTGAGGATATAAAAACGAGTAAAGAAATAATTGACTGACTGACTCAAAATCAACTCCTAGACAAAACGGCTGAAGCTGATGGCTTGAAATTTTGCACGAGGGTCAGTCTCGATGTGTAGGCATGTTATAAGGCTGGGTTTATGAAAATCCGTACTTAAAGGTTCCGAGAAGTACTGAAAAACACTTAGAATTTGAATACATTGTATTGGACAAACGGAATGAGCAAGAATTCGAAAAATTGCAATGAGAGTCACTGATGAAGTGTAGGACAGATACACCACAGGGTTTTTGGGAAATCGAACTTTATTGTTATGAAATGTTCTACAATGACACTAAATCATACCATTTGGTATTATGTGAAGGGATAGAGCTAAAAACTAGAAATTTGTTATGAGAATGAAGATTGGAAAGTAAGTTTGCTATACGAAATGGTTTTGGAAATGTGTTCCATGGGTGCGAACTGTACTAAATGATACTAAATGTGGAAAAGGTGGTTTAGGCTGAACGAATGAAGCTGGACTTTTGAAATTTTATATGGGCGTTCCTGTTGGTGGTAAGTTTGTGATAAAAAGTTGTTTTACGAAATTTGTACTATAATTGTACGAAAAGTAGTAAATAGTACAATTGACACAATTTGGTATTTTGTGAACAGATAGTGCATAAAATCTGAAACTGGAAATAAGGGTCACTGTTCGTGTGTAGCCTAGGCACATGAAGATGCTATAGGAAACCTGTACCTTAATAGTATCAAAAGTACTGAATGGTACTATATTTGGTATTGGATGAAGGGATAGATATAAGAGTCTAAAATTTGATATATAGATTACTGATGGTATGTGTGTTTAAGATTTGGCGATAGTTTGGGAATACATCCTCTATTGGTACAACAAGTACTAACTGGTACAACATTTGGTATTGGCCTGGAATCCTCACATTTGATTTTTAGGTCCCTGTTAGTATCTGGAATCGACATATGGGGGTAGTTTTGGAAATGTGTACTATAACTGTACGAAAAACAATAAATAGTACTATAGTTGGTACAATTTGATGATATTGATTGAACAGATTGTGCTTAAAATCGGAGTCACTGTTTATATGTAGTTTCACATATAGAGGTGGTTTCGGAAATGTTACCTATAATTGTACGAAAAGTTCTAAGTGGTTTTAAATTTAGCATTGGGTGAAGAAATAAAGCTGACATCCTGAAATTACATATGGATGTCACTCTTGTTGGCTATGGTTAAGATATGGAGGTGTTGAAATATGCACTATAATTCTTCAAAGAGTACTAAGTTGGGTATTGGGTGAAGGGATATAGCTGGAATCCCGAAATTTGATATCGAGGTCTCTGTTGATATCTGGGATTGAAATTTGAAGTAAATATGGAAATATGTTCTATTTTTGTTAGAAAAGTACTAAATTGAACTGAAATTTGATATGGATGTCTTATGAAATTGAGGTGTTTTTGGATATGTGTAAAATAACTGTTCGAAAAGTACTAAATGGTACTAAATATGGCATTGGGTGAAGGGATGGAACTGTAATCCCGAAATTTGACAGATTTGGTATAAGGATGGAAAATGTATACTGTAGTTATTCGAAAAGTTCAAAATTGAACTAAATTTGGTGTTGGGTGAAGGAATAGAGCCTAAAATTTGATATGGATGTCACTGCGGTTGATATGGTACTACATTTAGCAAAAGGGAGTATTACCGTTCTAAAATTTCGAAATCTGATATAGCATATGGAGACGTTTAAATAGTTTTGAACAGAAAAAGTGAATGGGGGTCCAATGCAATGGTTCTAATAAAAACCTCCTCTGTAAACTTCAAAATGAAAGATTTTGAGAACTTCTTGGTGTGAAAGGTAAAAATTTGCCGATTATTTTTTCCGAAAAAGGAAAAATTAGAATAATATACAAAACCTTAAAGGTCCGAAAATTTAGTACAATGTATTAAGTTTTGTACGATGCATACAGTGTGGGTACTAAAAAGGTCTAACATCTCCCTTAATACTTCAGTTTTTGGGGAAAATGTCAAAGGGAGAAATGTTCTAGTTCGAATTTTTTTGTGCGTCTCCGAACAACATAATTTTCCATACTCAATACGTACCATAACAAGCAGCTAAGTTCGACCGAGCCAAACTTTTTATACCCTCCACCATTCGGAAAGAACTTGAAAATTTTCGAAAATTTTTCCACCATTCTTGAAAAATTTCGAAAAAAAATTGCGTCGAAAAATATCGCTCCAATGAAAACCTTTTTATGGGGCTATACGAAGACGTGGTGCTGTAGTAACGATTCCGAACTTCAAATACGAAATTTGACGCAATTCTGGTGAATGATGTCGCGAAAATCATGGAAATACCGAATATCACGGGATTGCGTTATATGGGTGCTATACTAAAACGTAGACATATAAAGACAATACTCTTGTCTTTATATGTCTACGTCTACAGGAGATAAAATACTCAGGGGGAACTCCTTGTGTGGATATTCAGACCATTCCATTGAAAAATGTGGCTAAAAACATCAAAGTACCGAATATTGGGGGCACCATTGTATGGCGGGGGGGGCTATACAATATCGTGGACCCATATAGAAATTTCCCATTTGGGGGGTATACACGATATCGTGGATCTATATAGACAATTCTCTTTTAGGGGGTAAGGTACCCACAGAGAACTCCTTGTGTACATTTTAAGCCAAGCCCATTGAAAAATGTTGCAAAAATCATCAAAATATCGAATATCGGAAGGTAAAGTTATATGGGGGATATACGATATCGTGGACCTATATAGACAATTTTTTTTCAGGGGGTAATGTAGTCACGAGGAACTCCTTGTGTAGAATGTTAGACAATTCCATTGAAATTACCACATTTTTTAATGGAATTGTCTAACATTCTATACAAAGCATCAAAATACCGAATATCGGGGGTATCGTTTTATGGATGCTAAACGAAGGCGTGGCCCTGCATATACAATTTTTTGTCATAGGCTGTACTACGCACTACGAACTTTAACTACATAATTTGAAGCAATTCCGTTAATTCCAAATAGAGAATAGTGGGGGTACCGTTGTATACGATATCGTGGACCGTGAAAAGACTGTTCCAGAAGGTAGGGTAAAGTACTCAGAAGGAACTCCCTGTGTGGATTTTCAGACAATTTCATTGAAAATTTTGGCTACAACATTAAAATATATTTTCTCGGAAGATACCGTCATATGGGGGATATACGATATCGTGGACCGATATTGTCCGTCTTCGAACTTGACCTGCCTGCCTACAAAAGACTGATCTGTGCAAACTTTTAGCTTCCTATCTTTATGCGTTTTTACTCTAGCGTGATTACAACAGACGGACAGAGCTAAATCGTCTTAGAATTTTACGCTGATAAAGAACAATATACCTTGTTAGGTCTAAAATTATTATTTCGATGAGTTACAAACGAAATGACCAACTTATTATACCCTCCATGCTATGTATGGTGGAGGGTATAAAAAAAATCATAAATTTTATTATACAAAAGCCTTTTTTTACTTTTGACAATTTTTTTCCTGCAAATTTTTTCATAATTTCGCTGTACAATGGCCAGTCTAGGTTGTGAATTTGTGGGTCAAACCCCTAAAGGAGATTCGGTTTCTTAGGTTAAATTATTTATTTCATTTTAAATATTAAAAATCACAACTCTTATTGGAAAATCTCTTATTTAAATGCTGTACTCATTCTTGTAAAATATTCCTGTAATCGGTTTTAGTCGTTTCCAATTTTTTACTAAATTTCTTGGTCAAAACTTCTATGGCACTGCGTAACCCCAAATTTGTATTATGTAACACCCGATTTCTCTCATCCACCATTGAGTTCATTTCCATTCTATACTTGACCAGTAATGTATTCGTTTCAGCTTCTATTTGCGTCAATAGCTCATTGAGCTGTTCCTTAAAATGCAACTCCTCCGTTTCAATTTTGTCCAGTGCCTTTTTCAGACTATCTATTTGGGCCTCTTGTTGTTCATAATATTCCCCCACAACTGTCTCAGCCACATTTGTAATCTGTGTGATTTTTTTCTCTGAAACTTTTCTGCATTCAGCTTGGAGATAATGATCCTCACAAATAAAACCCAAACGCGGCCAATCACAATGATGATCATTCCATTTGTAATTGGGCTTACTGGCCCACATGTGAACACAATGTTCATCATTGCGGTCATTGTCCGGATTGCTGTCGGACCAATAGGAGAAGGTCATCCGTTTGCCAGACGAGTGCCAGTAGAAGGGGCGATTGTAATTCTTTTGGCCATTATATTCATCGATGGCACCTATCCAAAGGTTATGGGAGTTGCCTGAGGAGTATAATTGAGTTTTAAGTAATTTCAAATTTTATTTCTCTTGACTTACCAAAAAGTGGTTTCAGTATGGCAATCAAAATCTCATTCTTTTGCCGGGACTCGATTTCCACCAACTGCAAATTGCGACGGGCACACTCATGAAATGCTTGGAACCAGTTGTACTGGAAATAGAAAAAATACCTTATATTTTATTTCGGGTTTAAATGATTTATTACCTTCTGTTCTCCTTCAACCAAATATCGTCTGCCGTCGGTTCCATTATACCATTGCGGCACGGCATTTGTGAAATTAATTATTGAAATTATTAACAAAATAAGCGAGGAAATTGCTCTGAGTGTGTCCATATTAATTGAATTTCAGACTTGAATTAAATATTCTGGGATTTATTGTAGATGCGAAGAATATTGAGCTATTCTTATCAGTGGATTTCTAGTTCTTATCAGCAGGAATGTCCCCCTTGTGGGAACATACATGCATGTAGGAGATTATTTTAATGAATAATTATAATTTTTTTTTTTTTTTCAAAAAATCCCCCGGTAAAAGTATTAAGATTATCTTTAGGTGCATCAACCCCCCCCCCCCCCCCCCATAATTTGAAGGGTCCTCCGCAAAACATCTTATCAAATGATGGGTTTAATAAGCCCTACATCCCCTTATTATACCCTCCACTATACTATGGAGGGTATATTAACTTTATCATTCCGTTTGTAACTCCTCGAAATACCCATGTCAGACCCAACAAATTATATATATTCTTGATCAGCGTAAAATTCAAAGTCGATTTAGCGATGTCTGTCGCTCTGTCCGTCCGTCTTTCTGTTGTAATCACTCTATCTTTCGAATGAATTGAAATAGATAGCTACAATTTTGCACACATGTTTATTTTTCCAGTAGGCAGGTTAAGTTCGTAAATGGGCCATGTAGTTTCACGTTTTCATATAGCCCCCATATAACGGTACCTCCCGATCTTCGGTATTTTAATGATCTTAGCGACATTATTAACCGGAATTGTTTCAAATTTGGTACTTGAAGTTCGTAATAGATACTACAGCCTAAGACAGAAAATTGTCTGTGCAAGTCCACGTCTTCGTATAGCCCCCATATAACGGTACCTCTCAATATTCGGTATTTTAATGATTTTAGCGTCATTATTCACCAGAATTGTTTCAAATTACGTATTTAGAGTTCGTTATGGGAACTACAGTCTGTGATCGAAAATTTCCTATGCAGGTCCGAGTCTTCCGTATTTTGACGATTTTAGGTACAATACCCATCGAAATTGTTTGAGATGTGGTATTTGAAGTTCGTAATGGATGCTACAGCCTGTCACATAAAATTGTCTATGCACGTCCAGGTCTTCGCACAGCTCCGATGTAACGGTACCTCCATATATACGACATTTTGATGATTTTAGCTACATTATTCACCGTTTATTTCAAGTTTCGAATTTGAATATGGTAATGGCTTATGACAAACAATGCCTATGTAGGCCCACGTCGTAAACACATTGATATAACGGCTGTATTTGGTATTTTTAAAATTTTAACAGAATATTTTAAGGATTTTATTTTTTGAAAATTTCCAAATTCTTTCCAAATGGTGGAGGGTATTCAAAGTTCGGTCCGGCCGAACTTACTGATTTTTAACTTGTTTAAACATCGACATGTCATAAGTACTTACCAAAGTGATTCCAAGAGTAGTGAAATAACTGACTTACTGAGCGAGAATCAAGGCCAAGACGAAGCAGCTAAAGCTAAAGAATCTTGAAATTACACGAGTGTGTGTCTTGGTGCAAAAGCGTGTGAGAAGGCTTTGGCTTTTGGAAATTCGTACTAAAAAGTTACGAAAAGTACTAAAATGCACCCTGAGGTGAGGTTCCAAAAGGGGTTCGCAGTAATATTTGCATTTGTAAAATTTGAAGAGAGTTGGATGTTTATTTCGTTCTCTGTGACCGTTTTGGTTTTTTTATAATCTTGAACCCTATGTGGTACCCGAAAAAATTGTCCGATCTCTACCATATTTATAACAGATTTTGTGTTGATGGAAATATTGAGATGTACCAAGTCTGAATGAAATCGTAGACTTATTTCGCGTTTTATGAGCTTCATGAAAATTCAAAATTTTGACCTTTGTGGGGGCGGTACAAGGAAGAGTGGACCGATATATCCCATCTTCACCCCAGACTTTGGTTTAATAAAAAATATTGTGATGTGTGTAACTTGAAGAGAATCCGATGCTTATTTCGGATTTTATGATCGTTTTGGTCATTCAACATTTTGACCCTTTGTGCGGGAGATACCAGGAAGGGGAGACACCGAAATATTCCATCTTCACACCATGGGTTAATAAAAATACTGTGATTTGTGTAATTTGAAGACAATCTGAAACCTACATCAAATTTTATAAGAGTTACAATTATTGGAACTTTTGACCCTTTGTGGGGGAGGTACTTGATAAAGTGTACCGATATTGTCCATTTTCACACCTGACCTAGCACTGACATAAATATTAGTATTTGGAAAGTTGGAACCAAATCGGCAAAGGCTGTAGTCTTGCGGGGCCGACCATGCGATACCATACAACACTACAATATATTCGAACTCCCCTTATAACCAAATCCATTTTGGAAGATTTCGTTTTTGAAATAATGTCAAAGAGCTCTGCCCAGAGGTTACCCTTAGTTTTTTGACCCGGAGTATTTGGCCAAAATTTACGCACTCCGTAGTGTTGTTAAATATTCAGCATCTTCTGATGCGAAATTCCGTGTCGATAAGTTTTCAATTGTGACCTATAGAGGGACTACAAAATTAGAAACAATTAATTTTTTTTAGTCCATTTGCACCTCTAAGTGTACATCTTAAGAACAATAGGCTTTAATTCTGAGCCCAAGCCCACTCCCATGCACAATTTCGTGAGGATCGGACGATAATTGCGACATGCATATAATACCCTCAAAACGTAGTGTTGGGGGTGTAAAAATTTCGAAATTTACAATTCAAAAATGTAAGTCAAATTGAAAAAATCGCATGCGATAAAAAAATGTGACAAAAATTGAAAAAAAAATCGACAAAAGATATTCACGTTTTTATTGGTATATTCTTCCGCGATTTTCTTCGATTTTATCGTTTTCTGGATAGAAACCATTCCGAATTGATGCGAATTGTGAAAACTGGCCCAGCGGTTCTTGATTTATAAGCAGAATAAATAAGATAAATTCTTTTACATATATGTTGTACCTATTTTGCTATATATCCGATTTCTTGGCTATTAGCATCACTGTAATGGTCAGAAGTGATCTTTTAATGTAAAGGGTGTTTTTTTAAGCAGATAGAACTTTAAATTGTAAAAAGTAACACAAAAAATTAAATTTTGATGAAACTTTTTTTATTTGTTTCAGTATACTCTGAAAAATCATCATGAATAGACTCACGCTTGAACAACGCTACGAAATTATCCAAATTTACTTTGAAAATCAGACTCTAGAGCAGTTGGCAAATGACCCGTTGTTTTATCGCAAAATTGTGTTCAGCGATGAGGCGCATTTTTGGCTTAACGGGTTTGTTAATAAGCAAAATTGCCGCAAATGGAGTGAGATCAATCCATAAGAGACCCTGCAGACTCCATTACATCCAGAAAAATGCACCGTTTGGTGCGGTTTTCACGCTGGTGGCATCATCGGACCTTATTTCTTTAAAAATGAGGCCGAAGCTCGCGTTACGGTCAATGGAGATCGTTACCGCACCATGATCAATGATTTTTTGTTTAAAAATATGGATGACATTGATCCGGAGCTACGTGCCATACGGCGAACGCAACCATCCGCTTATTGAAATCAAAATTTGGAGATAAGTTGATTTCGAGAAGTGGACCTTTCAATTGGCCTCCAAGGTCGTGCGATTTGACACCTCTCGATTAATTTATTCCTGTGGGGTTACGTGAAATCACTGGTTTATGCTGATAAACCAACAACAATTGACGCCTTGGAGGCCAGCATTGTTCGTGTTATTCGTGACATACGGCCAGCAGTGCTCGAAAAAGTGGCCGAAAATTGGACGTCCAGAATGCACTTCGTCAAGAACAGCAGTGGTGCCCATATGCCCGAAATCATTTTCAAATGTTCATGTCACTTATTGATCTTTCGAATAAAAAAAAATTGATTAAAATCTAATTTTTTGTGTTATTTTTTACAATTTCAAGTTCTATCGGGGCTTAAAAAACACCCTTTATTTGTGATTTGGCTTGGATTGATTCGCGGTTTAGTGGAAATTTTCCAATTTTTTACATAAAAGTTAGGGTCTATTTTACCTGTTAGTTATTGTCCGATGACCGCCCAATTTGGTAGGTTTCTACCCACTCCTAAACTTTAACTCCATGCAAATTTTCGCGTCCATTGGTTCATAATTGTGGCCTATAAAGCAACTGCAAAATCAGGAAATTTTTCTGTTTTTGGTCCATTTCAACCCCTAAATATCGTGCGATCATCTCCAAAAACAATAGGGTTCTATTCTGTACCCTATCCCCACCTCCATTCTAAATTTCGTGAGGATCGGACCATAATTGCGACCTGTAGCTGGATTACAAATTAACATGGACAGACGGACGAACGGACATACATAGATCGACTCATCTCGGCGAGATAGGAAGATCCATATATACTTTCCTATGTGGGAAACAAATATTTCTAGGTGTTACATAGTTTTTGGCCCAATCAAACTTATAATACCCCCAACACATAGTGTTGTTGTAGGTTTTAAATACAATATTTTTTTCTCTTAAACAATCTCTTTATATTATTTTGCTCAGCTCTGATTTAAACATTAAGCACCACACGTTCCGCAATGTGTGCAATATTGAATAAAATCAACTGCGCTGCATTTCTTTAAAGTTTGATGACGTTCTTTGGATATTTCCACTCCACTCCCCCAAAGCCAATAACAAAAATGCAAACTGTGGATTATGAAGCTGTTGGAGTTAGCAAATTTTAATACCCCATTTAGGGTATAAATATTGGTAGCAAAGAATTAAAATTGCCATAGTTTATAATATTTTTTTATGTAGAAGTGAAAATGAAAAGTTATTATTTATTGGTGCTGTTATTCATTGGAGTGGCCATTGCTGAACCGCAATGGTATAACAGTTCGGATGGTCGGCAGTATTTGATTGAAAGTGCTGCAAAGGTGATTTACTGACATAAAATAAATATTAAACAATTAATTATAATAGTTTTGAAATTTCATTAAAGTACAATTGGTTTAGGACCAATCATGAGTGCGCACGCAGAAATTTACAATTGGTGGAAATCCAGTCGGAATCGAAAAATCAAGCTTTGGTGAAGTTATTGAAATCGATATTTGGTAGGTTGTTTTACAAAAACCCAATCTAATTTCTGTAATCCAACATTTGTTAATATTTCGTTCCCAGGCACCTCCACCAGTCTGTGGTTGGGTGGCAATGACCAATTCAATTCTGAAATCAGCACAAATCGTCCTTTCTACTGGTCTGCCTCCGGCAAGGGTATGACCTACAGCTACTGGTATCCCGGAGAACCGAACAATGAACGCAATCAGGAAAATTGTGTGCAAACCTTTGCCTATAGTCCCGATTTTCAATGGAACGATGTGACATGTACCAATCAATACGGTTTCATATGTGAAGATCAACACGCCCACAATAAATACTATTCAACGTTGCGCGAAAAACGTCAACATGTTATGAAAGCCATCAAAAAATTCTCCGAATCGATGCAACACGAAAAGGAGAAGGTTTTGGAGATGGTACATCGCACCCGGAATCTGATTGCAAAAAATAACAAAGAGGTTGAAGAATTTTTGGCAGCTCTCGAGAGTAAATCCTCCCACAATGGCGGCAGTGATGAGGCGGAGAATAAACAGGAAATGAAGAAGGTACCGACAGAGACAAATGAGCACATCAATGAACTCTATGAAAAATTGGAGAATTCCACACCAAAGATAGCCAATAGAATTTCCCAGGAGCAGTTTGAAGTAGAGCGAAAAATCGAAGATATTCTTGGAAATATACATTTTTAAATTAAGGTTTTTTTTTTATAATTTTTGAAATATGTCTTGACAATTATGAGTGGAAAAAATAAATTATAATAAATATAACGTACTATGAAGAGGTCTTCACAATTTAGCACTTTGAAATCAGAATGTCTGGTATGTAGAAGTCTGTCTATCTTTATCACAAAGCTACCACGAACTGGGATTTCAACACCAAACTCGACATTTCAGCTTCCTCCGTTCATCCTAAACCAAATTGTTCCAATTAGTACAATTCCATTTAGTACACTTCGTACACTTAGTCCACATTTTCAAAACCACCTTTGTGTATCAAACTTACTTTCCAACCATTATTCTCATATAAAATGTCATATTTTCTATTCTCTATTGCTTCACATAATACGAAATGGTACCATTTTAGACATCTCTTACCCTTTCAGTACGAAATTCCAAAAACCCTTTGGTACATCTCATACAGTTCATTCCGTTTGTCCAATACAAAGTATTAAATATTAGTACATTTTAGAATTTTTTGTAACCTTTCGGTTCGAATTTCCAAAAAGCCAGCCTTATAACATGCCTACGTACCAAGACTGACCCTCGAGCAAAATTTCAAGATTCCAGTTTCAACCATTTCTTCGGGACGTTAATTCTCACTCAGTCAATTACTATTACTTTTCTATATATAGATAGATATATTGTGAGGAGGTGTAAATAGCATGCCGGAGGTAATTTTCCTTATGCTTATGTTGGATGAAAAAAAAGCTTGATAATCAGCTTAGAGATTAATTTCCAGATTATGACTTGTTCAATTATTGTGATCGCATTTAGTTCTAGACGGTCTCTGGGTTATCATCAACGAATCTGAGTCGCAAACTCTAAGCTGCGTTTCAGGTCCAGATTGCAAATTACCATTATCAACAACAAAGTTCGCAGAGGTAACCCGGTGAAGGGCTGAGAAACAAATTTTCTCTCATTCTTTATTCAACCATTTTCATCGTAGAATGTCGGTTTATATGAAAATATTGCATACTTTTAGGCGTAAAGAAAAATAACTAACTAAAAGGGTGATTTACATTAGGTGATTTCTCCTAAATTTATCCCAATGCCGGTATATGCGTTTGATTGAAACAGGATTTTTATGCATTCAAACCCACATATTCAGAAAATTGTCAATAATCAATTTAATTTCGCAGGGGAAAATTCGATCAAAAAAACTTAGAAAATGTTGTTGGATTTTTGGTGTTTTTTCTTTTTGTGATATTCATTTTTAATTTAATTTTTATAAAATGCAATGAAAACATAGACTTCAATTTGATATATTTGTCTTTTACGTCATCCTTCGAAAATGATGTTTTGTTGGAGATTATTGCACAAACTCACACAAAGTATGGCTAAAACTCTAAAATATGAATTTCTGACTTTTAGGTAAGAAATAGACTTTCGACATCTTCTAGAACTTGTGGCTGAATATTATGGCAAATAATATAGTAGACTATTATGACTTGTTTCGATCCATTTTAAAGGGCACTTTCCCTTATAGGAAAGTTTTAGACCATTGAGGTCTTCTACAACCTGTAGTAGAATTTTATAACAAATAATTTTGTAGAATATTTTGACTTGCTACGATCCCGTCAAAATGGAATGTGTACCCATATTTAAGAAAAAGAATAAAAAGCGCTGCTTTTTTGAATTTTTGAATTTGATTTTTTTTTTTTACAAAATATTTCTCGTATTTTTACAACCTCAGCCATATGGCTACATTTGATGAGGCCAAAACGAGCCTGATCTAAATTAGGGCTTTAGACCCTAGGTCTCTTTGGACCAGACTCGTTTCAAGACATTTGGAGTCGATCTAGGTACCCTAGGTCTCTTTGGACCAGACTCGTTTCAAGACATTTGGAGTCGATCTAGGTATGTTCCGCACTATAACTCTCGCAAGGAGTATCCGATTTATTCCAAACTTGGTACGTCGTAATATTATTATCAAACTTAGATCGTGTTCGGAGATGGGCAATATCAATGCACTCCTTCTGGTAGCTCTCCCATATAACATGCAAATTTTCAATACTTCAACACAATATATGTTATAAGGATTGTAGAGATCGGACCATTTCTTCTAGGCCGAAGTTTTGAATAACCAAAACGATCATAAAATCCGAAATAAGTATCTGGATCTCTTCAAATTACATACATTACAATATTTTAATTAACCCAAGGTTTGGTGAGAAGATGAAATACATCGGTCCACTCCTTCTGGCACAACCCCCACAAAGAGTCAACAATTTAAGTACCCATGAAACTTATAAAACGCGAAATTAACGTCCGAATCTATTCAGATTTGGCACATCTCAATATTTCCATCAACACAAGATCTCTTGTAATGATGGTAGAGATCGGACCAGTTCTTTAGGTACCTCCCTCACATAGGGTTCAAGATTTTGAAAAACAAAACGTTCAAAGAAAGCGAAATAAGCTCCCAACTCTCTTCAAATTTCACACATACAAACATATTTGTTAACACAAGATCAGTTGTGAAGATGATATACAGGGTGAGATAAAAAAACTGTAACAAAGTCAAAATCCATAATTTTTACATTTTTTTAACTTTTGTTGAATAAAAGCCTCACATTTTAGAATAAGTTTAGATTTGTTAGACTTGGTCACCTTTGGCATGAGTTATGCCCTTCAAACGGTCAATGAAAACGCTGTCCGAATGTTGTTCTGCAGTATTTTGACCATTCCCAGTGAAGAGCTTGCTTGAGGTGACCGATACTTTGGTATTTTTTTAGTGCCAACCTTGGTTTCCAAAATACTCCAAACACAACAGTACAACGGATTGGTATCAGGAGATTTTAGTGGCCATTGTGCTCTGGAAATGACGCGAGGAACCTCATTTTGTAACCATTCTTGGATGGCGCGTGCTGAGAGCGATGATGCTGAGTCCTGTTGGAATGTCCAAGGTCAGCGGCCAAAATGTTTGCGTGCCCAAGGCTGTAATACATCCTCCAGAATATTTTCGCGATAATATTCGGCATTTATTCTGATGCCACGGTCAATTAATACGAGTGGAAACCGACCATCGGCTGTTATGGCGGCCCACATCATCACCGGCGCTTGAGTTCTGGTGGCCAATCGAAGGTTTACATTTTCAGCTGACCTCTTTGGCAAGTAAACACAATCATTTTGTTTGTTTACAAACTGCTGGACAACGAATGTTTTCTCATCGGAGAAAACCCAAATTCGGCAGTTCACCTCTTTCGGCCAAGCAACTCTTTAGCTCTTTTGAGTCTATTTTCTTTCATTTGCGGTGTTAGTTCTTGCACTTTTTGGAATTTCAATAGCTTTACCCCTAAATCATTTTTCAAAATTTGCCGAATGGAATATTGCGATATGTAAATGGAATAATTTTAACAGCTGTCTGACAAGTAGCTTGGAAGTGACAGCAGTCTGTAGTTGGCTGCAGTTTTTTTTCATTTCACTCTGTATTTGGTACCTCAGACACATTTTAGTATTTTCTAAAGATTACCCTATATCGCATATAAAGTGAAAGAAGTAACGAATATAGTCTGAACCTGACACATCGCAATATTTATATCATGTTTATTTAGGTCCGATACGAAATGGACAATATATGTCCATTCCTTCGCAACCTACTCCATGGAGAGTCAACAATTTGTATAATCATAACAAAAGGCAGAATATATTTAAATAATCGAACTTTGGCCGAAGGCATACATCTTTCGGAAAAACCGACTGATACTTTTTAACTTATTTTTATAGAAATCTTGCCCAAGACTCAATATACCACAAAAGCATGGATTACAAGGTATCTTAACTCTAATATTTTCAAAAATTAAAGGTGGATGCGCCACTCGGGGTATGGCCATATGCTGAGGGTATATATCTGTCGGAAAACTGACTGAAATTGTTCTTGTTCAGAATAAAGAGTTCTTTCTTTGTCTTATCACATCTAATTTATTTTATTTTAAATGTATCTGCTTAAATGCTAAACTTAAACTGTCAAAACATCATCATAAACTATCTTCGCAGCTTCTAATTCTTTGCTAAATTTCTTCGACATTTCCTCGTTGAAAGTTCTCAGTTCAGCATTTCGTTTATGCACCGCCTCATTTCTATTCTCCACCAGGGAGTTGACTTCTCTCTGATGTTGAGCCAAGGCATGACTTATATCAAATTCCAATTTTGTGTAAATGTTATGTAGCACCTCTTTAAATTCCATTTCTCCCGCTTCGTTCTCCGCTAAAAGGCTCGATAATTTCTCAGAATATTCTTTTTGTTGAAGATGATATTCTTCAAATAATTTGGCGTTTGGTTGCCTAAGTTTTTGAACTTTTTCGCTCAACATTTTTTGCTGCTCCGCATGCAAATAATGATCTTCACAAATGAAACCGAAACGTTGGTGGTCACAACGATTATCATTCCAGAGATAATTGGATTTCGATGCCCATGTGTGAACGCAGTGTTCATCCTCCTTATGATTGTCGGGATTATTATCGGACCAATACGAAAAGGTCATCGGTTTGCCACTGGACGACCAATAGAAAGGTCTCTCGAAATTCTTATCGCGACTGTATTCATCCATTGCACCCAGCCACAGATTATAGGAATTTCCTAATAATGAAATGAGAAAAATGATTATAAATTCTCATATAACATCGTTTATATTCTTTTTTTTTTTGCTTACCGAAAATTGGCTTCAGCACCGCCAACAAAGCTTCATTTTTTTCCTTTGTCTCAATCTCGACAAGCTGCAAATTGCGTCGAGCACACTCATGACGAGCTTCAAACCAGTTATACTAGTAGCCACGAAGTGAAAAAAAGAAGAATTGCTAATTATTTTTAGACCTTTTTATTAATTTGCATTAATTTACCTTTCGATCGCCGTCTATTAAATACTGCCTGCCATCTGTGCTGTTGTACCACTGTGGCACACCGCCGACAATGGCGAGCAGTGTCACAATTAATAGTGAGCCAAAATTGAATGATCTTCCAGTAGGCATCGTCGCTTAATGTTCGAGTCGCAAAAATTCTCAAGATATTTATACCACACCGTGCCGTGATGCCGCCTTTTGTTTCAAGCCGTTGGTTATTCCCCAGCACAAAGATAGTGAATTTTTTTAATGTTTTTTTTTATTAAGGGAAATACAAATGGATGACAAAAAAGTAAACAAAATATTTCAAAAAAAAAAAAAAAAAAAAAAAAATCCACTTATCAATGTTTGTTGGGGTATTCCGAGATTATTCTGGGAGACATATGAGAATCGTCAGATTATTAGGAGTGTGTTTTTTTAAATTTATAGTAGCAGATATGTCGCTCAGGCTGAAACATCGAAATGAATCAGTATTACGCAGATCCAAAATTCAGTGAATTAAAAAACAAAAATGGATATAGTTGGGTCGAACCAACCCAAATTGTTCGATTTGAGATACGACACTGTTCAGTTTGAAGAAATTGGCTTCAGATGGTAATGACAAAAGAAAAATAATAGAATCCGGGCCCTGCAACATGTGAACATTTTTTTTTATGGCCAAATCGGTCATAAATGTTCTGAAACTTCTACAGGGTGAGAAGGAAAAACAGCAACCAACTGAAGGTCAGAGAGTCTAGTCTCTCTATAGACGAGCTGAAGTCCAGGGGGTCTAGGGTCTAGGGGGTCTCTCCCTCTCTATAGACAAGCTGAAGGTCAGGGAGTCTAGTCTCTCTCTGTGTAGAAGAGTTGAAGGTTAGGCAGTCTACTCTTTCTAGCTGGAGGCTAGGAAGTCCAGATAGACTAGCTGTAGGTCATGGAGCTTATATAGAATAGCTTAAGGTCAGGGAGTTCATATAGAGCTGTAGGTCAGTCGTTCTCTATTTTGCTAGCTGGAGGCCAGGGAGTCTCTATAGACAAGCCGAAGGCCAGGCATTCTCTATACTGACTAGCTGGATCCCAGGTAGTCTACATAGACTAGCCAGGAAGTGTACATAGACTGGCTGGAGGCCATAAACTAGCTGGCGGCCAGGGAGTCTACAAAGACTAGCTGGAGGCCACGGAGTATACATAAACTGAAAACAGGCGGTCAATATAGACTAGCTGGAGAACTGGCGGTCTATATAGACTAGCTGGAGGAATTACGATCTATATAGACTAGCTGGAGCCCACGGAGTCTTCATAAACTTGGAGGTCAGGGAGTGTACATAGAATAGCTGGAGGCCAGGGAGTCTACATAGACTAGCTGAAGGCCACGGAGTATACATAAACGGAAAACAGGCGGTCAATATAGACTAGCTAGAGGAAAGACGGTCTTTATAGACTAGCTGGAGGCCAGGCGGTCTACATAGTCTATATAGACTAGCTGGGGCCACCCGGTCTATTTAGTCTATAGAGACTAGATGGGGGCCAGCTGGTCTATTTACTCTATACCGACTAGCTGGAGGCCAGCCGGCCGATATAGATTAGCTGGAGGCCAGCCGATGTATATAGTCTATATAGATTAGCTGGAGTCCACTATAGAGACTAGCTGGAGTCCAGGGCATCTATATAGACAAGCTGGGTCAAGGAGTAGAAATAACGATAAATGAAGCAGGGAGTCCATATAGACGAGCTGATGGACTAGGTAGTCCATAGAGATTAAAAGGGACGGGTAAAAACCTCCTAGGATGCGGGAGATTTTTTTTAGGATTCGGGGGTATTAACCCTAGGAGATTTACTCCAAAGGTCCGGAGTCCGCACCGATTTCATCCTGGGGTCCGGTTAATTTAACCTAGGCTTCTATAAAAAAAGGTCATTGGAAAATGAAAATTTGAAAGTCTTCTATGGAGTTAAATTCTTTTGAAGAGAAAAAAATCCTTTGATGGTCCTCTACAGAGGAAATACATTTTGGAGATCTTATTTATAGAAGAAACATCCTTATGAATGCCTTCTGAATCATAAGAACAATTTGAGGACATAACAAAGATCCGTTTGTTTGAATGATCCTTTAAACCGTCAACAATTTCAGACATAGAATTTCTTCTAGAGCTCATCTGCTAATAGAAAAATATCTAAGCTTCCTTCCGAAGATAATGTCCTCATAATATTCCTTCTGAAAATCTTCCAGAGGCTTTCGCGTCTAAAGGTCTGCTATTTTCATTGGACGTTAAAAACTTTTCAAAGGAGACTGATATTTTCAACATATTCAGACTGCTGCCATTTGTAAGCCACTCGTCCGACAGCTGTTAAAATTATTCCACTGACAGCACGCGCCACCCAAGTAAATGAGGTTCCTCGCTTCATTTCCAGCTCACAGTGGCCACCAAAATCTCAGTATACCAATCCGTTGTGCCTGGAGTATTTGGGAAAGCAAAGTTGGCACTAAAAAATACCAAAGTTTCGATCACCTCAAGCAAGCGCTTCACCGGTAGTGGGCCAAAATACATCGTAAAAGTGTTTGTGTTTTGTTGTGTTGTGATAAGACAAGCTTTTTAAAATTTTCTATTAAAAATGGCATTGTAGAGGTCATAAATTGTTAAATTAACTTGTTTAAAGTTGACATAGATAATATGTAAATAATATTTGTAAAATAAATATTCATTTTAAAAATAATTAATTTTATTCTACTGGTTTCTAATTTTGAAAGGTTGTTCCTAAACATATTCAGGAAGCAAGTGCGAGTGTCTTAGGTATCGAGCAATCAGACCGTGCTATATATGTTGTTATGAGAACCAACATCTTCTAGCGCGGAAGACATTTCTAGATGTAGCTAGTAAAACGTATGCCTATATAAGAGGCTTGTTGCATTTGCAAAACAACCACATATTGCAACAAGCCTCGCCGTAATGTGGCAAACATTTAATATTAAGAGAGGTATTTCCAATTGGAAGTGAAGTTCTTATTAGACTCTTTTAAAATACCACAACAAAGAGTTATGGAATAAATTACTCTCAACCCCTAACAACAAAAATGTTTCGTTCAATTTTTATAGGAAATCGCTGTGAGAGAATGTTAGAGAGCAAGATGTGATGGTTATGTCAAAGAGAGAAAGAGAGATAATGTGTTGTAAAGAGTTTCAGGTGGTAGTTCGTAGGAGAAGAATTAAAGTCATGCAGCTGCTCCTGCTAGCTACCTACCTAAATTACACTGTGCAACAATATTTCGAATATAGAATTTTGAAATCGAAATATTTGTCGTAGACCCCATGGTACAATAAAATCAAGGTAGGGTTATGATACCATATGATTTTAATTTTTTTATTTACTTGGCTTAATATGTCAACTTTAGTTGCTTATGTGTGCATACTCTTTTCAATAGTAAAAAATGCTTATTGATATATTTAGATATATCAAGTTGTAGAGTATCGCGGGCATGTTTCGCACGTTATGACAGATAAAGTATTGACAATTGTGCCCCTTTGTGGGTGAGGTACCAGAAAGGGTTCCCAAGTATACAACATCTTCACACCAGATCTTGTGTTAGCGAAAATGTTTGTATGTGTGAGCGTTTTGTTTTTCAAAATCTTGAACCTTATGTGGGGGAGGTACCAGAAGAAATGGTCCGATCTCTACCATCTTCATAACAGATCTTGTGTTGATGGGAATATTGAGATATACCATGTCTGAATGGAATCGGATGTTAAATTTTGCGTTTTATGAGCTTCATGGATATTCACAATTCTGACCCGTTGTGGTGGAGGTACCAAAAGGATTGGACCGATAAATTTCATCTTCACAGCAAATCGTGTAATAGTAGAAATAATGAATGGTATGTGTGAAATATGAAGAGAATCCGATGGTTATTTCTGATTTCATGATCGTTTTGGTTATTAAAAATTGTAACCTTTTGTTAGGGAGGTATCAGAAGGAGTGGACCGATATATTCTATCTTCACAACAGACCTTGGGTTAATAAAAATATTTTAAAACAATCGATCACTTACATCACATTTTAAAGAGTTATAATTATTTAAAATTTTGACCCTTTGTGGGAGAGGTACTTCATGGGGTGGGCCGATATTGTTCATTTTGACCTGACCTAGCACTGATGCAAATATTAGGATTTACAAAGTTGGAGCAAAATCGGATTATTTTTTCTCTTTCTGTTCTGTAAAATTTGTCGATGTTGACCTTTTTAAATTTGATACAAATATTACGATGTACCAAGTTTGGTGCAAATCGGATACTCCCTTCAAGAGTTATCTTGCGCATCACCCTGCCAGCGAGACAGACGGACGGACTAATGATAATCCCCATATAATGCAATCTCCTGATTTTTTATATATTTGATTGTGTTGGTCCCAATTAATAATTAGGTGTAATTTGACATTTTTGCTCTCAGCAAATATTCAAAAAAATCAATATAAGTATAGTGAATCTATAATGAAACTTTTGTTTATTGAGGAAAAGTAGAGCAAATAAAGATGTCGTTCCGGCTAAAAATAATGTCTATTGAAGAAACATAATTACTAATTATTTTTGTTAAGAATAATTTTAAGCCTAACGGTAATGCGAACTACCTTCATTCGCCTCACATGGCTGTCCACTATTTGATGGAGAAGTATATGATATCGCTTTTATGTTGCGCAGTGTACATTAAGAACTATGCTTTGCAATACAGTATTCACATCTATAGAAATCGACAAAATGCTATGGCCTTTGGAATACAATTCTTTATGATTTATAGGCATGCATTTTTAGAATGAAGAGGTAACTCTTCATTAAAATCTCACACATTTTCTGTGGTTTTTGTCGAAAAAATTGCATATGTTTATGCCATTCAGTCTCGACTCCAATCATTACTATTACCTTACCCAATAAGTATGTCACTGGAGCTGCTCTTGGCAGTAACTTACCCACAAAAATATATTTGTTAAGAGTTTATTTGATTTTCTCACATCCAATGAGAATTCTCTGAGAGCTGGGCATTAAGAAAAAGAGTTTCGTTAAATTTCCGCTGCTCTCTGCTGCCGTTACGTCGACGTCAACATGTGCGTCTTTTGTTCCTTATTTTTCAACAAGACTCCACCATTGAACATCATTATTATGTTTTCTATGTTAATGGCGAAGCCGACAGCAACAGAGAGCATAATGCATCCATTCCAATTGCACACAAAAGCCGCCAAGCTGTGAGAGAGAAATTCCCCCCAGAAAAAACAAGTAGTTTCCTGTGTGTGTATTCAGTTGTTTGCATTGCAGTGGGGTTTTTTTCTGTTTCTGACTCTTCTTGTTGGATTTTATTCTCTCTCGCACTGGCCTCTCCACAGACTCTTTTGTTGCTAAAGACGTTGACGGCGTCGTCGTGTCTCTGTTATTGCTACGGCTGTTGTTGTTCTTGCTCTTGCTGTGGGGAGCATCACACATGACGACGACAGCGTCGTCCGTTGCTCAACATGAAATCCAATTTGAAAACTTCAGTTACAGTTGGAGCGTATAGCCAAACGGTTCGGTTTTCTATCCAAGTAACGCTTGCATGAGTTTCGTTACGTGTCGTGTTCGTCCGTCGTCGTGTAATTCGTGTAAAATACCTATCTATCAGCAATTAAAATAATAAAAAAGAAAATAATTGTGTGTGTGAAGTTTTTCTCTGCTTCTTCTTCCTATAAATTTAGTGTTTAATTTGGTTTTATTAAAAGTCGGGTTTTAAGCCGTCATTTGACAATATTTTATCAACAACAACAACTACAATTATCCATAGCCATAACAACAGGAACGAAAACAACTACAGCATAACGAAGAAGGCACGACAATGATAGTAGTAACAGCAGCAACAACAACAACGACCAATTAACGGACGGGTTTTGTGAGTGCTGTGTTTCTGTTGTAGTATTTCGTTTTCGTTACTATTCTCCATGAGTTCAAAGAGCCAAAATTGTAGTTTTTTTGTTTTTATTGTAATAAAGCAATGAAGAATAATATAAAGTAAAGGTAGTGGAGAAAAAAAAAACATGTGAAAGAATTGTGCAAATAAACAAAAGAAAAGCCTCGAATTAAATTTCTCCCCCAAAACAAATTGAAATCAAAAGTGTTTTCTTCCTCTACCATGGACTTTATCTCGTCGTCGTCGTTGTCGTTTTCGTTTAGGGTGGACAGGCGGGAGAGATGCTGTTAAAACCAGAGCAGCAAACATAACCAGCAAATAAAACAAGTGCAAGGCAATTCGTTAGTTAAGATTTTTCGTATTCGTTTGTTAGCTCGTACTCTATACCACACAACACGCCAGAGTTGTAGTACTCCACATCTCCAGGCTGGCTCGTAATTTTGCTCGTCGTAGTCGTCAGCATCGTCGTCTTCGTCGTTTATAGTTTATTAAACTCCGGTTTCGGTTGTTCTTTGCGGGCAAAAGAAGCAAAGTGTAATTGTGTATTATCGTGCGAGTGTGTGTGTGTATGTATGTATATATGTTATGGGTCATGGTGTCCCAACCCAGTAATACGAGGAGCTCAAATAGTGGTAGAAGAAGAGGAAGAAAAAATATTCTTCCATGACATCTGGCCGTTCAAAAAGCCTTGCAAAGTGTTTTTTTCCAAGCAAACAAAAAAAAATCTTGTGCTGTTCCTCTCGACCCACCGGAATCCAATGGAGCTGTTTCCTATTTGTAAGTGCTAAATCAAAACTAACCAAAAAAGTGAAATTAATGCGAATTTTGCTGCTGCAATAAAAAGTGAAGTGTAATTTGTTTGTGCCATGTCCCCTCACAGCCCCTTCTCCTGCCCCCCGAATCATGATTTTTCACTTTTTTTCAGCCATTCTTTCAAATCATTTGATTTGATATATTTTGTTTTTAATGACCTCCCCTCTTTTTTCTATCTTTTATTGCTGTTTAATGTGATCGATGATGACTCGACATTGTTTGTGTAGTTAAGGCTCGCTTCAACTTTCCATTTTCTAAAACCGTTTTTTTGGATTGTCATTATAATGTTGTTGTTATTGTTGGTTAATGTGGTCCAGCTCTGAAACAGAAGAAAGAAACTGTTGTTGTCGCTGCCGCTATTTCCGCCTTTTTTAATTACTGCTTCTGCGGTAGTAATCCAACAATGTGAAGGGGGGCATATACTTAATGCGGTGTGTAAAGTGTGAGCACAAAACCGAATATATTATCACTCTTGCGAGAATTGTGTCTTTCATGGCTTAGGGATTGGTTTGAAATAAAGCTGAACGTGATTCCAAGATTATGGTATCAGATCTATGCACTGCTAAACTTATTATGAGTGAAATAAAAGTTTTGAATTTTGAAAAACGAAGGTTAACTTCACTGATAATTTTTTTAGAGTTTTTTTTGTACCGATAATCTGAAATTAGAACAAGGCAAACTTAGGACCTGCCCTAGTGGGGTTTGAAATTATTTTTTCGAGTAGTCATGGTACACTATATACAGAAATGGTTATTATTCTTTTAAAATACCAGTACGTTCACCTTAAAAGTGTCACAGTTTTCAATAGAAATTTGATATTGTACTGAATTCTTTTTACTCCAACATGAACTTCTGCATAAGAAACAAACTTCTAATAAGTGATATGTTCCAGAATTGCAAGAATCTTAATGTTTTTTACTATGATAAACGATTTTGCATTTATGATATTGAAGAAATCACTTTAGTTGTCACTTTTTAGTTGTCGGCATGACATATTCTTTTGGTTGGCATACCCTCCTTGGAAAGAAGGGTGTATTCCATTTGTAACTTCTTTAAATATTCGTCTGTTAAAATCAACCGGAATTGTTACAAATTTGGTACTGAGAGTTTGTAGCGAGTCCTGCAGTGGATGATCATTGTCTGCATAGGTCCACGTTTTCCTGCAGCGCCCATACAACAGTGCCTCCCAATATTCGGCATTTTAACGATTTATGCCACATTTTCTAACGGATTTGTTTAAAATTAGATTTTTGTAGTTCGTAATAGATTCTAGCTCCGGTGGCAGAATATTACATAGTTTCATGTTTTCCTTAAGCGACCATATACCTCCCTATATTCAGTATTTTCTTTTTTTTTAACCAAGTTTTTTTTCACGATTTTTTTTTTTTTAATTTGGTATTTAAAGTTTGTAATCGACTTTACCTCCTGTGACGTAACATTGTTAAAATAGGCCCATGTTTTCTCATAGCATTCAAATAATGATGCCTCCAGATATTCGGTATTTTTACAATTTAGACCATATTTTTTATTTGATTTATTTCAAATTTGGCATTTGTAGTTCACATAATGGGACCAAGATTTCCAAATAAAGGTACACACCGATATTCGGTATTTTGACGATTTATGCCACATTTTGTAACGGATTTGGTATTTGTAGTTTGTAGTGGGTTCTAGATCCTGTGACAGAACTTTATATAGTGCTATATTTTCCTATAACGACTATATGCCTCCCGATTTTTTCTACTTCAATGAGGATTTGGTATTTACCTTTTTAATAGGTTTTACCTCATGTGGCATATAATTATTTATATAAATCCCTCTTGTCCCCATTTTTCAAAAATGCCAAACCTTTTCCTATCTAAGGACCGTTGTTCAAGTCAGGTCAACCATACCAATGACAAAATGTAAATTGTAATAGAATAAGGCTTATATTTTATAGTCAATTTATATTTTGTGCAAAAAAAAAAACAATGTTTCACATTACAAATCTATCTCCACTGATTAGTTTTTTTCTGAAGTTCTGTTTAGAAAAAAATCAGCAAATATTAATTGGGTCCACTATCGAATATTTTTTTTAATTGGCTTAAAATTCGGGAATACCTCTCAGTTTGATTCCAATTTTTCATTACGTGTAGTAGTATTTATCTTGATTATATCAGATTACTTTTTTTTTTTGAAAATTCATACTTCCGATTATTATAGACCCGATTTTACTGATCCGTAATTAATGAATTTACTTATATTTGGTATGGAAATTTTTACAAACCAACTAGAAGTAAACAAGGGGTCGTTATGTGGGCATCAAACTCCAAACTTATCAAAATAGTGTTACCAGTCTTAATAATATTTCTGAATCCAAATGTTAGTTATTTAAACCTTACATAGTTATTACTTATTAAAACCCTAACACTCTTATTCTGATAAATTTATTTCTGTACCTAAATGGGACTTACTTTGGAGGGGAGTCCCTCAAAGATCTTTTTTTTTGAAATCTAAGTGCACGTAGCCCAGACCCAAATAACAAAAATAAAAAGTCATAATTTTAGACGTGTTTAGTTCTCCTTTTTGGTTCTCTGAAATTCCATTTCAGCATTAACAGCTTTATCGTTTCCTGTACCCAAATTTAACTTTGGTTTTAAAAGGCAGTGAGTATTTCTTAAAGAAGCACAATTCTTCAACCAAGAATTCCAGAAACCAAATTCGTTACTATTTTTAGTAATGAAGTCCTTGAAATAAGTTCCTATAAACCCATTCGTTACTTAAAAAAATGCTGAGGAAATTCGTTTATAATTGGGAAGTCCTTAAAGAGTGTTTCTACGAAATTTACGATTTTTTGTGACCGAGTAGACCATTAACATATTTTAACAGTCTAATTTTCTCTGTCAGGAAGTCTATAAATTCTTTGGAAATTTACAATTTTTTACACCGGAGTTCCTTGAAAATGCACGACTTTTTGTTTTGGCAAACATTTTTTCAAGAAACCCAGGAATCTTCGCCAATAATTTCTTTAAAAAATTCTGGTCAAGAAACGCTTTAAGCTTGGATTTTTGAAATATGGAATTCCATAAAAATATACCTTACGTGGGGAAAAGACATAAGAAAGGAGCTTCCCACACCGTACAATGAATTCAATTTTTATTTTGAAATATGTGGGGGATTGACCGTGTGAACTAAAACTATATATCGAAATATCACACTTCACCTAATGTCTGCAGGAATATTGAGATGCCAGAAATTATAGAAAATCGGGAACTATTTTCACATTTTATGAGAGTTCTGATTCCTCAACATTTATGGGAAATGTAGCATAAAAGTAAACTAATATGCATTACATTTTTTAACTTGATATAATATTGACAAATTATTTGAATACGCCAAGTTCGAAGAAAATCATGGACTTTTATCTAATATTTTGGGCGTTAAATCTGTATTAAAAAAGGTTAACTCTTTGTGTGAGAGTTACCAAAAATAGTGGACCAATGCGTTTTATTTCCGAGCTTGAAATAAGCCTTATACAAGTATTAGAGTATGAGAAAGTTGAAAGTCTTGAATTTCGTTAATTTTATATGAAATATATTTGATTTTGAAAAACATTTGAGGGAAGATTTAAAAGAAAAAAAAATAATGAAAAATATACCATTTCTAGGCAATATCTGATGTTTGAGGCAATCTTGAGATGTGCAAAGATTGTAAAAATTCGATAATGACTTTACATTCTATTTGGGTTTTTTAAGTATTCATTTTTATCTCTTCTGGGCGTAATAGAAGGAAGATTGAGCCGATATTGTACATTTTGAATGGGATGTTCTGTATTTAATGGTTCTGATTATTTTATAGCAAACTAAGTTTGCACAGTAAAATGGCCAAATTGGGGGTTTGAAAAAAAAAATTAACATCTTTTATAGAAAATGTTAAATTTGTGCAGGTCTGGGAAATTTATGAAGAATTAGGAAATTTTGCAGATATAAAGAAATTTAAACTTAGAGCAAATAAACTGTATAATAAGTTTTGTTGATAAAAGGGAAAAATGTTTGAAATTAAATTATTAGTGAAAAGTGTTTAGAGTTCCTCGAAGAAGAATTTTTCATGGGGAAATTAAGAAAATGTCAATTTACATCCCCAAGTAATTTTTTCGCTCATTGTTTTATTTTCGAACATGCAATATTTTTACAAATTATGAAAATCCATAATTTTCCATAATACACTGCCAAAAATTTAACTTTTGACATTTTGCAAATGAATCAACAACAAATCCCTTAGACCTTCTAAAAATTGTTTTCCCCAACTATCTGCTTGGATAAATAAAAATTTTACAAAAAACAAATCGCATTTGATATGACATTGGAAATTTCTAAATTTTCTTTAGTATTCATGAGACCCCACGACCCCAATGCCAATAAACAAAACATTTAATTGGTGTTGACAGGAACTTTATTGAATGAATGATGCGCGAATGGCAGCTGTGAACTCAACTCAAGGCACAATCGCTTGTGGCAACACTTTCAATCGAAAAATTGTCTTTGATGTGTGAAAAGAAGGACGCTAATTTTTGAGAAAATTGATAAAGAAAACAATTCTCACCCCATATGAACGATCGATTTCAATTGATATGATTGATTCTGGGAAATTGATAAGTTATTGTTTGGGGGAACTAGTTAATTTTTAAATAAGGGCTTTGGGGGAAAATTCATAATGGAAGATTGAGTATTCATATTTTATGGGTCTTGTGGTAATTTTGATTTAGAGAAAAATTAATTGCCGATAAATTGGAAAATATTCAAAATGCCAATTGCAATTTTTGTGCCTTCATTTCGGAATTTTTTCTTCTGCTAGCATTTCTGAAATAATTAGTTTAGTCAAAAATTTATTTTTTTTATATTTAGAAAATATTTTTGGCAGTGAATTGAAAAAATAATCTGTTAGTTCTATAAAGAACATTATTTCCTCTTTATTTATGCTTTGATAAATACAAATTTAATTTCTAACACCCCTCTTCGCCAAAACTAATAAACAAATTTTTTAATTGGTGTTGGCAGAAACTTAATTTAATGAACGATGTGAGTGGTAGCTGTGAACTTAAAGCTCAATTACATTTAACACTTTCATTGAAAGTTGTCTTTGATGTATTTTTTTTTTTTTTTTGAAAATATTGATAAAGGCATCAATTCCCGCCCCTGTGATTTTTTTTTCAATTGATATGATTGATTTTGAGAAGTGATAAGATATTGTGGGGAACTTGTATTTTTTTTTTTTTTAAATAATGATGTGAAGAGATTGTCATCCATATATTCTAATTTCTGTGAAAATCTCAATTAGAATATAAGGGTAGGAATTTTATGGGATTTTGGGACATTTGGAGTCGATCTGCGATGTCCGTCCGTCTGTCTGTCTGGCTGGCTGTTGCGCACGATAACTCTGGAAGAGAGTATCCGTTTTGATCCCAACTTGGTACATCGTAATATTATTGTCAAACTTAGATCGAGTTCGGAGATGGAAAATATTGGTCCACTCCTTCTGGTACCTCCCCCACAAAATGCCGAAAATTTCCAAAAATATTTTTTCTACACAGAAAGAGAAATGATAATCCGATTTTGCTACAACTTTGCAAATCCGAATATTTGCGTCAGTGCTAAGTCAGGTGCGAAAATGGAAAATATCAGTCCACTATATCAAGTACCTACTTCACAAAGGGTCAAAATTTTGACAAATTACAACTCTTATAAAATGTGATGTAAGAATCCGATTGTCTTCAAATTTCATAAATCCTAATAATTTTATTAACCCAAGGTCTAGTGTTAAGATGGAATATATCGGTCCACTCCTTCTGGTACCAAATATATTTTCTGCACAGAAAGAGAAATAGTAATCCGATTTTGCTCTAAATTTGCAAATCCAAATATTTGCCTCACTGCTAAGTCAGGTACCTCCCCCACAAAGTACCTCCCCCACAAAGGGTCAAAATTTTGAATAATTACTACTCTTATAAAATGTGATGTAAGAGTCCGATTGTCTTCAAATTTCACACATCATAACAATTTTATTAACACAAGGTCTGGTGTTAAGATAGAATACATCGGTCCACTCCTTCTGGTACCTTCCCCACAAAATGCCGAAATTTTCCAAAAATATATATTCTGCACAGAAAGAAAAATGATAATTCGTTTCTGCTACAACTTTGCAAATTCAAATATTTTCGTCACTTCTAGGTCAGGTGCGAAAATGGACAGTATCGGTCCACTCTATCAAGTACCTCCCTCACAAAGGGTTAAAATGTTGAATAATTACAACTATTATAAAATGTGATGTACGAATCCGATTGTCTTCAAATTTCACAAATCCCAATAATTTTATTAACCCAAGGCCTGGTGTTAAGATGGAATATATCGGCTACTCCTTCTGGTACTTCACCCACAAAAGATCGAAATTTTGAATGAATATCCATGAACCTCATAAAACTCGAAATAAACATCCGATTTCATTTAGACTTGGCACATCTGAATATTTCTATCAACACATGATCTGCTATTAAGGTTGTACAGATCGGAACTTTTCTTCTGGTACCTCCTCCACAAACAGTCAAAATTTTCAATAACCAAAACGTTATAAAAACCGAAATAAGCATCAGGTTATCTTTATATTTCACAGATGCCATTATTTTTACTAACACAGGATCTGTTGTGAAGATGGGATATATCTCTGGTATCTCCCCCGCAAAGGGTCAACATTTTGAATATCCATGGTGTCCATAAATTAATCGAATTAACATTCGATACCCTTCAGAATTGCCACATCGTAATATTTCCATCAACACAAGATCTTTTATAAAGATGGCACAGATCGGACCATTTCTTCCGGTACCTCCTCCCATAGACTTTAAAATTTTGATCAACCAATCGCTCAAAGTAAACCAGATAAGCATTCAACTCTCTTCAAAATTCACACACACACAAACATTTTTGCTAACACAGGATCTGTTGTGAAGATGATATATATCTTTGAAAGCCCTTTTGTATCTCAACCAAAAAGGGTCTTGCGAAACTTGTGAAAAAATTCAGCGATTCTTTACAATTTGCTATATCTAAATATTTCTCTCACACCAGAAACTTGGGATGGATTTTATGATGAAGTTACCAATACAGACCAAACCTGGCATGTCGCAATATTTATATCGTATTTATTTAGCTCCGATATGAAATGGACAATATTGACCCATTTTTCCAAACCCACTCCATATAGGGTCAAGAGTTTGAAAATTCATAACAAAAGTCAAAATATACTTAAATATTCGAACGTTGGCTGAGGGTATACGTCTGTCGGCAGGACCGACTGATACTTTTTAACTTGTTTTCTTCATTTTCAACTGGACAATCGTAACTTCACATTCTTTACTTAAAACGACTTAAATTTTGTATAAAGTGAGGAAACAATATAGGTCCAGGTTTCTTGGTCGTATTATATTCTTACATTCAAAATATTTATACATTCGTATACTGCCTGTTGGCTAGGCAATTTCTTATTTGTATTCCCACACACACACACACACGCGGAATATATACCATTCACATAGTTGCATCGCAAAAATATATACACATTAACATACATATGTATTCAATTGTAATGCCGTTCCATATTTATAAAATCACTGCGAAATATTTTCGTTGTGATTATTTTGCTGTCATTGATATGGAATTGCTATAATTGGATCCATATACATTTATCTACGACATACGAGACTCATGACATTTTCATAGAATTTAAATGTTATCAAAATGTCAGATGTATAAATTCCGTGAGACCATCCATCCATTGTTGGTTGTTCCATGAGTTCATTGGGTTTTTTTTATTTCATTTTCATCGCAAAAATATTTTTGTGCACACACATATACATACGTGTAATGTGTGTATGGCTGTACTCAAAGTTCGAATTGTTGTTTATGGCATAAGTATGAAAAATTCCAAAATTTTGATAATGTCAATAGTCACTCAAAAATTGATTTGTGCAATTTAAAAATGACATATTGAAATTAACAGATGAATGGGAGAATGAAATCAAAGAAAGAAGTTTAAAAATATTCATACACTGTTTTCGGAAAATATTTGTTTATTAAAAGCACTTAGAAAATATCAGATAATTTGCCGGCAGATATAAACCTTTAGCCTAAAAACATATTTGAAAAAGTTTCCAATTTTCACAATTTTATAAAAAAGTCCTCAAAAAATTTAAAATCCACAATGAGTAAAATCAAAAGAGTAAAAATTCACAAATTTGGAAAAAAATTAAAAAAAATGATTTTTACAAAACCGCAATTTTTGAAAATAAAATCTTTAAAAATCCAAATTTTTTTGGTACAAATTATTCTTAAAAATAAACTTTTATTTGCCTAAAACCCATATCCACTACATAAAATCAGTATATAAAGGGAAAAAAATCTGCTGGGTCCACTCTATGATACCCTACACCAAAATGCTTTTTTAGTAGAGCTAACCGTAACAAATAAATGCTTCTATAAGGAATTTATGTGGAGTAGATTATTATGGACCTTTATTGAATGAAAACGAATTTGAAAACGAAAGGGAGGTATATCGCACTCTTAATCGATTTCCACTAAATTTGACCGTTTATGTCTGAACCGATTTTCACCAAAATCCATTCTATTTAACCTATTACTATTTTGGTGCACAATAAACGTGAAATCGGACAAAGGTATATACAGGAGCTATATTCAAGTCTAAACCCATCTCTATAAAACTTTAGCAGAGGTTTTTCTGTATTGTATCTGATAGCTGGCACCAAATATCTTTGCAGTGGAGTGCATTTTACGAGTTTCGGAGACTTAAATACAAATTCGGATGAAATATATATATATATGGGATCTATAGCTATATCTGAACCGATTTTCAACAATTTTGGCATATTTTCTTCCAGCCTGATTTCGGTCATATGTGTCAAGAGCCATTCAAATCGTACCGATATTATCCATTTGGTAAATAATTAACTTTAAATCGGAAGCTATATCGAAATCTGATATTTCTGAGATGTATTTGATATATTTTTAAGAATATCGGAATAACTATATGTATGGGAGTTATAGGCATATATTTACAGACATACTTGCTTTTAGGTTTTAGTGCATATAAGGCTGTGGAAAAAAAAAATTACAAATTACAGCTATATCTTTACCGATGTTCACCAAATTTGCCATGTTGCAGTCTAGGCTCAATTGGATTAAATTCCAAGCTGTTTGGGCTGATATAATATAATCGGATGAAGGCATATATGGGAGCTAAATCTACATTTAGACCGATTACCTCTAATTTCAATGGGGTTCGCCAAACAAATACTTTTTTGAAAAATTGTATATCAATCGGATAATGAATGCGATCTGTACTAAACCAAGTACAGAATACATAGACTAACGGACGGACATGCAAGTATCGTCTCAGAATGGATTCTATGAAGATCATCAAAAAGAACTTTGGTTCTCGATTTTATATCCTTCCGTATGTTACAAGTATATGCACAAAGACATAATACCCTGTACCACAGCGGAAACTTTACATTTTTTGTGAAAATGTATTCCACGATTTTATACAAAAATGTATACAAAAGTCCTCAAAAAGTGCACAATTTTTTAAAAAATAAAATTAAAAATTTTTGATTAAAAATCAAACAAAAAAAATATTTTTGAACAACATATGATTTTCATAGAAATATGAGATTTGCAGAGTTTGAAAGGGATCGGATGCTCATTCCACGTTTTATGAGCTTGTGGTTATTTAAAATGTTGACCCGCTCTGGTGAAGGTACCGGAAAGAGTGCTCCATTCTATCTGTTCTTCATTCCAGATCTTGTGTTGGTAGAAGTGTTGAGATGGCCGAAATTTGAAGACAATCCGACTGTTTATTTTTTAAATTTTATGTTTATAATAGTTATTCAAAATGTTGACCCTTTTTGGTGGAGGTATTACGTAGCCCTAATAAAACTATTGTAATTTGCAAAATTTGATGTTCTTTTCTTGTTCTATGGGGCAAATTATTTCTGTGAAAATGTTGAACTTTTGTGGTGGGAGGTACCAGAAGGGGTCGACCGATATATACCATCTTCGCACCAGACCTTGGATTAATAAAAATATTGTGATGTGTGTAAATTGAAGACACTCGGACTCTTACATCACTTTTATAAGAGTTATAATTATTCCAAATTTTGACCCTTTGTGGGGAAGATACTTGATGGAGTAGGCCGATATTGGTAATTTTCACACCTGACCTAGCATTGATCCAAATATTAGGATTTGAAAAGTTGGATCAAAATCGGATTATCCTTTTATTTTCTGTGCAGTAAATTATTTTCTTTGAAAATGTTGACATTTTGTGGGGGAGGTACCAGAAAGAGTTGCCCGATATTGTTCATCTCCGTACTCGAGCTTATGTTGTTAAAAATATTATGATGTACCAAGTTTAAACCAAATCGAATATTCCCTTCGAAGATTGTCGTGCGCACCAGCAGACGGATGGATGGCCACCATTCGATCGACTCCAAATGTCCTGAAACGGATTTTGTCCAAAGAGACCTAGGGTTTAACACCGTTATTTTGCTGAGGCACATTTTCGTCACATCAATTTATATACCCTCTGCAGCCATATGACTGATTGCATAAACATTTGTTAAAAATTCCAAAACAATAAAAAAGTTGAGGAAAGGAATTAGTCAGGAAGTCTTTTGAAAATATTCCTTAAAAATCTAATATTAAAATGTCTCAAAACATTCACGAGGAAATCATTTAAAAAATTAAAAAACGAAAAATTATGAAAAAAAAAAAAAAACTTAAAAGTCGTGGATTTTTAAGTCCTTGGACAAAATTTAGTAAAAAAAAAATATTTCAAGAAAGAAAAACTGAAAACATTTGTTAAAAAGTCCAAAACAATAAAAAAGTTTAGGAAAGGAATTAGTTAGGAAGTCTTTTGAAAATATTCCTTATAAATCTAATATTAAAATGTCTCAAAACATCCACAAGGAAATCATTAAAAAAATTAAAAATTGAAAAATTTTGAAAAAAAAATAAAAGTTGTGGATTTTTAAGTCCTTGGACAAAATTTAGTAAAAAAAATATTTCAAAAAAGTAAAACTGAAAATCTACGATTGGGAAAAATCTAAATTCTGAAAAATTCCGTAATTAAATATAATCCTTAGAAGATTTACAACTTTTTGCTTCTAAAATCCATTATTTACCAAAAAGTCCAAAAATAACAGATTTTTCGGCCACGTAGTCTCAATAATACAGTAGAGATGTACAGTATATTCCTAAAAAATCCTGAATTTATACGTAACCAGAAAGTTCTCTAAAAATGTTTAAAAAATCCATTCTTGTCGCCCAGAAAGTATGTTAAAAAATCCGCGATTTAATGGACATGAAGTGTGCCTTGAACTCGTTAAAGATTTTTCTTATAAAGTTCACGATCTTTGAAAGAATTATTAAAATATCCACTTAAAAAAATAATAAATCAGTTTAAAAAAAATCAAACAATTTGGCATTTGTGGGGAAAATATCAAAATAAAACAATCTATATTTCTAATTAAACCGATTCTTATAAAATTCAGGATGTTTAGAAAAGATATTAAAATGTCCACAACTTTTAAAAAAATATTATCCAGAACATTTTGACATTCGTGGAGAAGGTTTCAGGAGAAAAAATCTATATTTCTCCATTAACCCTATTCTTATGACTTCGGTAGATGTGCTTAATAATTGAGTTTAATTATTTAAAATGTTGACTTTTTGTGTGGAAAAGGTGCCAAACTAAGCGGGCCGCCATTTTCTATCTTCGTTCCGGACCAATTTTTGATACGATATGCAAAATTTTAACACCGTTGGTTTTATGCATGGGGATGATTCCAGATATGATTTACCGTCATATATAATATTGGATAATGGATTGTGCGAAGTTTGCATATAATTCACCACTGGCTTCACATATCTTATTATAAATGTTAAGGGGGAATTACAAGAAGAGTATTGCACTTTTTTCTTCCCAGAACATATCGTAAAAGAAACATTACAATATTAAATATCAAAATTCTTGTAAATTTATTTTAAATAAATCCCCTTTCCAGGTTATTCATTCTTGCTCCCATCATGTAATTGAAATGTAAATTTACATTTCATTGTTCTTTTTATATAAATACCAAACAGGATTTATTTTACAACAATGGAATTCATGCACTTTTAATGAATACCTTTTGTTATCGTAAAAATATTTCGTATTCATTAATGATTGTCTGAACTTAAAATATAATTAATAGTTCATGAATAGGAATTTATTTGTGTTTTTGTTGCTGTTGTTGTCTTTGCTGGCCATAAAGATGTTCTGTGGCCACTTCAATTAATTAAGATCTGTAAAATTGTAATCATTTTAATTACAAATACAAAAGCAATTCTAGGAAGGCACAACAACAAAGATTGTCCTGGACAAAGTCTCTTTAAGGGATATTTTTCGTTTAAATTCATACTTGGGTTATGTCCATCAACTCGACTCGACTGATGAAGGTCATTGTGTTATTTGAACTTCGTAATGACCGACTAGGGGCTGCCTCCTTGTACATTGTGCTCTGTAAGAGTGTGTGTGTGTCCGGCTAAATGCTCCACAATTGTTTCCCATAGCAATTGAAGCGACATTATCGTACAAATCATCATCTTGCTGATGACAATGGCGATGATGGGGAGTGTGTCAATGTAGACGACTATTATTATGGATATTGTCATCGGCATTGTAACCTAGGCAACAAAACTGCCCAACCAACCACCAGCAATCATCGACAATCATAATTTCGAGAGAAAAAAGTTATCAGATTTCTATCTTCATTTCATGTGAAATTCATTCATAACCACAGTTATGATACTCGATTGAATTCGGCATGATTCTCGGTAGTTAAGGTCAAGGATCAAAAAAGCTTGAATCAAGCATTGTACGCATTGGATGTTTCGAGAAAATCTCGTAGATGTACAGTGCGAAGTTTTAAGACAATGGGACCCTTAGTACACCAATGATAACATATAGGATTACTCAAAATGTTAACCCTTTGTAGGGGAGGACTAGAAGGAGAGGACCGATATCGTTTATTTTCACACCTAGGATTTGCAAAGTTTGAACAAAATCTAAAATTAGGCAAATTATTTTCTATGATAGAGGTTTCAGATAGAGTGGACCGACATTGTCCACCACCGAATTCGATATAAATTTGATAATAATATTACGATGTACCAATTTTGAACGAAATCGGATATTCTCTTCGAGAGTTATCGTGCGCAGCAGCAAGGGAGACGAACTAACAGACATCGTGCTTGATCGACTCCAAATGTCTTAAACGTATTTCGCCCCAAGAGATCTAGGGTCTAAAATCCATATTCCAATAAGGCACGTTGCCGGTTTATCAATATTTTGTGAGGATAGGCCAATAATTTGGATCTGTAGCGTTATTACAATTTAGCATGGAAAGACTACTTTGACTGTTTTTGTTATCTTCCGGCCTATTTTGTTTACCTCTGGATTTATATTTTCAAAACATACAAACAATATTTGTTTGGCCCAAGGACGAATGATACTGTAAAATCTCTGTAAAATTTTATCGAGATCGGTTCAGATTAGGATATAGCTCCCATATATATCTTTATCCGATCAGTTTTATTGTGCACCAAATGGCTAATATCAGCCCAAATTGACTGAATTTTGGCAATTACGACTGAATTCATCCTAGAAACCAGCACTTCAAACTTGGCACTTCCGGAACAATATGTTTATCCCAAATATATGTTTTATCCACAAAAATGATCTTTGGTACCATATACAGCTCTGAAACAAGTGCATCAAATTTTTCAGATTTGGATATAGCTCCTATAGATATCTTCAACCGATTTCGGGTTAATAGTGCACCAAATGGCCAATATCTGTCAAAAAGTCCTGAATTTTGGTATATCCGACCGAATTCAGTCTAGAAGTAAGTCCTCAACATATTTTGAAAATCGGTTCAGAATAGCTAAAGCTTCCATACATATGATTCATCCGATTGGGGGTTTCAGTACCTCACATGCATAATATGAGCCCTACAATAATAACATTTGGTACCAGATTTCAGATACAACACAAAAATACCTCTGACAAATTTTCTCGAGATCGGTTAAGATTTGGTTTTAGCTTCCATATCTATCCTCAATCTGATTTCAGGTTTATTGTGCAAATAATGGCCCGAAATGGAGTGAATATCGGGACGTACGTTTCTATTTTGTGGAACTCGGCTCCGATGTATATTTTTTTAATATAACCCTACTTGAAGTGATATCATGTACTCTATAGCAATGTTATTTGGTATAAAAGATTGAAATGCCTCAGTCAAATATAGTGAAAATCGATTCAGAATTGCATATGTCTTTCATATATTAGTTCCCTCTGAAACCAAATTATAACAGCTTTAAAGCCAATAAATTCTTTTATTATGGGAGCTCTACTAAATATGTATAGTGGTGGTAGTAGTGGTATCATACAGGGTGAGATAAACAACTGCAACAAAGTCAATCGCCATAATTTTGATTTTTTTTTTTTTTTAATTTTATTGAATGGAAGCAATAAATGCCGGAAATAGCATCAAATTTTAGAATAAATTTAGATTTGTTCGAATTGGTCACCTTTGCCACGAATTATGGCCTTCCAACGGCCAATGAAACCGTCACATGCTGTCCGAATGTTGCTCTGCGGTATTTTGGCCCATTCCCTGCGAAGCGCTTGCTTGAGGTGACCGACACTTGGGTATTTTTTGTGCCAACCTTATTTTCCAAAATACTCCAGACACAATAGTCCAACGGATTGGTATCCAGAGATTTTGGTGGCCATTGTGCGCTGGAAGTAAAGCGAGGAACCTCATTTTGTAACCATTCTTGGGTGGCGCGTGCTGAGTCCTGTTGGAATGTCCAAGGTCTGCGGCCAAAATGTTTGCGTGCCCAAGTCTATAATACACCCTCCAGAATATTTTCGCAATAATATTCGGCATTTATTCTGATGCCTGGTTGATTAATAAGAGCGGAGAGCGATTATCAGCTTTTATGGCGGCCCACACCATCACCATGGCCGTCGTCTGAGTTCTGGTGGCCAACCGAAGGTGCACATCATTTTGTTTGTTTACAAACTGCTGGACAACGAATGTTTTCTCATCGGAGAAATCCAAATTCGGCAGTTCACCACTTTCGGCCAAGCGAAGCAACTCTTTAGCTCTTTTGAGTCTATTTCCTTTCTGTTACGGTGTAAGTTCTTGCACTTTTTATACCCTCCACCATACTATGGATATATAAATTTTGTCATTCCGTTTGTAACTCCTCGAAATACTCATGTCAGATCCAACAAAGTATATATATTCTTGATCAGCGTGAAATTCTAAGACGATTTAGCGACATTATTTAGCGGAATCGTTCCAAATTTGGCATTTGAAGTTCGTAATAGATACTTCAGCCCATGCCAGAAATGGTCTGTGCAGGTCCACGTCTTCGTATAGCCCCCATATAACGATACCCCCCGATATTCGGTATTTTGATGATTTTAGCGACATTATAAACGTCGTCGTATAAGCATTTGGTACTTTTAAGATTTTAACAGAATTTTTAACTGAAATTGCCAAATTTGTACCAAATGGTGGAGGGTATTAAAAGTTCTGCCCGGCCGAACTTACAGCGTTTTTACTTGTTGGAAATTCAATGGCTTTACCCCGAGCTCATTTTTCAATATATGCCGAATGGAATACAGCTCACGAGCCATTTGTCGGCTTCTTTACTTTTCGAATTATTTCTATGTCACGGTAATGAGGGATGGTACGAGACACAAAAATTTATTTCATGCACATTTAAATGCTGGAGAGCTCTAACGATAGCCACTTGCCAAAAATATAAAAAAATCACACTATCACGCTTGAATTTCATCACGAATAAAAATTTTCTGGAAAGTTCTCACCAAAATGCTTTTTCAATTTGTAAATTGAAAAAAAAAAAAAAAAAAAACATTTTCATTTCACCTCCACACACTAACCTCAACCTATGGTAATTACAATGTTCAATGTGAGAATTCTACCCAGCAAAAAAAAAAAAAACTCTTCATAATGAATGGCGACAATTTCCATTTTCGCTTCATGACACAAACGAAAGGAAAATCCCATAATATTTTATTAAAACTGGTGCGCAAAAGAGATACAAAAGAAACAACAACAAAAAATATAACGAAACAATATAAATAAATTAATATTATCGCACAATTGAAGATGATTTAAAACAAATAAAATTACTCTCGTTGTTATTGTCATTAAATGGGGAGAAGCGAAATAAAAAAAAAAAGAAGGCGAATTACAATACAATAACAAACGCAAAAAACCAAAAATGGGCGAAAACAATACAAAATATATAATGACTATAAAAGAAAATACATTTACACAATAATTTTTCGATTATCACAGGAAAACGTACGAAAGCACACATACACACAAACACATTAAATAGCCAAAAGATGGACAAAACCAAAAACAGGCAGACTGACAGACAGACTGATAGACATAACGTAACAAGATTATAAATTGCTTTTAAATGAACCGGCCGGCCGGTAAGTACGACGAAGATGATGATGATATACCGCCGTGTCGTCTAAATGGCCAAAGGCAATGTCAATGGGAAAAGCACAGCAATTTCAATGGCGTACATACATACACACATATACATATTTTAATAGCTGATAGCTTCAATGAGAGAAGAAGAATTGTAATTGTAAGCTTTTTTTCCACATAAAGCAGACAATTAAAATTTTATGTGTAATGATTGTTGTTTTGTCTTCATTCTGGGAAAGCTGGAATATAAAAAAAAATTAAATAAACAGATTTCTAGACAAGAAAATTTAATGTGTTGTTTGAAATGGGATTTACGGAGAGAGGGAAAGAGAGAGCGCGCGATGTGAATAATACCCAATTTATTATGGTGATTTACAGATGTAATTCTTAGAACGTTTATAAATAACAAGCCTCCTAATAGATTACAAAATCGAGTGGTGTGTTGACCGATTTGTACAAAAAGCACTCTTGAAGTTTATTATTTTGTACACAAAAAAATATTCATTTATTGTATGAATAGTGTATAGAAAGTTTTGTATTTTATGAACACAATTCATAAAACATCCTGAACACAATTCATAAAGCATCCTGGGGGAGAGAAAGGGGGAGAAAAAATATTTTAATCGACGGACAATATTATATTTTACATTCTATTTTAAGCAACTTTGATTTTCGTACAGGAAATGTGATCATATTCATACATTGTAGAATCGAATTATTTACAAATATTTTGGTTTTATAAAAAAAATTAGCTAAACCCAGTGCCCTACGCTACCTCTTTTGAATTTTTATGCATTCACAATTTTATATACGAATATTTTTGGTTTACTAAAAAAAAGTAAATAAATAAAAATAAAAAATAAAACTAATTCAAATATTTAAAAATAAGTAATTAGAGTAATACCTAAAAATAACTCGGTCTACCAACGTGTGAACACGCCAGGAACAGCTGACCATGAAGAAAAGCAGGAACATGCCAGATTTAGTCCGCATACACGAAGGGTTTATCCATCGGATTTAATAGTTTCATAGCAAATTACAAACGTCCAGGAAACTGCAATCTTTTGAAGTTGAGTGCCATTTCTGTTGCTATTAGAGTATTAGAGGAAGCAACATACAACAGTAACAATAATAAGTTAATAATAATAAATTAAATTGTTGTGTAGTTTTTATTGTTAGCCTAATACCAATGCAAAGGCGTTGAGGGGCAATACTTCTTAATAAAATCATATCCCAATCTGAACCGATTTCCATATAATTGGACAAAACTTATTTTTATACCAAATTCCGTTACACCTTCCATATTTCATTCAAATTGGAGGTACATGCCGTGTTTGGTGGATCAAATATGTGAATCCCACCCTTAACCGATTTCTAATTATTTTGTCAAATTTACTATTGCAACTAACGCATTCTGAATTTTATTAAAATCAGACATACATGTAGTGTTTGGTGCTTAACATTCATGAAATCGGCTGTAATATATATACAGGGTGAGATAAAAAAAACTGCACAAAGTCAAACGCCATAATTTTTACATTTTTTTTTAAATTTTATTGAAAGAAAGCAAAAAATGTCAGAAATAGCATAACATTTTAGAATGAGTTTAGATTTGTTCGAATTGGTCACCTTTGACACGATTTATGACCTTCAAACGGCCAATTAAACCGTAACACGCTGCCCGTACCTTGTTCTGCGGTATTTTTGCCCATTTCCGGCAAAGCGCTTGCTTGAGGTGATCGAAACTTTGGTATTTTTTAGTGCCAACGATGCTCTTCAAAATACTCCAAACACAATAGTCCAACGGATTGGTATCCGGAGATTTTGGTGACCATTGTGCACTGGAAATGAAGCGAGGAACCTTATTTTGTAACAATTCTTGTGTGGCGCGTGCTGAGTCCTGTTGGAATTTCCAAGGTCTGCGGCCAAAATGTTTGCGTGTCCAAGGCCTTAATACGCCCTCTAGAATACACCGCGATAATTTTCGGAATTTATTCTGATTAATACGAGCAGTTGATTAATACGAGCGGAGAGCGACCATCGGGTGTTATGGGGGCTCATACCATCACCATTGCCGGTGCTTGAGTTCTGGTGGCCAACCGAAGGTTCACTTTTTCTGTTGACCTCTTTTGCAAGTAAACACGATCATTTTGTTTGTTTACAAACTGGTGGACAACGAATGTTTGCACTTTTTGGAATTTCAATGGCTTAACCCCGAGCTCATTTTTGCCGAATGTAATATTGCGTATGCTCAGTTCACGAGCCATTTTTTCGGCCACTGCGACGCGGTTTTCGATGAAGTCGCTTCTTTACTTTTTGAACCATTTCTGCTGATGTAGCTGTTTTCTTCCGTCCACTTCCTTGCGTCGGGCTACGCTACTAGTATCACGGTAAGGAACGATGGTACGAGACACAAAAGATTTATTCACATTTAAATGCTGGAGTGCTCTAACGATAGCCACTTGTGGTTTTCCAGCCAAATATAAAGAAATCATACTATCACGCTTGAATTCCCTCACGAATAACTTTTTTCCTGAAAAATTCTCACCAAAATGCTTTTGTATGCTTGTAAACAATATAATAAGCCGTCACTGGAATAATTTTAACCGCTGTCGGACGAGTGGCTTAGAAATGACAGCAGTCTAAAATTAGTTGCAGTTTTTTCATCTCACCCTGTAGTACCTACCATTCAGTATTTTTTGTACAATTACAGTACACGTATCCCAAACTACCTACATATGTCCAGGCCACACATGAACAGCGACCTTAATATCAAATTTTTGATTTCAAACACTATCTGTTTGTCCAATACCAAGTTGTAAAATTTCAAAACCACCTTTATATATCAAACATATTCTCCAACTTTGATTCTAACACCAAATTTCAAGTTGTTAGCTCTTTCCGTTCATATAATACAAAATGGTACAATTTTAGAAGTTTAGTACCATTTTAGAACGTTTCGTAAATATAAAGATCGCATTTTTCAAAAATCTTTAATACACTCATCCGGCACTCCATCAGTTATTCTCTACCCAAAGTAAAAGTTCCGATCATTCCGTTTGTCCAATAAAAAGTATTTATTTTTTATTACATTTCAGTACTTTTTGCGTCCTTTTAGTACGAATTTCCCTTGGGATATCATATGATCGGCCCCGCTCGCCCGTATCTTTTCCTTACTTATTTTTATAAAATTTTTGTGTTCTTTTTTTATTGAGACTGGAAGGTAATATAAAATTGAGATTTAGGCGAACAGTGTCAAAGGAGGACATGTTCTGCATGAAACCTCCACGATTTTGAAAAAGACTTACAAAATAGAACTACAATCCTGCAATGAGAAAGTCCCATCCGAAATCCGATCAATTGTCTCATAAAATGAAATTTTTCTTTGAATGCCAATATTATATCCATTAATAAAAATACCATTTAAATTTTTACAAAAATTAAACGATGTCCAAAGATTGGATTATATCAGTTACTCCCTCTGAGAATTATCGTGCACTTTAACCAGATAGACATGCATAAATCTAGTATTATAATTATTTGACCATTAATTGAAATACTTACATTGATAAAGTACAATTTCCCCTTCAACCGCAACCATGGTTATCTCTCGCCGAACAAAATTTCCCCGTTACTTTACAACATTTCTCCACAAAGTACTACTCCCCCAAATGCATGATTATATCTTAACAACATATTATTCATTTCAAAAATATTTATTGATTATTGGAGCAGAAAAAGAAAACCCTCCACCCCCTTGTTTACTTTCTTGTGGTGGGTGTTAACCCACCGATTCCGCTTTAACTTAAATACGCAAATCGAAAAAAAATTGATTACAATACCTACATATGTATATACATATATTGAATGACAACAACAGCAAACAATCGAAGTGAAATCATGGAAAATTCAAATCAAATTGAGACAGTCATTCGAAATGGAAATGACAATAACGTGAAAATAAAATCTATATTTGTTGATAATTTTGCTGATATTGGCATTTCAATTCTTCTCCCTTTTTTTCCAATGAATGATTGGCCTTTATGTATTTATAGATTTGTCCTACTGATTACAAAAGCCATTGGAGATGGATGGGGGGTGCATTGTGCGTTCTAGACTCACTTTACTATGCAAATAAGTGTGTGACTTGTGTGGCCTTATTAATATTACACTGTGTAGTATGAAGTGTTGTATGTGGGGGGTGGAAGAGGGGGTAGTTGCTGACTGGGGTTGAAACTGTCATTGCCTCATTTCCATTGCCTATCTGCATGAAATGTAATTTAATTAAATATAATCTGATAAGTTATAGGGATCATCGTTATTTAGTAATAAAACGAATGTAAACATTAATCAATTCTGTGAAAGGGTTTCAATAAAAAACAATTGATGAAATAACGTGCTGCCTACAATCGAGCAATTTGCTAGTGGGTCGGTCGGTCAGTATTAATACGATAAGGCGGGAATTATATTGAGAACATTTCTGTGCGCATTAAAAATATTGAAATGGGAATTCCGTTTTGTACCCTCCAGGATTCTATGGTGGTTATATTAATTTTGTCATTCCATTTGTAACTCCTCGAAATACTCATGATAGACCCTACTAAGTATACATATTAAGGATCAGCGTAAAATTCTAAGACGATCTAGCGATTTCCGCCAGTCTGTCTGTTTATATGTCTGTTGTAATCACGCTATCTTTCAAACTAATTGAGGTAGAAGGCTGAAATTTTTCCCACATGGGTATTTTGTCAGTAGGCTGGTACTACAGTCAATTAGAAATAAAAATTGTCTTCGTTTAGACCGCATATAATGTTACCTCCCTTTATTCGATATTTTGTTTTAAATTTCGTATTTGAAGTTCGGAATCGATACTAATGGTAATGGCAATGCAGATCCATGTCTTAAGCAGTATTTTTTGACGTTTTTTTATAACTTTGTCATTCCGTTTGTAACTCCTCGAAATACTCATGTCAGACCCAACAAAGTATATATATTCTTGATCAGCGTAAAATTCTAAGTCGATTTAGCCATGTCCGTCTGTCTGTCTGTCCGTCTGTCTGTTGTAATCACGCTATCTTTCGAACGAATTGAGATAGAAGGCTAAAATTTTGCACACGAGTAATGATAGCCTTATCATTGTAGTATATATTTATATAATATCTTTTAATTATATCTTATTTCTATTCTTACTACTTGTTTATTTTACACTTTGAAATATTAGAAATAACAATAACTACATAATTTTATTTGTTACAATAATTTTTCATTTTTTGTTAATTTTGTATTATCTTTTGAAAAGAAAAGAAATCGTTTTCTTAAATAAAAAAAATATTATTTTATTTGATAAAATAACTACAATTATTGGAAATAAATAATTTAATTAATACATCTTACATAACTGGCGCAGTCGAGAAAAACGAACCTTCCATTGAAAACTCAAGTTTTAGTGGACAAATAAAGATCAATTAATTCCGGAGTTACAAGAAGTATTATGGAATCTGGTATCAATACAAGCAACAACAACGTCCAATTATCCCTAGTTCTCTCTGTGAACGATGTCCTGAAGGATGCACAACGAATTAGTGAGTTTAGAGGGGACAATTCTTATGCACTCTCATCCTTTTTAAGGGAAGTTGATACGGTACTTTCATTGATTGAATCCAACGCTGAAGCAAGCAATTACATATTCAATAGAATAATTCTTAATAAGCTACAAGGAGAGGCCCTCCATGTGATCAGATCTTTGGGACCCAATCCGATATGGAATGAAACGAAAAAGGCTTTAATACAAAATTTTGGAGTAAGAGAATCATTCCACCAATTATTTCAAGAAGCATTTGGAGCAAAAAATAACGGTATTGTGAGCTATTATACACATTTATTATCAATTTTATGTAAGATCAACGAAAAGTATGAATACGATTCTGAAAAACCTATAGAGTTTAGTCCTGAACATGCAGAGAAAATAATTTTGAGAACTTTTATTAATAATATCGATGTAAATTTGGCTTCCGTTGTTATTAATAGAAACATATCAAAATTAAGAGATGCATATAATTTGCTTGAAGAACAGGGTCTAATTAGAATTAATATGCAAACACAATTTAACAATAATCATAGTACAAAATACACAAACCAAACACAACATACCCAAAATGCAACAATTTCAAGAGGGGGAATGAAGTATAGAAATCAAGTACAAAATAGACCATCAGGTTCATATATGAGCAATTCGAGTTACAATAATTATAATCCATATTACAACAAACAAAATCTTAGCTTTCAAAATTTACCAAATGCATATTATAGTAACAATAACAGTATGCAAAGAAAAAGCACACAACACAATACCCAATATCAAAAAAGTAACGATATGGAGATCGACCACATTAATTCAGGAGTTCATTGTGAAAATAAAAGGGAAGATCACTTAAATTTTCATTTAACAGCCTCAAAAAGGCACTTCCAATAATCATCCTTACAATAGGAAAAAACACAATTAAAGCTTTAATTGACACAGGTTCCACAACGTCACTACTGAATGAAAACAAATTGTTAGAATATGAAAGGAAACGTTTAAAGGAAAGAATATATTTTTCATCATTAAACAGTAAAACAGACATTTTGTATGAAATTATAACTAATTTACCCATAGAATTTGGAGAAAATGCAACTATGTCATGGAAACTTACAAATTTTGGCGATAGGCATTTTGACGCTATTCTTGGACAAAATATTTTACAACCACTAGGAGCAAAAATAGACTTGGAAAACGATATTTTGATTATTAATGGGAAAACTGTGCCAATTTTTAAAAACTGTCCATACGAATCAGAAGAAATATATCAATTAGAACATCTTAATATCGATGAAAAGGTAATGAAACACTTGTTTTCTGGTCTGAATGACGAGGAAACAAGAGCTTTAGAAAGAACTTTGGACTCTTTTAGCGATTTAATTTACACTGAAGGCCAAATACTAGAAAATACTAATGTTATTCAACATGAAATAAAAACGACAACAGATAAACCTATTTATACTAAAATGTACCGTTACCCTCATATTTATGAAAAAGAAATTTTAAATCAAATAGAAGATATGCTGAAACAGGGAATTATAACTGAAAGTAATTCACCCTATAATAGTCCTTTATGGATAGTGCCAAAGAAAGAGGACTTTTCTGGAGAAAAGAAATTTCGGTTAGTAGTTGATTATCGCAAATTGAATGAAATTACAATAGATGATAAATTCCCAATACCCAATATAGATACTATTTTAGACAAAGGACTTAGAGCAGATAAATGGAAATATACGGATTTATATATCATCAAGAGACCTGGAGAACAATCTGGAGAAAATTCTCAATGAAAATATGTTTAAAGGGAAGATTGGAATATATACCGAGTTAGATGACCACAAATACAATACTCTTCAAGATAAATTAAAAGAATTATTTGAAGGGAATATATCTGTTAAGTTTGTTAGATGTTCCTACTTCGCAAAAGATTTAAATTCAGAAGATGAAACATACGAGCAAATTAGTCATTATCACAAACATGAAACCGGACATACTGGTATTACAGAAAACTATGAAGGATTAAAAAGAAACATTTATTTTCCTAATTTAAAGGTACTGATACAAAAATATATAAATAATTGCGATATTTGTAGTAGATCAAAGTTTGACCGTAAACCCATAAAAGATAAATTCAAATTAACCGAGACACCCACAGATAAAGGACAGATCATTCACATGGATATATATACAAATTCGAAATCTAATTTTTTAACGTTCATAGATCGATTTTCCAAATTTGCCACCGCATACTATTTAGAAGATAGAACTAATCAGACAATAATTGAGAAACTACGGCTATATAAATCACAAAAAGGATATATTAAGAAGTTAATAACAGATAATGAGTTCAAAAGTATAAACCTTAGAGAATATCTTAGAAATGAAAAGATAGAGTTACATTTGGTAAAATCGAATACACATACAGGTAATTCTGATATAGAACGTTTACACAATACTCTCTCAGAAAAAATTAGAATCTTATTTATAGAAGAACCATCATTAGGAATAAAAGATAAAGTATATAAAGCAATTGAATATTATAATAATAGCTACCATTCAACTACTAAAGAAAAACCATTAGTCATAGAATTCGGAGAATGTGAGAAAAAGGATATTTATAATAGAATTTTAGAAAACAAAAAGAATAATATTCATAAAAAAAATGTAAATAGGGAAAATTATAACGAAAATAGAGAAATGGGATATATTAAAAACTATAAAGCAGTCAGGCATAAGGAACAGCCCAAATTTAGGTTCAGTTATTTACGAAATATTCATAACCAAAACATAAAACGTGAAGCCAAATACAATAGAGTTGTAAATACAGATCAATTTGTCTAATGAAATTTTGTAAATTACACTAAATTCAATTCTTTTAATATTGTATGACTTGTTTTAAGCACACTAATTTCTTAACGTAATTTCTTGTAGAAACAAATCTATCATACTATGTTACCATTTAATGGGGGAGAAGTAATGATAGCCTTATCATTGTAGTATATATTTATATAATATCTTTTAATTATATCTTATTTCTATTCTTACTACTTGTTTATTTTACACTTTGAAATATTAGAAATAACAATAACTACATAATTTTATTTGTTACAATAATTTTTCATTTTTTGTTAATTTTGTATTATCTTTTGAAAAGAAAAGAAATCGTTTTCTTAAATAAAAAAAATATTATTTTATTTGATAAAATAACTACAATTATTGGAAATAAATAATTTAATTAATACATCTTACATAACTCACGTGTTTATTTTTCCAGTAGGCAGGTTTAGTTCGTAAATGGGCCATGTAGTCCATGTGGGCCTTCGTATAGCCCCCATATAACGGTACCTCTTTATATTCGATATTTTGATGATATTAGCGACATTATTCACCGGAATTATTTCAATTTTGGTATTTGAGATTCGTAATGGATGGTACAGCCTATGACAGAAAATTGTCTAAGCAGGTCTAGGTCTTCGTATAGACCCCATATATCAGTACCTCCCTATATTCGGTATTTTGAGGAGTTTTGGTACAATACCCACCGAAATTTTTTGAGATATCGTATTTGACGTTATTAATGGATGCTATAGCCTGAGACAGAAAGTTGTCTATGCTGTCTATCCCTATATACGATATTTTGATGATTTTAGATACATTATTCACCGTTTATTTCAAGTTTCGAATTTGAATATGGTAATGGCTAATGGCAACCAATTACGTCGTACAGACCCCAATATAACGGCAATATTCGGTATTTTTAAAATTTAATAGAATTTTTTAACTTACTACTTTTTAAAATGTTTTATTTTTTTTTTTTTTTTTGAAAATTTCAAATCCCCTTCAAAAGGGTGGAGGGAATTAAATGTTCGGGCCGGCAGAACTTATTTGCTACTTTACTTATTCATTAAATAAGACTGTGCGGCAAAAATTCAAGTGTTAATAATTACGGGGAAACTTCGGGATTATGAAAGTAGAGTTAACAAGTTAAAAGGTGTAAATCGGTTTTGCCGACAGATGTATACCCTCAGCTAATGTTCGACTATTTAAATATATTTTGACTTCTGTTATGATTATTCAAATTGTTGACCCCCAAAGGAGTAGGTATTGATATGGGTAAAATTACAAGAAAATCCAACATTTATATCCAATTTTAACTGAAATCATAAATTCCAGATTCATCTCAGGTTTCTGGTTGAGAGAACTATTTAGAAACAGCAAGCCGCTGACTTATTTCGCAAGGTATGACAGGTAAAAGTATTGAAAAATGTCACCCTTTGTAGGTGAGATACCAGAATGGATACGCACATATATATCATCTTCCCAACAGATCTTGTGTTCACAAAAATTTTTGTATGTGTGAAAGTTCAGGAGTTTTATGCTTATTTCGATATGTTTGAGCGTTTTGTTTTCAAATTCTTGAACCCTATGTGGGGGAGTTACGAGAAGAAATGGTCGGATCTCTACCATCTTTATAACAGATCTTGTGTTGATGGAAATATTTAGACGTATCATATCTGAAGGGAATCGGATGTTAATTTCGCGTTTTATGAGCTTCGTGGGTATTCAAAATTTTGATCCTTTGTGGGGGAGGTACCAGAAAGAGTGGATCGATACATCCCATCTTCACATTAGATCTTGTGTTAGGAGAAATAATGGGATGTGTTAAATATGAAGTTAACTGGATGCTCATTTCGGATTTTATGATCTTTTTGGTTATTCAACACATTAACCCTTTGTGGGGTAGGGGAAGGGCGGTTGATACTGTCCATTTCCACACCTTACCTAGCACTGACACTGATTGGGGTTTTGCAAAGTTGTAGAAAAATCAAATGATTCTTTCTCTTCCTATGAGGTCAATTACATATTTTCTATGAAAAAATTGAGCTTATGTGGAGGAGTTACCAGAGGGAGTGGACCAATTTTGCCCATATCAAAACTCGATCTGAGTTTGATAATGAAATTACGATGTACCAAGTTTGGACCAAATCGGATACTCCCTGCGAGAGTTATCGTGCGCACCAGCCAGACGGGCGGACGGTCGGACAGACGAATTTGGTCCAAGGAGACCTAGGGTGGTCACGTTTTGACCGTACCGCATGTTTAGGGGTCTTCTAGGATCTATAGTAGAATTGTATGGCAAATAATTTTGTAGAATATTTTGACCTGCTATGAACCCGCTTAAGGGGAGTTTATAACAATATTTTAGAAAAAAGGACCAAAAATACTCCTTTGTTGCCTCTTTTGTGGGTTAAATATTCCTCAAATTGTTATCAGTATTCTTGCCGAGGTCACAATACCAGAAATGCACTGATTGCGAGGAATCCTAATACGAAAATGTTCAAAAATATGGAACTGGGGCCAAATGCTTATTATCAGCCCAAGTGGAGTGGATTTTGTCACATCAGAACAAATTCAGTCTAGAAGCGGGAACTTCAAATTTGTTAAAAATCGTTTTGGATATAACTGGAACTTAAGTCCCCCACATTCGTAATATGCACTCCACACGAATGGTATTTGGTACCAGATATCAGATACATCCCAGAAACACATCTCTCAAATTTTATCGAAATCGGTTCAGATTTGGATTTAGCTTCCTTACATATATCTTCATCCGATTTCACGGTCATTGTGCTCCTAATTTGAAATATCATCCCAAATTAAAGGAACCTTTGCACATTCAACCGAATTTTTCCATTTGGTGAAACTCATTTCCCATATATCTATTGCTCCGACATATATTTTTAAACATAATCCTTCTCCATATATTAGTTCCTTTGATTCCAAATTATAACTGCTCTGAAGGCGTAATACGCATTCAAAAAAGGTTCAAATTTACATAAATTCCCAACAAAAACGTTTATTTGTTACGGGTAGGCAATCACACCCGCCCGACTTTTGACATTTCTTTACTGGTTTGCCTTTTTATCATCTTTTACAGGTTTTCGGGCTCGTTTGATATGTTTTATTAATACCTTTTCGTTACGAATCTTCAAAAACCCAGACCATCTTCAAAAACCCAACACGCACAGGGTGTTTTTGCAGAACTGCACCAACCTTGAAAATAAAAATTTTGAAAAGCCATAATAAATTTAGCCCCATTAGTAAAATCTCAAATCGGATTATATTTCACCTTCAGAGTATTGAAAAAAAAAAAAAAAAAACGTCCTTGGTCTTCCGAATTGAGTACATTTCATGAATTTTGTACATAAAGCCCGCACACATTTCCTATCTCTCCATGGCAAAAATTGAATAGCTCACAAGCGCTGTTAGAGATGTTGAGATAATTACTTCCTATAACATTTAATGATGTTGATTTAATCAACAATTGCTTTTTTATTTTTTTTATTTTGTTTTAAAATATGTTCAAATACAGTCAATCCATCAGATATTGAGGCAAACACTTGAAAAGCACTTTCATAAAATCAAAAGCGTGCTTTGTTTTTGATCACATTTTGAAAAAAAAAAACAACAACAACAGCTAGTGCTAATTAATCTGTCGTTTTGCTTTGTTAGAGATTTAGCAAAGCATAGCTCTTCCTTTGTATTGCAAAATCAGTCATTTAAATGAATTGCGGTTTTTTTTTTTTGCTGCTCTTAAGTAAAAACAAGATATTTCTAGATATTTATTTCTAAACAAAAATCTCAACGTTAGAAAAATCCCATGAATTTAAGTTGAGATTTTTAATTATTTCTTGTTGCCATATTGTATACGTCATAAATGTTCAAATTTACTTTGAAATCATTAAATGAAACGTGCGATTTGTTAAATCATCTCTTTCTGTGCAAAACACATCATTATGGAAATAATTTCTATGATGTCTTAAATTCTTCGTTTTTCAGTTTTGTTTTTTTTTTTTTTTTTTTTTTTTCATTGCAAATTTTTAATGGAAACCACCATTTTCGATTTCTTGGAATTTTGATTTTTAGTTGTTTTTCTTTTTTTCGATTTTCTTAGTTTTGTTCTTTTATTCAAAGTCTTTTGGAAGTTGGTCAAGTTCGTTTGGTTTGACTTTAACTCCAGTTTTACGAACTGGTTTGCTCTTGCTCTGAGCCGTAGCCAGCCGTATATTTTTCTTGCCACGCCATGTTGCTGCTATTTTTTGTCATTTTTTAACCTCTCTGTCGTTTATTTTACTTTGAATTTAATTGCCTGTTTTAAGAAAATTTCGAAAAAAGAACAAAATCAAGTTTAAATAGACATTATTTGCTCTTATCTTTTATTGCAAGTCTTTAATCAAATATCTCGAGTTTGCTGTTTCGATTTTGTATTTCAATTTTTTGGAATGTATTCTGAAATCAGTTTTTTTTAAATAAAAGTATTAGAAATTCAATGATGTAAATGTTGTATTTGTCAAAATCGCATAGGTATTTTTGTTTTTCAAATTTCTTGACATATGAGAAATTTTTAAAAAATTGAATAATAATAGCTTCAAAGTGCATTTATCAATTTTAATGGATTTCTCGTAACCAAAAACTTTTGTGGTACCCACAATTATATCTTAAGTATTCTTAAACATCGCGCAAAATTCATACTAAAAGGGTATGAAAAGCACACAAATGTACTAAAAACTGAATATTTTGCATTGAACAACCGGAGTGATGTATAATTCTGCAACAAATGGTACTATATTTGGTATTGGGTGAAGGGATACAAACAAAATTTGAAGTCACTGATGAAGTGCAGTGCAGGATGTAAAAGGGGGTTTTGGAATTTCGAGTTTTCAGATTACGAAAAGTTCTAAAATGGTACCATTTAGTATTACGTAAACGAATAGAGCTAAAAACTTGAAATTTAGTGTGAAGATCAAGGTTGGAAAGCAAGTTTGATATATACATTTGGTTTTGGAAATGTAAGCTAAGTGTTCGAATGTATTGGGGTCCCTATTGGTGATAGGTTCGTGGTAAGGAAGTGGGTCTAGATATGTGTACCACAAGTACACGAAAAGTACTAAATAGTACTATGTTTGGTATAATTTGATATTGAGTGAACAGATTTCTTTAAATTTCATTTTGTATTAGAATCGCTGTGATTTCGGAAGTGTGTATATATTTGATATTGAGTAAAGGGATAGTGATAAAATTCTGAAATTTTATATGGATGTCACCGTTTGTGTGGTTTTGGAAATGTTTACTATATAGTTCGAAATACACTAAGTGGTATCAAATTGGGTATTGGGTGAAGCAATAGAACTGGAATCCTGAAACTTGGTATTGATGTCTCCGTTGGTATCTGAAATTGAAATATTGAGATGGTTTGGGAGATGTGTACCATAATTGTACGAAAAGTACGAAATAGTAATAAATTTGGTATTGGGTGAGAATTGAGCTGGAGAAAAATCACTAATGAAAATCGAACAGTAATTTCCACTTTTATGCAATTTTTAAAGGGGGTAGCAAAAGGAGAGGCAGGCTATATATACACATCAGATTACTGGTTGAGAGAAATATTTGAATATACGAAGTTTAAAATATATTGCTGACGTGTTAACATGTGAAAGATTTCATCCATCTTAAGACTCTTTATATCCTTATAAGGGGACTGTTCCAGAAAGGTGGTCCATATGACTCATTTTCATTTCAATGATAATTGATGTAATCCAAATATCTCTATCACATTTGAAAGCTCAATGTATCTCAAAGTGTAGGGGTCCCTTTGTAAATGGTCAACAAATTATATAAGGACCTTATCAACATTTGGCCTAAGAACCCAAAACTACTTTGGAGTTTTTAATCTAAAAGCCCATTTGACATTTTCCACAAATTATTATGCCCTCCACCTCAAATTTGTTATTCCGTTTGTAACATTCCTAAATATTTGTCATAGACCGCAAAAGGAACTTATATTCATGATCAGCATAAAATTCTGAGTCGATTTAACAATGTCCGTCTGTCTGTTGAAATCACTATACAGCTCAAATTATTTGACGTACGGTTTTAAAATTTGGCATACAGGGTTGCCCATATTCGACGGACCCATCTGGCAACGCCATAACTTTTGACAGAGATGTCACATCGCTTAATGACATACCGCGTTTGAAGCGTCAGTCCAAGCAGATTTTTACCATGAACCAATACACTCCACGCGAAATAGTTGAAATTTACATTCAACGGAAGAAGTCAATTGTGAAAACTCAACGTGCTTTTAAAACATTAACAAATGTGAGAAGTGCGCCTTCTAAGAACACCATTAAGCGTTTATACGAAAAATTTTCGACTGGTAAGGCTCTTTCTAATCCGAAGAGGCCATATAAAAGTCGACCAAGGCGATCGGCTGAGAATATCGCTGCCGTACGAGCCAGTGTTGAGAGGTTTCCAAGAACATCCCAAAAACGCCGTTCTCAGCAGTTGGGCATGGCTCGGTCCACTTTACCACGGATTATTCGTGGTACAAAATTCAATTGACGCAAAGAATGTTGCCTGCGGATAAGCCTCGTCGATTGGAAAAAAACATGGGTCCGTCGAATTTGGGCAACCCTGTAGTAGTTGGCATTGTGTCTAGGATGGTTGGTATTTAAAATGAGAGATATCGGTCCACGTTTTGGGATAGCCGCCATATAAGGGTACTTTTTGATATTCGTTATTTGGATTATTTTTGCCACATTTTTTAATAGATTTGTCTAAAAATTAATATTTGTTGCTTTTAATGGATTCCAGTTCCGGTGACAAAACATTGGTTACGGTCTACATTATCGTATAGTTCCCATATTGATGATTGTTTTAGCCACATTTTTCCACGAATTTGCCTAAAATTGGTATTTGTAGTTCATAATTGGTTCTAGCTCCGATGGAGGAACATTGTACATATAGGTGCTCATTTGCGTATAACCCCCTTATATCGGTACCTCCCGATGTTCGGTATTTTGATAGTTTTACCACACATTTTTCTATGGATTTGTCTAAAAGTTGGTATTTGTAGTTCGTTATGCGTTCCAACTCAGGTGGGAGAATATTGCATATTTAGGTTTGCGTTTTATAATAGCGCACATATATCACTTCTATCGGATGTTTCGTATTTTGACGTCTTGAGCCACATTTTCAAATAGGTTTGTGTGAAATTGGGGGTTTGGACTTCATACTAGATTCTACAGCCGGCATCAGATCATTGTCCATATTGGTCCTAGTCATCCTAGTCGCATTTACCCACAAAATTATGTAAAATTTGATATTTGAGTATGACCCCCCATATATCGGCTCCAACAATTCTCCAACTGATCTTACTGGAGTTTGCAGTTTAAAGTGAAACACTTTTGAATCCGGATATTTTTCCATAAAAAAATGTTTCTTTACCAAATGGTGGAGGGTATTAGAAGTTCGACCTGGACGAACTTAATGTAATTTTACTTGTTAAAATTCGAATTGTAACATGTCTAAAAAGTTTTAGGCCAATATGGTTAAATATAAAAAAGAAGAAAATAAAAGACAATTAAAAACTCACCAAATTTTAAAAAACTAAAATCGAAATCATGCTTTTAGTCTAGAAATCAAAATTGGGGAAAATTACCCAAAGTATTTTTAAAAAATCGACGACAAAAATATTATCGAAACATCCTCGACTTTGTATATTTTCTAAACGTCAATTATTTGGATTAAATTGCTTTGTGATAAGCCACCGTTTTAATTATTGCAGTAAAATTAAATTTTATTAAACTTGTATTTAAAATTTATTATTTACGTTGCTTTTAACTGTTAAAATTAAAAAAAAAACAACATTTAGCATTATTTCCAAAGAAATTGATATTCAACAAAAATATAATCTAAACAATTTCAAAACCCATATGGTTAAATATAAATAAAAAACAATAAGAAAATAAACACGTTAACAACAATTAAAAAAAGCCCCTCAAAATTGTAAACAATAATAGCAGCCAGTTTCGTGCTAATCACAATGCATAGAAAGGCATGATATCTGATGCGGGGGGAATCACAAAAGGGGGGAATTACCATATGCTTTATTTGAAAACCAAACATATGAATACCCAAAAATATACATATGTGTGTACACATGTACAAACATGTGTACACACGTATGTATTATTAACCATATACCTTTTTATTCCCATTTATTGGCTGAGTTAAAACTCGTCATATTTCTTTTTTGTGTTTCGGTTATTTTTTTATGAAGCTTATATTCACATTTAACAAAGAAAAGCGACAAAAAAAGTATCGAAAAAGTTTTAAATAACAGCTTTTTTGTTTGACCGGCTGGCTAGACGTCATAGGCTACTAGCTAGCTGGCTAGCCTAATACGTAGGTAACAACTGTAGCAATTGTGGTAACAACCACAAAACCACAGCAACAACAATATTTGATTTTTATTTAAGTTGTTGTTTTGACGTTTTTTTCGTTTGTTTCGTTTATTTATTTTTTTTTTTTTTTTGGAAATGCCGGGAACAACACAACCAATTGTTACATTAATATCTGCTGCTGCTCATCTCCCCCTCCGAAAAGAAATTTCTCCCTTGGTTTTGACACGACCTTTCACTGGCCCCTTGCTTTTTTTTTTCCCTTCCTTCATTCATTCCCTTCTCTGTCAATTTATGATGTTGCCTCTTGTTTGTTGTTTTGGCATTTTCTTTTTTTGTTTTTATTTTTTGGTTGATTGTTTATAAAGTGAGTTCCAGTTTGTTGTTGTTGTTTTTTATGTTTCGTTATTTGTTAAGAGATGCATCAGCTGCCGTGGTGTTGTTATTGTTTTTTGGTCTTACTGCTGAGAAGATTATTAACAATTTATGTTAAACAAATAGCCATAATATAGACTCAAGTACGTACACATGTAGGTATTCGGTACTGCTAAGAGAGATATGTTTTGGCAGACAGACAGACCGACGGACAGACAGGCATACAAACAGATATTGACTGACAGCGAGATAAACTTATGTGTGGATGAGTAGATATGAACTTTCAAATAAATCTGTGTAGAACATCTGTCAGATACCTTCTTCTGTTTTGGGGGGTCTGCGTAGCTTTGCTTATGTAAAGTGGCGATAGCGATTGAAGATTTGCGTTTGAAAATGTTTATTGAAACATTAAATATTTGAAATTTTAAATCATTGAGTTAATTTACGTTGCTAATGATGAGGATGAGGTTGTGTTTCTAGCAAGGCATGAAAACACGTGGATATTTGAAGAGAGAAGCCCTTTGAGGAGTGGTGTATTATTTATTCCATTCTATTTTTTTAAAAAAGACTTAGAGAGATATATTGTCAATCTAACATGTGTTCGTATCATCTTTGCGGCTGCCAAGAATAGGCAGAAGATATTTGAAGAGACCAATATGCGACTCATTTAAAAAACTCTTTAGGATCCTACATCTTTAGACGAAATCCGTTTCGGGACATACGAAGTCGATTTAGCCATTTTCGTCTGATGAATTCGATAAATCTCGAAAAGAATATCCGGTTTGATCCAAACCCGGCAATACCTGTTTGTGGTTTAATGTGAGCCTCTATCTTGCGGTCTAACTCACAGGTGTCTTAACACCGGGTGAATATAAAGCGTCTGCCAAACATGGCAATATTGATATAATACTCCACTGCTTCGAAAAAAAAATATCTGATTAATGTGGATTGGATTTATCAGTCTATTTCATCCTGTACCCACCCTCTTCTATGGCTAGCAGTCTAATTTTCAAAAAAAAAAAAAAAAAAAAAAAAACTGATTGGCCGAGAATCTACGCAAGAAGACACAACTGAAGCTAGAATCTTGAGATTTTAAATGAGGTTAGTCTTGAGGAGCAGGCGGGATATAAGGCTGGGTTTTTGTAAATTCGTGCCAAAGGGGTACGAAAAGTTCTAAAATGAACTAAAAATTAAATACTTTGTATTGGAGAAACAGAATAACGAGAATTCTGAAATTTCGACTAGGAGTCGCTGATGGAGTGCAGATTCTGAAATTTTAAATAAGAGTCACTGATGTGGCGCAAGATAGATGTGCCAAGGATTTTTTGGAAATTGGAACTTTTAGGTTACGGAAAGTTCTAAAATGGTACTAAACTTCTTAAATGGTACCATTTGGTATTATGTGATTTGGTATTTGGTAGATAGAGCTTAAAAATTTAAATTTTGTATGAAAATCAATTTATGGAAGTGGTTTCGAAATAGTACTATAATAGTGAAGTGTGTATAATTGTACGAAAATTACTAAATGGTACTATATTTGGCATTGGGTGAAGGGATACAGAAAACATTCTGAAATTTGCAAAAAATCAAGGTTGGGAAGTACGTTTATATATGTAGGTGGTTATGGAAATGTGTACTACAAGTGCAGGAAAAGTATTATAGCACTATATTTGGTATAATTTGGTATTGGTTTAACAGGTAGTGCTTGAAATGTGTTTCATGTGTACCCTCGAAATATGGAGGTGGTTTCGGAAATTGTGAAATGTGTATAATTTTACGAAAAGTACTAAATGGTACTATATTTGGCATTGGGTGAATAGATACAGAAAACATTCTGAAATTTGCAATGAGAGTCACTAATGAAGTGCAGGATATATGTGTACCAAAGGGTTTTTGGAAATTCTAACTTTAAGGTTACGAAAAGTGCTAAAATAGTACTAAACTTTTAAAATGGCACAATTTGGTATTAGGTGAACGGATGGAATTAAAGACTTGTAATTTGGTATGAGAATCAAGGTCGGAAAGTAAATTTGTTGGGGTCTGTGATTAAAATATGGAAGTTTCTTTTGAAATGTGTACTATATTTGCACAAAAAGTACTGAATAGTATTGGGTGAAGAAACGGGGTGGAAATCCCGAAATTTTGTGTGGAGGCCTCTGTTGGTATCTGGAAGTGATTTGTGAAATGAAATTTTGTTAAAATCTTAAAAATACCGAATATGACCATTATTTTAGGGTCTATACGACGACGTGGACCTGCATAGGCAACTTTTGTCATAAGCCATTACAATATTCAAATGCGAAAAAAATCGGTGAATAATGTAGTTCATACCGAATATAGGGAGGAACCATTATATGGGGGCTATACCAAAAACGTGGATCTGCACAGACAATTTTCTGTCATAGGCTGTAGTACCCATTACGAACTTCAACTACCAAATTTGAAACAATTCCGGCGAATAATGTCGCTAAAATCATCAAAATACCGAATATCGGGATGTACCATTATATGGGGGCTATAAGAAAACGTGAATCTACATGGCCCATTTTCAATACCAAAAGTCTTGCAGACCTAATATACATAATATACACCAATTTTATGCTGATCAAGAACATATATAGTTTATGGGGTCTAAAATGTATATTTCGAGGGGTTATAAACGGAATGACAAAGTTAATATATAAGAAAATATAAATACGATGGTAGAGAGTATAAAAAATTTAAATAAAGTATAAAACCTTTAAGGTCTGAAAATTTAGTACGATGTATGAAGTTTTGATAAAAAAAAATCCTACACTGAGCAAATTGTGCCTATTGAGAAGTAAATAGGCTTAACTCGAACTGTTGGAAGGATTCTAAAATGTTCATGTGGACTTTTCCATATCAGCCTAGTTGGTGTGATTTCCATTTTCGATAGTTACCAGAGGTTGGTGTGTTTACCTCATGTGCGATTACAGTAGAGCCGATTTCATGCTCACTTTGGAGCCATCCATTAACACCTTGGTGGTGTATCCGGCAGATTAGGCTGTGAAAAAGACAACATGATCTCAAATCACATAAATGACAAACTCCATTTTCCGATTCTTCATTTCTAAGATCAAAATTCTAATCTTGATCCATTTATGTTGACCATCATTTAAACGTTACAACTTTCCCTCTTTTAAGTCATGGCCACAGTATTTGTCATTAACTGTCGTCAACCACACCTTTCAAGGATATTTGCATCTATGTCACATCGCAAGTAACACTGTGTTCCCATGAAACAAGTGTCATCACAACTTAAGCATTTACTTCATGGAAATGGAAACGGAAGAAAAGAAAATAAAAACTGGAAAATATGTATGTTTTCAGTTTTTATTATGATTTCTATTTCAATGCCTAACCGGATCTCCGGCAGCGATTGCAGTGAGAACACAACAATGAAAAAAAAGTAACAAAAGCCCTCTAGACACATATCACAATGGGTATCTGTTCTGAAGGCACAGTTAAACATTGCAACAAAATGAACAGCTGTCTTAACTTTTCAAAATTTCTTTCAAATCAAATTTAATTTGAATGAAAAAAAAATGGGAAAAGAATTTCATCTTTAAAATAGAGCCTAGAGCTTTAAGAAACCCAAACGTTGGAAAATGAACACCACTAACCTATTATTTCATTCGGCTCAAATGTATGCTCAGCCTGACTGCCTGACTGCCTGTCATTATCAGAGCATCAACAAATGGCCCAAGTGTAGATGGCTGCCAAAGGCAGACAGCCAGCCAACCAGCCATTCTCATATGGAATATGCCACAAAAATCGAAAGGTATCTTTTTCTGATTTTATGTCATTTGTGTTGTGTAGCTGGTGGCAAAGTGTGGCAGCAAAAAGACTGAGACGACGACGAAAACTAATGTGAAACGGAGAAACCGAACGAAGAAAAAAAACACAAACTGGTGCATGACCTCGACAGTATGGTAGTGCTGTCCCAGTACCAGTAATCACCATCATTGTCGATTTGCTTTTTATTCTGCATGCATGGGCCTGTGCATGTGTGTGTGTGTCAATTAGTAAACTATACATGCAGCCTTAAAAAACCCATACCTTCTCAGATAAAAAAAAAAAAAAAAAAAAAAAAAACTGTTCGAAAATAGAATGAAAAGAGAGAAAAATGTTACAGAATTCGTCGAACACAGTTCAATGAGTTTGTTCCATAAGACCCAACAACTGTTCATTGCACAAAACTAGATTTTATGTTTTAATTTTGTTGTTGTTTTTGTTGCCTCAAAGCTATGCCATTGTTGCCTACTGTTTTTCTCAATACGTTGAACCAATAGTTGTAATTTTGTACGTGTGAAATAAATACTTCGTTTGAGGAGAGACAGTGGAGCAAACATTTAACTGTGGTTGAACATTTTATTATTAAAACAAGTAAGAAAAGGCTACAGTCGAACGGGGCCGACCGTTGAATACCCTACAACACTATAATAAACGATACTGTTTATATAGGCGAGATACTCGAAAGAATTCCACAAGATATTGTGACAAATAATAAAAGAAACCCATCAGGTTTCGTTCTCTAATTTTCGAATAATAGCAACTTAAACTAATTTGCGTAAATGGTCTTCCTAGATCTGGAACCAATCGGGCGATAAATACGACCTGCTGACAATTTTGCAGTTTTTTGGTCCATTTCAACCCCTAAATATGTTGCGATAATCTCCAAAAAGAGTAGGCTTCTATTCTGACCCTCATCTTATACCCATGCAAAATTTCGTAAGGATCGGGCCCTAAATGCGATCTGTATATGATATCCTCATATCCTAACTACTTAGTTTTGTTAGCTGTAGAAATATTACCAAATGTTTGATTCAAAATGAAAATATGCCAAAAATATGACAAAACTGAAAAATATGAGAAAATGTTACAAAATCAAAATTTTCATCGTTTTAGAGATATTTTTTGTGCGATTTTTTAGACGTTTTTTCTTTCCTGCCAAGAGGCCATTCTGAATTAATGAGAACTGTCGAAATCAGTTCAGCCGTTCTCGTCATATAAGGGATCTTTCAAGCATATCTTCTTTGATAGACATATATATCGCACATATTTTGCTATATATCCGATTTGTTGGATGTTAACATCAATGTAAAGGTCAGAAGTAACCTTGTCATAGCTTCGTGATTTCGCCGGGATTTAAAATATTGACGGTTTAATGAAAAATGTTGAATTTTTTCAACACAAAATATATGGTCTATTTTACCCGCTAAATATTATCCGATGACCACCCTAATTGGTAGGCTTCTTTCCCGCCCTAAACTCTAGTTACATACGAAATTCCGATTGGTCGATTGGTCTATAATTGCGACCTGTGTAGCTACTGCAAAATCCGATATTTTTTCAGTATTTGGTCCATTTCAACCCCTAAACATTTGGCGATCATCTCCAAAAGAAATAGGCTTCTATTCTGACCCCACCTCCATTTTAAATTTCGTGAAGATCGGACCATAATTGCGACCTGTAGAGTGATTACAAATTAACATGGACAGACGGACGAACGGACATACATAGCTAGATCGTCTCAGCTCGGCGAGATAGGAAGATCCATATATACTTTCCTATATGGGAAACCAATATTTCGAGGTGTTACATAAATTCTGGGCCAATCAAACTTATAATACCCCCAACACATAGTGTTGTAGGGTATAAAAACTAACGACCCTTCAATATCACAATTTTAGATCTAAGTGTTCTTCCAAAAAAAACTTAAAAATCTCCCTGGTTTTCCTACATTTATTAATATCGTTCATAAAAAACCAGCGAGGGTATTTCAGATTTTTTTAATGTTTAGAATGACTTGACTTTCTTAAAAAAAAATAAAATAAAAAAATTCTAAATAAACCCACAAAATTCCTAGCTTTTTGAAAATGTTTTAAAAGGTTTTGTACTTTAGAATGTCTTGGAATTCCACTATCCTAAAAACAAACGCTAAAATTCACGGCCTACGTAGTCTAAAAATCCTCACCTCAAATATCATGCCTGTGACAAAATTCGTAGAAACTAGATCAATTACAAAGACTATAAAGTTTGTGTCCTTAAAAATCTTATAATTCCACATCCTTCAAAATGCTTTCATGATCGACCTCTCATAAAAATAGGGTTTCCTTTACAAATGTATTACAAATCCACGTTCTAAGAAAAAACCCCAACAATAAATATCTTAAAGATTAACGTCCTTTTCACAGTCTTAAGAATGCACACCCTTTTAAACGGTCTTAAAACTTAAAATATCCTTAAAATACACGTCTCAGAAACCACATTCATTAAAAAGCCTTCAGTATCATTGTCCTTAAAAAGTCTTCAAATTTCATATTCTTCAAAATGTATTCCTATTAGACCTCCTCTTAAATAGTCTTAAAATGTACTTCCTCTAAACAGTCTTAAATATCTACGTCCTTTACAAATGTATTAACAAAAGTCATACCAATTAACGTCCATTAAAAATATTAAAAATATATGTCCTTCAAAAATGATGTCTAAAGGTTTTACAACTCCTCGACTTCATTTTTTTCACAAATTTACGACCTTTAAAAATCTTAAAAATCCAGATCTGTATAAATGTTTTCAAATTCCTTCAAAAATCTTTAAAATAAAAAAATCATAAATAAGTTTTAAAAATCACATTCATTGAGAAAGTCTTGAGAATTCTCGTTCTATAAAAAATCCACTTCCTTCAAAAATACTTGATAATCCACCTCCTTTAAAAATATACCTAAAATCTACGTCCCTTTCTAAAGACATTACAAATCCATGTTCCTTACAAAGGTATTAAAAATCCGCGTTTTTTGAAAATTCTAAGTCGTAAAAATATTCTTAAAAATCCACAAACAACTGTGATCGGCCGAGTCTGTACTTTAAACCCCTCCACTAATTGGAAGGAAAATGTAAAATTAGGGGTCTGATGGTACCTCATAACAATTTTCTTCACAAATTCTAGTTAAGGGTTTGATGGTACCTCTAAAAATATTCTTTAGGAAACTACGTTTTGGATCTGACGGTACCTCTAAAAATATTCTTACAAATCCTAGTTTAGGGGTTTGCTGGTACCTTAAAATATATTCTTTAAAACACCACGTTTATGGATCTGACGGTACCTGTAAAAATATTCTTTAAAAATCCCAGTTTAGGGGTTTGATGGTACCTCTAAATATATTCTTTAGGGGTTTGATGGTACCTCAAAAAAATATTCTTTAAAAATCCACGTTCATGGGTCTGATGGTACCTCTAAATATATTCTTTAGGTGTTTGATGGTACCTCAAAAAAATATTCTTTAGAAATCCACGTTCATGGGTCTGATGGTACTTCTAAATATATTCTTTAGGGGTTTGATGGTACCTCAAAAAAATATTCTTTAAAAATCCACGTTTAAGGTTCTAAAGTTACCGCTTTAAATATTCCTTAATAGTCCACGTAATGGGTCTGATGGTGTCTCTAAAAATATTCTTTAAAAATCTACCTTTATGGGTCTGATGGTACCTCAAAAAATATTTCTTAAAAATGCACAATGCACATACCTCTAAAAATATTCTTTAAAAATCCACGTTTATAGGTCTGATGGTACCTGGTGGTAGGTGTGATGGTGCCTTTAAAAATATTCTTTCAAAATTAACTTTTATGGGTCTGATGGTAGCTTTAAAAATATTCCTTAAAAATTCACGTTTATATATCTGATATACCTCTAAAAATATTCTTAAAAATTCACGTGTTGGGTCTAGGTAAGGTAAAAATGGAACCATGGATCAGATTTCCCTTCAAAAAAAAAAAAAAAAAAACTTGTTAAACATCTACGTTTTAGGGCTGATGATCCTTCTAAAATATTGAACAAAAAAATTGTGAGTCTTACGCTCCATCAAAACGAAATTATTTAAAAAATTCACTTTTTTGCTCTGATTTTTCTTAATTTTTAATTTTAATTTTAATTTCGTTTTTGGTTCTGATGGGCCTTTAAAAATATTTTTCAAAAAAAAAAAAAATAAAATAAAAAAATGACAACGTTTATAAGACTAATAGAACTTTAAGAATTCAAAAAAAAAAAAAATTATGGTTCCGGTGTTTATGGGTTTAAAATATTAAAAAAAAAAAACTCCCATTGTGTGGATCTTATTGAACTTCCAAAAATAATTTTAAAATTTTCTAATAATAATATTAATGAAATCTAGGTATGGATGCATGGACCATTATAGAAATATTCGTAATAAATACTCACCTTCCGTAAAACATACTTGTAGGTCTAATTTCATTTTTTTTATTTTACTTAATGTCCCCTAACAGAGTTGTCTCAAACGTCGATCATTATGTCTCAGTTGATCAATGAAAAATACTCATTAAAAAATCCATGACCGCAACATTAATGGCCAATAAAAAATATTTAAAAAATACCAAATTTATTAATGAAATAAGATTTTTGAAACACCGAATGTTCCAAAGTTATTTGTAAAAAAACTGAATCTTACCACTGTTAATTTTTTATATTCGTTTTTTTTTCTATTCTTCAACAAGAAACGCCTTATGAAACGGCCTTTGTTATATATGTATATGTGTATGTACTTGGAACTGTTTTTCTCTAAAGAGAGCGAAACCAATACCGGCAAATTGTGCAGGTCACATATATTCGTGGATGCCACGAAAAAAACGTACAAAGTTAAGGAGCAAAACCACGAATTCTACAAAAGAAGAAAAAAAAACCAAACTTTGGCAGTAAGAAAACTAACATCCATTAACCAAAAAAACGAAATAAAAATTGTCAAGAGTTTCTTACCAAACGAATGTAACCAACATAATGACAGTTTTGGTTGTTTGTTGCCGGTTGTTATTGTTGTTGGTTGTTTTCTTATTTGCTCTCACCGTCACTTCTGAAATACTATTTGGTTGGGTTTGTCGCGGTTTTCTGACTTTGCTGGCATTCGAAGTTGGTTGGTTGACAATTTGCTACGTTACGTTCTCTTTCTATTTTGGGGCTGGAATCTATTGACAACAGTAGCAGTTGTTAGAGTTTTTGGTTTAACATTTTTGTTTTTCATGTTTTTTTTTTTTTAATTCTCTTTCGTTTGTGGTGTTGTAAATAAAACTCTCATTGTCAGTTGTTGTTGGGTTTTTTATTTAAGTTTTGCAAATTTATTTTTTTTTTCCGGCCAGACATTCCAACATATTGAAATGAAATGAAAGAAAACAACAGACTTTCTGTCGTTAACAAGAAACAGAAACCTTAACGGTTTAATTTTAGTTTTACCAAAAGTTTTACTTAAATCGGTTTTTTTTTTCTTGACGAAAAGTTAAGCGACACACGGGCGAACAAACTAAACGCCCAAGTTTACTTTTTTGGGTGTTGTATACTGCAGCACACATTTCCATTTTTCGCTTGCATTCATTTCAAAAACCTCCAAACTTTTGTAATTTTAAAGATTTCTTCTCGGGGCCCTACCAAAAAGTAACCCTCCATTGAAGCGGAGCGAAAGGAAAGAAAGCAAGGAGAAGGCGTTGGTACTTTTACATTAAACTTCAAAAACTAGCAAAACATTTAAATAGGCCATCAAGACCCTACGGCTAATTTGTATAATGGTGATTTGAAGTTTATTTTCGGCCCCGTTTATTGATGAAAGTCTTGCAGGGTGGTGGGGAAAGTAGTGATGAAATTATAATCAGATTTATGGTTATCTTTAAAAATGTTGCTATCAAAATTGTGGTGGTGGCAAGGGATAGGGAAGTTGACTTTAGGAAAAGTAATTGCTTGGTTACAGTAAAAAAGATTCATTAAAAACAAGTAAGCAAAGGCTACAGTCGAGCGGGGCCGACCGTTGAATACCCTACAACACTATAATAAACGATACATTTTATATAGGCGAGATACTCGAAAGAATTCCACAAGATATTGTGACAAATAATAAAAGAAAACCATCAGGTTTCGTTCTCTAATTTTCGAATAATAGCAACTTAAACTAATTTGCTCATTTGCAATTTATTGGTAGATGTTGCACGTAAATTGTCTTCCTAGATCTGGAACATTTATTATTGGTTTTTGACTGAAACGCATCTATATGAGATACAGACATTTGACTATATTCTTCAATGAAATCAGCGTTCACGAAATAGTCAGAAGTGCGTCTTTCCTGGATTTGTGAATTCTCCAAAAAGTCACTGGAATTGACATTTTCGTATTTTGTCTACAAAAGTTGGCAAACTATTTCACACATTGAATATTTTTGGATGGCCATCCAAAACTGCTTGGCCTTTTGCAATGCCCGTAACCCCCATTCAAATGTGCGTGAGGATCGGGCAATAATTACGACCTGCTGATAATTTTGCAGTTTTTTTGGTCCATTTCAACCCCTAAATATGTGGCGATCATCTCCAATAAGAGTATGCTTCTATTCTGACCCTCATCTGATCCCCATGCAAAATTTCATAAGGATCGGGCCATAAATGCGATCTGTATATGATATGCTGATATCCTAACTACTTAGTTTTGTTAGCTGTAGAAATATTACCAAATGTTTAATTCAAAATGAAAATATGCCAAAAATATGACAAAATTGAAAAAATTTGAGAAAATTTTACGAAATCAATATTTTCATCTTTAGAGAGATATTTTTATGCGATTTTTTTAGACGTTTTATGTTTCCTGCCAAGAGGCCATTCTGAATTAATGAGAACTGTCGAAATCAGTTCAGCCGTTCTCGACATATAAGAGACTTTTCAAGCATATCTTCTTTGATAAACATATATATCGCACATATTTTGCTATATATCCGATTTGTTGGATGTTAACATCAATGTAAAGGTCAGAAGTAACCTTGTGATGACTTTGTGTTTTCGCCGGGATTTAAAATATTCACGGTTTAATGAAAAATTTTGAATTTTTTCAACACAAAATATATGGTCTATTTTTCCCGCTAAATATTATCCGATGACCACCCAAATTGGTAGGCTTCTTCCACTCCCTAAACTACAGCTACATGCGAAATTCCGCGTCGATTGGTCTATAATTGCGACCTGTATAGCTTCTGCAAAATCCGACATTTTTTCAGTTTTTGGTCCATTTCGACCCCTAAATATTATGCGATCATCTCCAAAAGAAATAGGGTTCTATTCTGACCCTAGCCCCACCTCCATTCTAAATTTCGTGAAGATCGGGCCATAATTGCGACATGTAGAGTGATTACAAATTAACATGGACAGACGGACAGACGGACGGACGGACATACATAGCTAGATCGACTCAGCTCGGCGAGCTAGGAAGATCCATATATACTTTCCTATGTGGGAAATCAATATTTCGAGGTGTTACATAATTTTTGGCCCAATCAAACTTATAATACCCCCAACACATAGTGTTGTAGGGTATAAAAACAACGTTTATGGCCATCAGTATTTTTTTCAAAACCTTACTATCTGATTGAATGGTGCCTCAACTCTTTTTGAAATTCCATGTTAATGTTTATGCGTCCAATGGAACATCCAAAAATATTTTTAAATAATCCACGTTTGGTAACTCTAAAAATACTTTTAAAAATTTATGTTTGGTAATATTTTAAAAAATCCACGTTTGGTAATATTTTAAAAAATCCACGTTTGGTAATATTTTAAAAAATCCACGTTTGGTAATATTTTAAAAAATCCACGTTTGGTAATATTTTAAAAAATCCACGTTTGGTAATATTTTAAAAAATCCACGTTTGGTAATATTTTAAAAAATCCACGTTTGGTAATATTTTAAAAAATCCACGTTTGGTAACTTAAAAAATATTTTTAAAAAAATCCACGTTTGTTAACTATAGAAATATTTTTTAAAAAATCCACGTTTGGTAACTCTAAAAAAATATTAAAAATATTTTTAAAAAAATCCACGTTTGTTAACTCTAGAAATATTTTTTAAAAAATCCACGTTTGGTAACTCTAAAAAAATATTAAAAATATTTTTAAAAAAATCCACGTTTGTTAACTCTAGAAATATTTTTTAAAAAATCCACGTTTGGTAACTCTAAAAAAATATTAAAAATATTTTTAAAAAAATCCACGTTTGGTAACTCTAAAAATATTTAAAAAAATCTACTTTTGTTAACTCTAAAAATATTTTTAAAAAAATCCACGTTAGCTAACTCAAAAAATATTTAAAAAAATCCACATTTGGTAATATTTTAAAAAATCCACGTTTGGTAATATTTTAAAAAATCCACGTTTGGTAACTTTAAAAATATTTTTAAAAAAATCCACGTTTGTTAACTATAGAAATATTTTTTAAAAAATCCACGTTTGGTAACTCTAAAAAAATATTAAAAATATTTTGAAATAAAATCCACGTTTGGTAACTCTAAAAATATTTAAAAAAAATCCACGTTTGGTAACTCTAAAAATATTTTTAAAATATCCACGTTTGGTAGCTCTAAAAATATTTTTAAAATATCCACGTTTATGGCCCTAACTCTAAAAATATTTTTTTAGAGTTACCACGTGTGGTAAATCTAAAAATATTTTAAAAAATCCACGTTTGGTAACTCTAGAAATATTTTTAAATAATACACGTTTCGCAACTCTAAAAATATTTAAAAAAAAAATCCAAGTTTGGTAACTCTAAAAATATTTAAAAAAAAATCCAAGTTTGGTAACTCTAAAAATATTTTTAAAAAATCCACGTTTGGTAACTCTAAAAATATTTTTAAAAAATCCACGTTTGGTAACTCTAAAAATATTTTTAAAAAATCCACTTTTGGTAACTCTAAAAATATTTTAAAAAATCCACTTTTGGTAACTTTGAAAATATTTTTAAAAAATCCACGTTTGGTAACTCTAAAAATATTTAAAAAAAATTCACGTTTGGTAACTCTGAAAATATTTTTACAAAATCCACGTTTGGTAACTCTAAAAATATTTAAAAAAAAATCCACGTTTGGTAACTCTAAAAATATTTTAATAAACCACGTTTGGAAACTCTGAAAATATTTTTAAAAATATCCATAATAATATTCTTTAAAAATCCACGTTTAAGGGTCTAAAGTTAGCTCTAAAATATTCTTCAAAATTCCACGTTTAAGGGTCTAAAGTTACCTCTACAAATAGTCTTTAAAAATCCGCATTTAAGGGTCTAAAGTTAGCTCTAAAATATTCCCCAACAAACCACGTTTAAGGGTCTAAAAATATTCTTTAAAAAAAATATTCATTAAAAAATCACGTTTAAGGGTCTAAAGTTAGCTCTAAAATATTCTTCAAAATTCCACGTTTAAGGGTCTAAAGTTACCTCTTAAAATAATCCCTAACAAACCACGTTTAAGGGTCTAAAGTTACCTCTAAAAATAGTCTTTAAAAATCCACATTTAAGGGTCTAAAGTTACCTCTAAAAATATTCCCCAACAAACCACTTTTAAGGGTCTAAAGTTACCTCTAAAAATATTCCCCAACAAACCACGTTTAAGGGTCTAAAGTTACCTCTAAAAATATTCTTTAAAAAATCACGTTTAAGGCTCTAAAGTTAGCTCTAAAAATATTTTTGAAAAATCCACGTTTGGTAACTCTAAAAATATTTTTGAAAAATCCACGTTTGGTAACTCTAAAAATATTTTTGAAAAATCCACGTTTGGTAACTCTAAAAATATTTTTGAAAAATCCACGTTTGGTAACTCTAAAAATATTTTTGAAAAATCCACGTTTGGTAACTCTAAAAATATTTTTGAAAAATCCACGTTTGGTAACTCTAAAAATATTTTTGAAAAATCCACGTTTGGTAACTCTAAAAATATTTTTTTAAAAATCTACGTTTAAGGGTCTAAAGTTACCTTTAAAATATTCTTTAAAAATCCACATTTAAGCGTCTAAAGTCGCCTCTAAAAATATTCTTTAAAAATCCACGTTTAAGGGTCTAAAGTCACCTCTAAAAATATTCTTTAAAAATCCACGTTTAAGGGTCTAAAGTTACCTCTAAAAATATTCTTTAAAAATCCACGTTTAAGGGTCTAAAGTTACCTCTAAAAATATTCTTAAAAAATCCACGTTTAAGGGTCTAAAGTTACCTCTAAAAATATTCTTTAAAAATCCACGTTTAAGGGTCTAAATTTAGCTCAAAATATATTCTTAAAAAATCCACGTTTAAGGGTCTAAAGTTACCTCTAAAAATATTCTTTAAAAATCCACGTTTAAGGGTCTAAATTTAGCTCAAAATATATTCTTAAAAAATCTACGTTTAAGGGTCTAAAGTTACCTCTAAAAATATTCTTTAAAAATCCACGTTTAAGGGTCTAAATTTAGCTCAAAATATATTCTTAAAAAATCCACGTTTAAGGGTCTAAAGTTACCTCTAAAAATATTCTTTAAAAATCCACGTTTAAGGGTCTAAATTTAGCTCAAAATATATTCTTAAAAAATCCACGTTTAAGGGTCTAAAGTTACCTCTAAAAATATTCTTTAAAAATTCACGTTTAAGGGTCTAAAGTTACCTCTAAAAATATTCTTTAAAAATCCACGTTTAAGGGTCTAAAGTTACCTCTAAAAATATTCTTTAAAAAATCCACGTTTAAGGGTTTAAAGTTACCTCTAAAAATATTCTTTAAAAAATCCACGTTTAAGGGTTTAAAGTTACCTCTAAAAATATTCTTTAAAAATCCACGTTTAAGGGTTTAAAGTTACCTCTAAAAATATTCTTAAAAAATTCGCGTTAAAGGGTCTAAAGTTACCTCTAAAAATATTTTTAAAAAATTCGCGTTAAAGGGTCTAAAGTTACCTCTAAAAATAATCTTTAAAAATTCACGTTTAAGGGTCTAAAGTTACCTCTAAAAATATTCTTTAAAAATCCACGTTTAAGGGTCTAAAGTTAGCTCTAAAAATATTCTTTAAAAATCCACGTTTAAGGGTCTAAAGTTAGCTCTAAAAATATTCTTTAAAAATCCACGTTTAAGGGTCTAAAGTTAGCTCTAAAATTATTCTTTAAAAATCCACGTTTAAAGGTCTAAAGTTACCTCTAAAAATATTCTTTAAAAATCCACGTTTAAGAAAAATCCACGTTGACCACCTATGGGAGGTATTGTGAGAGTTATACCTCCCAAGTAACAATTTGCTTCTCACTCTCCCATTCGAATATAACTCAAGACACTAAAGCCCACCACAATTCCCTCCATAATTTTTTCCTTTCTTTTTTTTTTGGTGTGAATCCCTTCAAGGGACGACAGCACGTGTTTAACACTCCAAATGCTGCCGCATTTCCTACTTACCAAGTTAATCTGTTTTTAAAAGAAAGTTTTCACATTTCATTTCCTTACTTGACGTCAATTCTGGTTGTTAATGTTAGCCCTAATTACAATTGGGCCTTAAACTGTGTAAAACTTCTTCCATTTCGCCTTCGCCGTCAGACACGAACATGAAAAGAAAACTTTCTAAAGAGCTATTCTTAAAATTCCAAAAATAAACTTTTCTTACTCGGTCATTACGACGAACTTATTATTGTTTGAATACGGCGAACAATAATTTAAAAATTTAATCAAGCAATTTGTTTTGTTCTCTCGCTCTCTCTCTCTCTCTTTTACATGCAGTAATTTAGGCTCTTTCGGTGGAGTTGGAAAATTAACCGTAATATTTTGAGAGGAGAAAAATTTATAACGAAATTAATTAAAACAACAACAAAGAACAGAATAACCGAATTTATAATAAAGTCACGTCCATCAGGAAGGAAAGGACGGACAGACGTGCGCTTGGACTCATGAATTTTTATTTTTGTCAGCTTTTCAATATCAGGTGTTAAAGAAATTGAAATGAATTAAAAATAAAGTTACACCAAAATAATTATAAATTACTTGAAATTGTGACAAAGTATGTAATTACCGTCGTACCTGCAGGTGTTTGAACTTTTTGGTGTTACAGAAAGATTTTATATTCTGTCCTGTTACGGGTTATTTGTAACAAAAATAAGGTTTTGTCATTTTTATAAAGGGTAATTCTTGCCATGACTCTCAGGTTTTTGTTGCTGGCGGGAAGGTTTAAGTTATTATACATCATTAGTGGGGCATAGTCAGAGGAAATTTTGATATCACTAAAGAGGAAAATGGAGCGACAAAGGGTGCTAAGGATGAAGCAAGGATAGAATTGAGGAAAATTATAATAAATAATCCTCAATTGAGAATATGAAGAATTTTCAAAAAAAAAAAAATTTTTTTTTGTCACCCTAAAGGCTCAACCTTTGGTCACATGGACTAAGGAAGGAGCTATATATGAAGCTCTAACCAGGGCAATAATCGGTGATTGAATAAAAATGACTGGGTGACTGACTGAGAATCAACGCTCAGACGACACGGCTAAGCTAGAATCTTGAAATTGGTACTAGGGTCAGTTCTGGCGTGTGATAAGGCTGAGTTTTGGCAACTCGTGTTAAAAGGGTACGCAAAGTACTAAGATGTACTAAAAATTAATACTTTGTTTGGACAAACGGAATGAGCCAAAATGGAATTGGAATAAGAGTCACTGATGTAGTACAGGACAGATGTACTGAAGGGTTTTTGGAAACTCGACCTTTATAGTTACGAAAAGTCCAAAAATGACACTAAACTTTTAAATTATTACCATTTGGCATTTTCTGAGCGGCTAGAGCTTAAAAATTGAGAAAAGTACTAAGTGGTTCTGAATTGAGTATTGGAATAGGGCTGGAATCCCGAAATTGTATATTGAGCTCTCTATTGGTATCTGGATTGGACCTCTGGTGGTGGTTTGCAAATGCGCCAAAAAGTACTAAATGGTACTAATTTTCGAACACTATTGTTGTCTAGGATGGAGAGATGTAGATTGTTTTAGATATGCTACTAAATTTGGTATTGGGTCAAGTAATGGACCTGAAATTCTAAAATTTCATTGAGGTCACTGTTAGACTCTCTGGTGGTGTTGGTCGTGTGTACTATAATATTTTGAAAAGTAGTTAGAGGTACTTTTAGAGCATACATATGGAGAGTACCTTAAAAGTGCTAACACGAACTGCTAGACTTTTCGCTGACGGAGTAGCGGGCACGTGCTAATCCTGGATATATTACGAATAATGTCCGAATTTAAAAAAAAATTGTTTTTAAAGCGGACTTTTTAAGGATATTTTCTCAATGATCTCCAGTCCAAAATATAGTTGATTTCTTTAGAAAATATTCTTAAGATCCTTTAGGTCGATCATCGTTGATTTTATGAAATATTCCTAGGGATTTGGACATAAGAAATCGTGGATTTTTGGATAATATGTTTTTAAGGGCCAACAGGTAACAACAATGACTGTGGTAAATATAACTCTTTTTCTAGAGTACTAGGGATTCCTTGTCAGAAGCCATCTATAATAGGACCTATAGTTTTTCTATGATAAGACCCAGTGATCCCCATTAAAAGTCATGAGGAAAACTAGAGGTTGTCTTTGAGAAGACCTAGAGATATTCTTTAAAAAAGATTAGAATTGCTGAATTTAGTGTTCTGGTACGACGAAACCTAGGAGAAGACGTGGAGATCTCTGGCAGAAAATCTAGAGAAATTCTAGAAGAGCTTGTGGCATTAGAGGTTCGAATCGAAGCTCAACATAACTTTTATTAAAATGACCCAGATTTTCTTATTGCAAGAGCAAGAGGTTTTCTACGAGAAGAAAATCCAGAGTTGCAGAAGAATTTTTTGTTGGGGGTTTTTAGTTTTTCTGTGTTAAGCTCTTCTGAACTGTGAGACGATCTTCTTAGTTATTACCAATTGTTGTTCTATAAGAAGTCCGAGCGGTCTACAATTAGAAAACACAATCATGTTCTATATAAATACCTGTTTTCTTTGAGGAGGCCTAGGGGTTTTTAGTGACTTTTATGAGAAAACTTCTTGGTCCTCTATTTGTTGGTCTTTTGGAAGTTACTCCGATTATACTCTATGCGAAGATAATCATGGTTGAAAAGGCCTGTTGGTTTCTTGGGATATTCTATGATATTGATATTCTATGAGGAGAGCCTGTTTTCTTTTATGGGTTATCTGTGAAAAGACCTTAAGTCTTCTTTAAGAAGGCTTTGGTGGTCCACTATTAGAAATCTATTGGTCTTTTAAGTGACCCATTGAGACCTGTGAGTGAGAAGACCTCCTGATATCCTATAAGGTGTTTTGTATCTATTATTAGAAGGCCTGGGAGAAGACATATTGGTGTTCAATGGGAAGTCATATTGGTTGTTTAGGAGAAAACTTATAGATCTTCCACTTGTCTTATATGGAAAACCCTTTAAACCTTCCGTGAGAAGGCTTTGGGGTCCTCTATGAGAATACTATTTGCGCTTTTAAGTGACCCATTGGGTTTTTATGAGAAGACCTCTTGATTTCCAATGAGGTGTCTGTATCTGTTGTGAAAAGACCTGAGAGAAAAACCTGTTGGTCTTCCATGGGAAGTTATATACATTTTTCTGAAGTTCAATTGACCTTCCTCAAGAAGATTTCTCAGGGTACACAAGGCTTTTCTTCTCGTATGTAACGCCTGGTTTGTCAAATATTCAATTTCCAATGATGTGTCTGCATCTGTTATGAAAAGACCTGAGAGAAAGACCTGTTGGTCTTCCATGGGAAGTTATATTAACTTTTTAGAAGTTCAATTGACCTTCTTCAAGAAAATTTCTTAGGGTACACAAGGCTTTTCTTCTCGTACGTGACGTTTGGGTGGTCAAATATTAAATTTCCAATGAGGTATCTGCATCTGTTATGAAAAGACCTGGGAGAAAGACCTGTGGGTCTTTCATGGGAAGTTATATCATTTTTTTTTTAGGAATTCAATTGTCCTCCTTTAGATTTAGATTTCTTAGGAACGGATTTGATTTGATTTTCTCTGAGAATACACGAGAAGATCTATTGTTGACTACTTTGTTTTTTATGAAACTCCCATTTTATGGCCTATAGGGTCGGCTATTGGTTATTTCCGTGAATTTTCATTCCATGTGTTATATTATCAGCCGTGTGACTCAAAGAGACACGTAGGTAACACCTTTCTCTACATAACCACACATAATCTGAAATTACTTGTGCAAATATTCCATTCTGAAATGATAAAAATTAACAGAAAAATCAACGTTCAGTTGTCTGTCTGCCTACTTTTTTGGGCTCTTCGGAAATGTGATAATTCAATTCCATAGAAACTTGTCATTTCACACGTTTTATATTTGCAATTCATTGCCATTTTAGTATCTGCCGTATTATGATTAAGTGCAAAAATTAATAAAAACTTGGTTTTTTGTCTGGTTGGCTGGCTTTTGTTTGCTAGCGTCATATTACCTTCACTTTTATTTGCCCCGCAAAATGTTTGTTGTTCTTTTTTCGATTTTTTTTGTATTCGTATTTTTTTATGACTATCAATTTATTACCATTCTAAACTTTCTTTTTTTCGTGTCTTCTTTTTTTTGCAGCACAAAATACTTTCCATTGTTGAGAATTTGATGGGACAGCACGTTTTGCCAACACTCTCCACCTGTCCGACTGGCGACGCGGCGTTAATGAATTCGATTTACTGGCCATCGAAAAAAGAAGAGAATTATAAATAATAATCACCTGCAGTTTGAATATTACTAATCGAAAAAAAGAGGGAATATATGAGACGTCATTTTTCGGTTTGGGGTTTATTTTGTATTGACTTTTTGCAAAAAAAAACAAACCCTACAAAAATTTCAATTCCATTTCAATCAATTTGCAAAAAAAAAACGAAACGTGTAAAAAAGCCATCGACGTATATGAAAGCGGCGGCGGCGATGACAATGAACTACAAAATCCAACTTCAAAACCGCTAAGCAAAAAAAGCGAAAGAAAAAAACAAAAGTGAAAATAAATTCAATTTGCATAATTCTGATTGAAAAAAAAAAAAAAAACGAATATGTTATTTGTGTGTGTTCGCGGTTTATTAGAGAACGTTGTGTCTATGTTTTCGTGTGATTTTCGCGCCCAGAAATTAAATTTAATTTTGTTGATTCTTTGAGCGCAGGAAAATCAAATAGAAAAATCAAAAATAAAATAAATTTTAAAGCAATTGTTGTGCGTACGTCTGTGTGTGTGCGTGTGTGTATGCGTGTAATCTGGAATCCCATTACCATGCAACAATAATTGTGGAAACTTCTGCCAACGTTCTGGCAAAAAACAATTGAATTTGTCATTGTCGACATATTTACTGGGACTGGTGTGACGTTCCGCGGCACTATTGGGACAAGGCTAGGGTTTTTCGATTTGTTTGTTTGTTTGCTTGCGACCCACTCACAACTGAATTCTTTGGCCTAACTTCTGATTCATTTGTTATTCCAGCAACGTTGCAATATTAAAACAACCATAACTACGAGCGTTTCCAAATACTCGCCTTTTTGCCTCTCTCTCGCACAAAATTTCAAGCCTGATTGGTGTTAAAAATTCTTTGAGCAATTCACGCACGAGACCTAAAGCCCACCATTTACCCAGCCAGGCAGCCAACTTTTATGGGTTACCCAGTCACAGAGAATTCACAGAACGAACCAACGAATGAACGAACGAGGCAAACAATCGAATCATTGAATTGTGTGTCAATTTGTTTGTTAACATCATAGCCGGCATTTTTCGCCACACAATTTGTTGCAATCAAGTGTTGGCGAGGCTACGCTGCCGTTTACTGTCGAGGACACTTAAAGAATGCTTAATATTTAGAGAACGTTTTTGGGTCCTCCGAACCAACTCCACTTCCAGCCTTGGCAAACTTAATTTCGTTATCATAACCTTACTTGGGCAATTTATTTTTTTTTTTTTGTGGAGCTTTTCACAAGCTCTCCAATGGGAGAGGTTTGAGTGGGGGTGGGTAGAGGAAAATTTTCAAATTAAATCAATTCAATTGTTTGCTATTTGAAAATTTGTTTTGTTTGATTTCCGTTTCCGTTCGGCGGTCGCCACTTAACAATTCAAGTGATCGAAGTCCTTGTTCTGCCACCTCTTTTTCACTTAATTTCGCTGGGAACACAGACGTGACATCATTTAAATGCTTAAATAAATAAAAAATAAAAAAAAAATAAAAACAATAATAAAAAAAACATGGGAAATTAACCCAATCGGGGCTATGTTGAATAATTGCTGAATTAATTTCTATAACACAGGGCAACACAAAATAATAAATCCGCTAAAAATCCAGCATACTATGAAAGTAGAGCTAAAAATAAGAAGACAAATGTATCGAAGTTCTGAAAGTTTATAACGCCAAGTAAGCTAAATAGAGGACAGGCAAGTTGAATCCCCCCCACCCATTCCGCATTTTTTGTCATTTTCAAATTAAGATACCTTGGAATCCGTGCATTTTAGCTGCATAGAGTCTTCAGCAGTATTACAGAATTACAGGATAATACCAGAAATATTTTGGTAGAAAGTTTTAACCCACAAGCGAGACAACGAAGGGGTCTTTTTGGTCATTTTTTTTAAATGTGGCTAAAAACTTCCTTAAATACGGGTCGTAATAAGTCCAAATATTCTCTGCAATTCGTTGTCATAAAATTCTACTATGGGTGCCAGAAGACGTGAAAAGTCTAAATTTTTCATAAATTCCATATTTCGGTCTAAAAAGCGTCTTTTTGGTCCTATTTTTACAAAAATGGTTAAAAACTTCCTTAAAACCTGACCGTAACAAGTCAAAATATTCCGCAAAATTATTTCTCACAAGATTCTACTATAGGTCCTAGAAGGCGTCGAAAGCCTAAATCTTAACTAAAGGCCATATTTCGATAGAGAGGTGGTCTTTGTAGTCAATTAAAAAAATGTTAAAAACTCCATTTAAACGTCATCGTAGCAAGCCAAAATAGTCTACAAAATTATTTGTCATAGAATTCTGTTATAGGTCACAGAAGACGTCAAAAGTCCAAATCTTACCAAAACTTCATATATCGGTCCAAAGGGGTCTTTTTGTAATATTTTTTAAAATATGGTTAAAAATTTCCTTTAAACGGGATCGTAGCAAGTCAAAATATTCAGCAAAATTATTTCTCATACAATTCTACTATAGGTCCTAGAAGACATCTAAATTTTGCCTAAACGCATATGTAGGTTAAAAAACGGGGTCTTTTTGGTCCTTTTTTAATAATATGGTTAAAAACTCCCCTTTAAAGGGATCGTAGCAAGTCAAAATATCCAACAGAATAATTTTTCATATAATTCTGTTATATGTCCCAGAAGACGTCAAAAGCCTACATCTTACCTAAAGGCCATATTTCGATAGAAAGGGGGCCTTCGTAGTCAATTTAAAAAAAAAAATGTTAAAAACTTCATTTGAACGGCATCGTAGCAAGTCAAAATAGTCTACAAAATTATTTGTCATAGAATTCTGTTATAGAAGACGTCAAAAGTCCAAATCTTACCAAAACTACATATTTCGGTCCAAAGAGGACTTTTTTGTCATATTTTTAAAAATATGGTTAAAATTTTCCTTTAAACGAGATCGTGGCAAGTCGAAATTTTCAGCAAAATTATTTCTCATAAAATTCTACTATAGGTCCTAGAAGACGTCAAAACTCCTAATTTTGCCTGAACACCATATGTAGGTTAAAAAAAAACGGGGTCTTTTTGGTCCTTTTTTAAAAATATGGTTAAAAACTCCCCTTAAAAGCTATCGTAGTAAGTCAAAATATCCAAAAGAATTATTCACCATAACATTTTCTTCAATATAATTTAAATATTATTAATAATTATGCAATAATTTCTCCAATATAACAACTGCAATAATTTTCTTCTCTGGGACCTCAGAGACCCCTTCGTCAAGCCTTCTTTTAAAATCCCAAAAAATTGTACATTAACTGACATTTTCATCACAGATGAAAACATTTCATTCCATTGTCTCCTTATGTCTACAGTATATTTTACTATGGATTTCTCAATAATTTTCCCAATAAAACAATTGCAATAATTTCCTCTCTGAGAGAGACCCCATGACTTCAGTGCAACATAAGGTTTAACGTTCATCTTCTCCATGTGGCTAATTTTCTAATTAAACAAATTAGTTTTCATTCTCATAGATACTTATTTCTCACGCTTAGCCGGTTTACCGCACACACACACACACGTCTATCTACACACCTATTGTAATACGAAGCCGATAATTGCTTTCCTACTAAACGAGTTTTTTTTTCTTGTTTGTTTGCTTATTCTCACTCATTGTTATTTTAGCCAAAAAATTTTAAGAAAAAAACCAAAAAAGTGAAAAAATAAAACAACAACAAACCCGTCACATTTTTTTATAATAAATGACCGGTGGCAAGTCATTACTGTATTCGTCGTATTTATGTGTTAATGATTGACGATCATTAATCGTTCTCGTCTGTGTCGTCGACGTCGTCAAAGTCATCGCCAGCGCGTAAACGCCGCCTTGAAATTGCATTAGCCATTATTCTCTTACAACGCGTTGTCGTCGCCGTCAACTTTATTCAAACGTTTGTGTTTTGTGTTTTCGTTTATTTTGGAAAAACAAAAACATAAAATTGTAAATTGACGGAACGAGCGGAGAGCAAGAGCATCAAAACCAAGAAAAAAAAACTTATATATATCAACAACAGCCATCTAAAGTGGATTGTGTGTAAACAAGCGCAAATAAAAGGTAAGTGCAATGAAACGTAAATGGCTTTAAATTCTTCACATACACACACACATACAAACTATGTGTGATAAGCATGAGTGTACCGATTGTTTCTTTCTTAAAAACATTAAATGAATATTAATGAGGTCCATATTCTTTATGGCCGGCATAAACTATACGATTAAAATGAAACACAAATTAAGGTCAAGAAATTGGACCACATGCATAAATTGGCAATACCTGGAGGTATCTACATCTTTTGAAGGTCTTCTAGCCGAATATAGATAATTACTCCAAGAAGTAATTGAAATACTAATGTTTCGGGCGGGTTTTCGAGCTGTTGTGTACTTTCCACTCCAATTTTCCAGTATTGAGTATTTTTACTGGGTAGAAGTAGAAGATTTAACTGATTCTGAATTTGGAATTAATATTGGAAAGCGTTCACTCTAAAAAAAATAGAAAACAAATTTCATATTTTCCTCTTCTATCTGATGTTGGTAAATGTATTTTTATTACATAAATTTTGAAGAAAATCGGGTAGTTATTTCGTATTTTGTACGAATTATGAATATTGAAAATTTTGAGCCTTTGTGTGGAAGTTCCCAAGGAAATATGGGGATCTGTGATGTTAAAAATCCACCGATGACATATTTCTTGTTTTATGAGAGTTTGATTTCCTCAAAACTTTTCAAATTTATACTGGAGTTATCTGAAGACTTTCGAATTGGGAAGTTTAAAAGGAAATATGGGGATCTGTGAAGTTAAAAAAACCCCACCGATGACTTATTTCTTATTTTATAAGGGTTGTGATCAAAAAACTTCCAAATTTGTAGTGGTATGTATCTGAAGACCTTCATACCTCTATTCAAATAATGACCGAAAAACTGGAATGTGTGACGCTTGAAAATTTTTTTCCTAAAATGTTGGCGTTTTTAGGGATGATGTATTAAGTCGATATTATTAAATACTACATGCACAATTTTTTAGTCTTTGACAAAGTTCTTTAATCAAAACTTCATACATCGTACTGAATTTTCAGACTTTCAAATTTTTATATAATATTATTCAAGTGTTTCCTTTTTTTCGGAAAGAATAATAGCAAAATGTTTACTTTTTACACCAAAAATTTCGAAGTTTGCTAAAGAGGATATTAATAAAACCATTGCACATCCATTTTTTCTGTCTAACACTATTTCAACATCTCCTCATGTAAACCAACATTGACCTTGATCCATTCATCTCCTTCTCTCAACTACGGACACCCGCAGTGAAATTCATATAAAATTTCAGGATTTGAACTCTATCTCTTTACCCAATACCCAATTTCGTAGCACTTAGTACTTTTCAAACAAATATAATACACATTTCCAAAAGTACTTCCATATTTTAACCACAGACGACAACAGTGAAATCTGTATTAAATTTCAGATTCCAGCCTTATTCCTTCACCTAATGCAAAATTTAGTACTATTTAGTACTTTTCGTATGATTATAGCCCACATTTTTAAAACCACCTCCATTTGTTAACCATAATCGCCAATAGTGTCATCTAAATTAAATTAAACGATTTCAGTCATATTCCCTTACCGAATAACAAATTATGGTACATATTTCCGCAACAACCTCCATATCTCAATCTCAGACACCAACAAAGACCTCACTGTCAAATTTCGAAAATTTTAGCTGTATCTCTCACCCAACCCTAAATTTAGTACTATTTGGTTCATTTTGTACTATTATAGCACAGTTTTTTTCAAACCACCTCAATATCTCAATTCCAGATACCTGAACATCAAATTTCGGGATTCCAGTTTCAGTTCACATTTCCAAAACCAACATCAAATCTCAATCTCAGATACCAACAGAGACCCAATAGCAAATTTTAGAATTTCAGCTTTATTTCTTCACCTAATGTCAAATTTAGTGCTATTCAGTATTTTTCGTACAATCCCAATCCAGATACCAAAAGTGACCTCAATATAAAATTTGAGGATTACAGCCTCAACCAAATCCCAATTGTAGTGCCATTGCGTACAAATTTAGGACGCATTTTCAAGCCACTTCCAAACACAGATACCATCAATAATCTTTATTAAATATTAAATTTTAGAATTTTATCTCTAACCCTCCACCCATTGGCAAATGTATATCATTCAATATTTTTCGTACATTTATAGTACACATGTGCAAACCGACCTCCATATGTCCAGGGTACACATGAACAGCAACCCTAATACAAAATTTCAATTGTACCAGACATAGTACTATTTAGTACTTTTCGTGCACTTGCATGCAGTACACATTTTTAAAACCACCTCATTATCACAAACCTACCACCCAAAGGGGCCCCAAAACAAAATTTCAAAATTCCACCCTAAACACAACTGTTCGAAAATTAGTATCATTTAGTACAGTAAGCGCGCTTAGTACATATTTCCAAGACCACCTTCATGTATAAAATATACTTTCCACCATTGATTTTCGTACCAAATTTCAAGATTTTAGGTCTATCCGTTCACATAATATCAAATGGTACTATTTTAGAAGCTTAGTATCGTTTTGGAAATTTCGGTAGCCTTAAAGTTCGTTTTTTCAAAAAACCCTTGAGTACATATATCCTCCATCATTGACTTTATTCCAAATTTCAGTTTTTAGTACGTTTCGTGCCCTTTTAGTACGAGTTTTCAAAAATCTGACCTGACTTCTTGAAAATGTTCAAGATTTTTGCTTCAGGCATTACGTCAGGGTTTTCTCTCTATGAATATCTCACCAGCTCCTTGTCCAGCTAAGGCGATGTGCTAGGATTGTAAATGCGAATTTCACCACCAAAAAAAAAAAAAAAAATAATAAAAATAAACAAAAAATTCCAATGCCACTGTTTACAAAACGAGGGTTTTCGTAGATCCAATTTCGATTAAATTATTAATCGCTTTTTGGTATTGAAATGTGCTTTGATCAAAAATTCGAAAATGAACTTTCGTTATCATAGATTTTTGATCGACTATTCATATTTTATACAAACCAAAAACTATTTTGAAAAATCAATCTAAAACTTCAAATCAAAAAATCTTAATTCCGCCGCATTTTGGCCGCAGACCTTAGACATTCCAACATGACTCAGCACATCGCACTCAGCTCGCACCACCCAAGAATGGTTACAAAATGAGGTTCTTCGCTTCATTTTCAGCGCACAATGGCCACCAAAATCTATGAATACCAATCCGTTGGACTATTGTGTCTGGAGTATTTTGGAAAGCAAGATCGACACTAAAAAATACCAAAGTGTCGATCACCTCAAGCAAGCGCTTGGTCGGAATGGGCCAAAATGCCGCAGAAAACATTCGGTTAGCATGTGACGGTTTCATTGGCCGTTTGAAAGCCATAATTCGTGCCAAAGTTGACCAATTTGAACAAATCTAAACTTATTCTAAAATTTGATGCTATTTCCGACATTTTTTGTTTGATTTTTGGTTTAGAGTCGGCGTTTATTTTGGTTTTGGTGTCAAACCAATATAGATGTTTGTCCCTTTTAGCTTATCAGTGGAGTGGTGTAATATGTAGTGTTTTGGAGGATTTCTATACCCTCCGCAATACTATCCTCCTTTATACCCTCCTACAGTACAATCCGTTTAATCCACCTGTCTGTTAAAATTTTCATAGACATAGATACATAGATATTTATTCTAGAATTTTGCAATTTGGTATTGAAAATGGGATATATTGATCCTCATTTAGGTATAGCCCCCATATAACGGTACCTTCGGATTTACGGTTTCAGTAGATTCTTCAATGTTTCAGTAGTTAAATAATGCAATTAATTCGAATAATAGAACAGATTTTAAAAATATTCTTTAAAAATCCACGTTTAAGGGTCTAAAGTTACCTCTAAAAATATTCTTTAAAAATCCACGTTTAAGGGTCTAAAGTTACCTCTAAAAATATTCTTAAAAAATCCACGTTTAAGGGTCTAAAGTTACCTCTAAAAATATTCTTTAAAAATCCACGTTTAAGGGTCTAAATTTAGCTCAAAATATATTCTTAAAAAATCCACGTTTAAGGGTCTAAAGTTACCTCTAAAAATATTCTTTAAAAATCCACGTTTAAGGGTCTAAATTTAGCTCAAAATATATTCTTAAAAAATCTACGTTTAAGGGTCTAAAGTTACCTCTAAAAATATTCTTTAAAAATCCACGTTTAAGGGTCTAAATTTAGCTCAAAATATATTCTTAAAAAATCCACGTTTAAGGGTCTAAAGTTACCTCTAAAAATATTCTTTAAAAATCCACGTTTAAGGGTCTAAATTTAGCTCAAAATATATTCTTAAAAAATCCACGTTTAAGGGTCTAAAGTTACCTCTAAAAATATTCTTTAAAAATTCACGTTTAAGGGTCTAAAGTTACCTCTAAAAATATTCTTTAAAAATCCACGTTTAAGGGTCTAAAGTTACCTCTAAAAATATTCTTTAAAAAATCCACGTTTAAGGGTTTAAAGTTACCTCTAAAAATATTCTTTAAAAAATCCACGTTTAAGGGTTTAAAGTTACCTCTAAAAATATTCTTTAAAAATCCACGTTTAAGGGTTTAAAGTTACCTCTAAAAATATTCTTAAAAAATTCGCGTTAAAGGGTCTAAAGTTACCTCTAAAAATATTTTTAAAAAATTCGCGTTAAAGGGTCTAAAGTTACCTCTAAAAATAATCTTTAAAAATTCACGTTTAAGGGTCTAAAGTTACCTCTAAAAATATTCTTTAAAAATCCACGTTTAAGGGTCTAAAGTTAGCTCTAAAAATATTCTTTAAAAATCCACGTTTAAGGGTCTAAAGTTAGCTCTAAAAATATTCTTTAAAAATCCACGTTTAAGGGTCTAAAGTTAGCTCTAAAATTATTCTTTAAAAATCCACGTTTAAAGGTCTAAAGTTACCTCTAAAAATATTCTTTAAAAATCCACGTTTAAGAAAAATCCACGTTGACCACCTATGGGAGGTATTGTGAGAGTTATACCTCCCAAGTAACAATTTGCTTCTCACTCTCCCATTCGAATATAACTCAAGACACTAAAGCCCACCACAATTCCCTCCATAATTTTTTCCTTTCTTTTTTTTTTTGGTGTGAATCCCTTCAAGGGACGACAGCACGTGTTTAACACTCCAAATGCTGCCGCATTTCCTACTTACCAAGTTAATCTGTTTTTAAAAGAAAGTTTTCACATTTCATTTCCTTACTTGACGTCAATTCTGGTTGTTAATGTTAGCCCTAATTACAATTGGGCCTTAAACTGTGTAAAACTTCTTCCATTTCGCCTTCGCCGTCAGACACGAACATGAAAAGAAAACTTTCTAAAGAGCTATTCTTAAAATTCCAAAAATAAACTTTTCTTACTCGGTCATTACGACGAACTTATTATTGTTTGAATACGGCGAACAATAATTTAAAAATTTAATCAAGCAATTTGTTTTGTTCTCTCGCTCTCTCTCTCTCTCTTTTACATGCAGTAATTTAGGCTCTTTCGGTGGAGTTGGAAAATTAACCGTAATATTTTGAGAGGAGAAAAATTTATAACGAAATTAATTAAAACAACAACAAAGAACAGAATAACCGAATTTATAATAAAGTCACGTCCATCAGGAAGGAAAGGACGGACAGACGTGCGCTTGGACTCATGAATTTTTATTTTTGTCAGCTTTTCAATATCAGGTGTTAAAGAAATTGAAATGAATTAAAAATAAAGTTACACCAAAATAATTATAAATTACTTGAAATTGTGACAAAGTATGTAATTACCGTCGTACCTGCAGGTGTTTGAACTTTTTTGGTGTTACAGAAAGATTTTATATTCTGTCCTGTTACGGGTTATTTGTAACAAAAATAAGGTTTTGTCATTTTTATAAAGGGTAATTCTTGCCATGACTCTCAGGTTTTTGTTGCTGGCGGGAAGGTTTAAGTTATTATACATCATTAGTGGGGCATAGTCAGAGGAAATTTTGATATCACTAAAGAGGAAAATGGAGCGACAAAGGGTGCTAAGGATGAAGCAAGGATAGAATTGAGGAAAATTATAATAAATAATCCTCAATTGAGAATATGAAGAATTTTCAAAAAAAAAAAAAATTTTTTTTGTCACCCTAAAGGCTCAACCTTTGGTCACATGGACTAAGGAAGGAGCTATATATGAAGCTCTAACCAGGGCAATAATCGGTGATTGAATAAAAATGACTGGGTGACTGACTGAGAATCAACGCTCAGACGACACGGCTAAGCTAGAATCTTGAAATTGGTACTAGGGTCAGTTCTGGCGTGTGATAAGGCTGAGTTTTGGCAACTCGTGTTAAAAGGGTACGCAAAGTACTAAGATGTACTAAAAATTAATACTTTGTTTGGACAAACGGAATGAGCCAAAATGGAATTGGAATAAGAGTCACTGATGTAGTACAGGACAGATGTACTGAAGGGTTTTTGGAAACTCGACCTTTATAGTTACGAAAAGTCCAAAAATGACACTAAACTTTTAAATTATTACCATTTGGCATTTTCTGAGCGGCTAGAGCTTAAAAATTGAGAAAAGTACTAAGTGGTTCTGAATTGAGTATTGGAATAGGGCTGGAATCCCGAAATTGTATATTGAGCTCTCTATTGGTATCTGGATTGGACCTCTGGTGGTGGTTTGCAAATGCGCCAAAAAGTACTAAATGGTACTAATTTTCGAACACTATTGTTGTCTAGGATGGAGAGATGTAGATTGTTTTAGATATGCTACTAAATTTGGTATTGGGTCAAGTAATGGACCTGAAATTCTAAAATTTCATTGAGGTCACTGTTAGACTCTCTGGTGGTGTTGGTCGTGTGTACTATAATATTTTGAAAAGTAGTTAGAGGTACTTTTAGAGCATACATATGGAGAGTACCTTAAAAGTGCTAACACGAACTGCTAGACTTTTCGCTGACGGAGTAGCGGGCACGTGCTAATCCTGGATATATTACGAATAATGTCCGAATTTAAAAAAAAATTGTTTTTAAAGCGGACTTTTTAAGGATATTTTCTCAATGATCTCCAGTCCAAAATATAGTTGATTTCTTTAGAAAATATTCTTAAGATCCTTTAGGTCGATCATCGTTGATTTTATGAAATATTCCTAGGGATTTGGACATAAGAAATCGTGGATTTTTGGATAATATGTTTTTAAGGGCCAACAGGTAACAACAATGACTGTGGTAAATATAACTCTTTTTCTAGAGTACTAGGGATTCCTTGTCAGAAGCCATCTATAATAGGACCTATAGTTTTTCTATGATAAGACCCAGTGATCCCCATTAAAAGTCATGAGGAAAACTAGAGGTTGTCTTTGAGAAGACCTAGAGATATTCTTTAAAAAAGATTAGAATTGCTGAATTTAGTGTTCTGGTACGACGAAACCTAGGAGAAGACGTGGAGATCTCTGGCAGAAAATCTAGAGAAATTCTAGAAGAGCTTGTGGCATTAGAGGTTCGAATCGAAGCTCAACATAACTTTTATTAAAATGACCCAGATTTTCTTATTGCAAGAGCAAGAGGTTTTCTACGAGAAGAAAATCCAGAGTTGCAGAAGAATTTTTTGTTGGGGGTTTTTAGTTTTTCTGTGTTAAGCTCTTCTGAACTGTGAGACGATCTTCTTAGTTATTACCAATTGTTGTTCTATAAGAAGTCCGAGCGGTCTACAATTAGAAAACACAATCATGTTCTATATAAATACCTGTTTTCTTTGAGGAGGCCTAGGGGTTTTTAGTGACTTTTATGAGAAAACTTCTTGGTCCTCTATTTGTTGGTCTTTTGGAAGTTACTCCGATTATACTCTATGCGAAGATAATCATGGTTGAAAAGGCCTGTTGGTTTCTTGGGATATTCTATGATATTGATATTCTATGAGGAGAGCCTGTTTTCTTTTATGGGTTATCTGTGAAAAGACCTTAAGTCTTCTTTAAGAAGGCTTTGGTGGTCCACTATTAGAAATCTATTGGTCTTTTAAGTGACCCATTGAGACCTGTGAGTGAGAAGACCTCCTGATATCCTATAAGGTGTTTTGTATCTATTATTAGAAGGCCTGGGAGAAGACATATTGGTGTTCAATGGGAAGTCATATTGGTTGTTTAGGAGAAAACTTATAGATCTTCCACTTGTCTTATATGGAAAACCCTTTAAACCTTCCGTGAGAAGGCTTTGGGGTCCTCTATGAGAATACTATTTGCGCTTTTAAGTGACCCATTGGGTTTTTATGAGAAGACCTCTTGATTTCCAATGAGGTGTCTGTATCTGTTGTGAAAAGACCTGAGAGAAAAACCTGTTGGTCTTCCATGGGAAGTTATATACATTTTTCTGAAGTTCAATTGACCTTCCTCAAGAAGATTTCTCAGGGTACACAAGGCTTTTCTTCTCGTATGTAACGCCTGGTTTGTCAAATATTCAATTTCCAATGATGTGTCTGCATCTGTTATGAAAAGACCTGAGAGAAAGACCTGTTGGTCTTCCATGGGAAGTTATATTAACTTTTTAGAAGTTCAATTGACCTTCTTCAAGAAAATTTCTTAGGGTACACAAGGCTTTTCTTCTCGTACGTGACGTTTGGGTGGTCAAATATTAAATTTCCAATGAGGTATCTGCATCTGTTATGAAAAGACCTGGGAGAAAGACCTGTGGGTCTTTCATGGGAAGTTATATCATTTTTTTTTTAGGAATTCAATTGTCCTCCTTTAGATTTAGATTTCTTAGGAACGGATTTGATTTGATTTTCTCTGAGAATACACGAGAAGATCTATTGTTGACTACTTTGTTTTTTATGAAACTCCCATTTTATGGCCTATAGGGTCGGCTATTGGTTATTTCCGTGAATTTTCATTCCATGTGTTATATTATCAGCCGTGTGACTCAAAGAGACACGTAGGTAACACCTTTCTCTACATAACCACACATAATCTGAAATTACTTGTGCAAATATTCCATTCTGAAATGATAAAAATTAACAGAAAAATCAACGTTCAGTTGTCTGTCTGCCTACTTTTTTGGGCTCTTCGGAAATGTGATAATTCAATTCCATAGAAACTTGTCATTTCACACGTTTTATATTTGCAATTCATTGCCATTTTAGTATCTGCCGTATTATGATTAAGTGCAAAAATTAATAAAAACTTGGTTTTTTGTCTGGTTGGCTGGCTTTTGTTTGCTAGCGTCATATTACCTTCACTTTTATTTGCCCCGCAAAATGTTTGTTGTTCTTTTTTCGATTTTTTTTGTATTCGTATTTTTTTATGACTATCAATTTATTACCATTCTAAACTTTCTTTTTTTCGTGTCTTCTTTTTTTTGCAGCACAAAATACTTTCCATTGTTGAGAATTTGATGGGACAGCACGTTTTGCCAACACTCTCCACCTGTCCGACTGGCGACGCGGCGTTAATGAATTCGATTTACTGGCCATCGAAAAAAGAAGAGAATTATAAATAATAATCACCTGCAGTTTGAATATTACTAATCGAAAAAAAGAGGGAATATATGAGACGTCATTTTTCGGTTTGGGGTTTATTTTGTATTGACTTTTTGCAAAAAAAAACAAACCCTACAAAAATTTCAATTCCATTTCAATCAATTTGCAAAAAAAAACGAAACGTGTAAAAAAGCCATCGACGTATATGAAAGCGGCGGCGGCGATGACAATGAACTACAAAATCCAACTTCAAAACCGCTAAGCAAAAAAAGCGAAAGAAAAAAACAAAAGTGAAAATAAATTCAATTTGCATAATTCTGATTGAAAAAAAAAAAAAAAAAAACGAATATGTTATTTGTGTGTGTTCGCGGTTTATTAGAGAACGTTGTGTCTATGTTTTCGTGTGATTTTCGCGCCCAGAAATTAAATTTAATTTTGTTGATTCTTTGAGCGCAGGAAAATCAAATAGAAAAATCAAAAATAAAATAAATTTTAAAGCAATTGTTGTGCGTACGTCTGTGTGTGTGCGTGTGTGTATGCGTGTAATCTGGAATCCCATTACCATGCAACAATAATTGTGGAAACTTCTGCCAACGTTCTGGCAAAAAACAATTGAATTTGTCATTGTCGACATATTTACTGGGACTGGTGTGACGTTCCGCGGCACTATTGGGACAAGGCTAGGGTTTTTCGATTTGTTTGTTTGTTTGCTTGCGACCCACTCACAACTGAATTCTTTGGCCTAACTTCTGATTCATTTGTTATTCCAGCAACGTTGCAATATTAAAACAACCATAACTACGAGCGTTTCCAAATACTCGCCTTTTTGCCTCTCTCTCGCACAAAATTTCAAGCCTGATTGGTGTTAAAAATTCTTTGAGCAATTCACGCACGAGACCTAAAGCCCACCATTTACCCAGCCAGGCAGCCAACTTTTATGGGTTACCCAGTCACAGAGAATTCACAGAACGAACCAACGAATGAACGAACGAGGCAAACAATCGAATCATTGAATTGTGTGTCAATTTGTTTGTTAACATCATAGCCGGCATTTTTCGCCACACAATTTGTTGCAATCAAGTGTTGGCGAGGCTACGCTGCCGTTTACTGTCGAGGACACTTAAAGAATGCTTAATATTTAGAGAACGTTTTTGGGTCCTCCGAACCAACTCCACTTCCAGCCTTGGCAAACTTAATTTCGTTATCATAACCTTACTTGGGCAATTTATTTTTTTTTTTTGTGGAGCTTTTCACAAGCTCTCCAATGGGAGAGGTTTGAGTGGGGGTGGGTAGAGGAAAATTTTCAAATTAAATCAATTCAATTGTTTGCTATTTGAAAATTTGTTTTGTTTGATTTCCGTTTCCGTTCGGCGGTCGCCACTTAACAATTCAAGTGATCGAAGTCCTTGTTCTGCCACCTCTTTTTCACTTAATTTCGCTGGGAACACAGACGTGACATCATTTAAATGCTTAAATAAATAAAAAATAAAAAAAAAATAAAAACAATAATAAAAAAAAACATGGGAAATTAACCCAATCGGGGCTATGTTGAATAATTGCTGAATTAATTTCTATAACACAGGGCAACACAAAATAATAAATCCGCTAAAAATCCAGCATACTATGAAAGTAGAGCTAAAAATAAGAAGACAAATGTATCGAAGTTCTGAAAGTTTATAACGCCAAGTAAGCTAAATAGAGGACAGGCAAGTTGAATCCCCCCCACCCATTCCGCATTTTTTGTCATTTTCAAATTAAGATACCTTGGAATCCGTGCATTTTAGCTGCATAGAGTCTTCAGCAGTATTACAGAATTACAGGATAATACCAGAAATATTTTGGTAGAAAGTTTTAACCCACAAGCGAGACAACGAAGGGGTCTTTTTGGTCATTTTTTTTAAATGTGGCTAAAAACTTCCTTAAATACGGGTCGTAATAAGTCCAAATATTCTCTGCAATTCGTTGTCATAAAATTCTACTATGGGTGCCAGAAGACGTGAAAAGTCTAAATTTTTCATAAATTCCATATTTCGGTCTAAAAAGCGTCTTTTTGGTCCTATTTTTACAAAAATGGTTAAAAACTTCCTTAAAACCTGACCGTAACAAGTCAAAATATTCCGCAAAATTATTTCTCACAAGATTCTACTATAGGTCCTAGAAGGCGTCGAAAGCCTAAATCTTAACTAAAGGCCATATTTCGATAGAGAGGTGGTCTTTGTAGTCAATTAAAAAAATGTTAAAAACTCCATTTAAACGTCATCGTAGCAAGCCAAAATAGTCTACAAAATTATTTGTCATAGAATTCTGTTATAGGTCACAGAAGACGTCAAAAGTCCAAATCTTACCAAAACTTCATATATCGGTCCAAAGGGGTCTTTTTGTAATATTTTTTAAAATATGGTTAAAAATTTCCTTTAAACGGGATCGTAGCAAGTCAAAATATTCAGCAAAATTATTTCTCATACAATTCTACTATAGGTCCTAGAAGACATCTAAATTTTGCCTAAACGCATATGTAGGTTAAAAAACGGGGTCTTTTTGGTCCTTTTTTAATAATATGGTTAAAAACTCCCCTTTAAAGGGATCGTAGCAAGTCAAAATATCCAACAGAATAATTTTTCATATAATTCTGTTATATGTCCCAGAAGACGTCAAAAGCCTACATCTTACCTAAAGGCCATATTTCGATAGAAAGGGGGCCTTTGTAGTCAATTTAAAAAAAAAATGTTAAAAACTTCATTTGAACGGCATCGTAGCAAGTCAAAATAGTCTACAAAATTATTTGTCATAGAATTCTGTTATAGAAGACGTCAAAAGTCCAAATCTTACCAAAACTACATATTTCGGTCCAAAGAGGACTTTTTTGTCATATTTTTAAAAATATGGTTAAAATTTTCCTTTAAACGAGATCGTGGCAAGTCGAAATTTTCAGCAAAATTATTTCTCATAAAATTCTACTATAGGTCCTAGAAGACGTCAAAACTCCTAATTTTGCCTGAACACCATATGTAGGTTAAAAAAAAACGGGGTCTTTTTGGTCCTTTTTTAAAAATATGGTTAAAAACTCCCCTTAAAAGCTATCGTAGTAAGTCAAAATATCCAAAAGAATTATTCACCATAACATTTTCTTCAATATAATTTAAATATTATTAATAATTATGCAATAATTTCTCCAATATAACAACTGCAATAATTTTCTTCTCTGGGACCTCAGAGACCCCTTCGTCAAGCCTTCTTTTAAAATCCCAAAAAATTGTACATTAACTGACATTTTCATCACAGATGAAAACATTTCATTCCATTGTCTCCTTATGTCTTCAGTATATTTTACTATGGATTTCTCAATAATTTTCCCAATAAAACAATTGCAATAATTTCCTCTCTGAGAGAGACCCCATGACTTCAGTGCAACATAAGGTTTAACGTTCATCTTCTCCATGTGGCTAATTTTCTAATTAAACAAATTAGTTTTCATTCTCATAGATACTTATTTCTCACGCTTAGCCGGTTTACCGCACACACACACACACGTCTATCTACACACCTATTGTAATACGAAGCCGATAATTGCTTTCCTACTAAACGAGTTTTTTTTTCTTGTTTGTTTGCTTATTCTCACTCATTGTTATTTTAGCCAAAAAATTTTAAGAAAAAAACCAAAAAAGTGAAAAAATAAAACAACAACAAACCCGTCACATTTTTTTATAATAAATGACCGGTGGCAAGTCATTACTGTATTCGTCGTATTTATGTGTTAATGATTGACGATCATTAATCGTTCTCGTCTGTGTCGTCGACGTCGTCAAAGTCATCGCCAGCGCGTAAACGCCGCCTTGAAATTGCATTAGCCATTATTCTCTTACAACGCGTTGTCGTCGCCGTCAACTTTATTCAAACGTTTGTGTTTTGTGTTTTCGTTTATTTTGGAAAAACAAAAACATAAAATTGTAAATTGACGGAACGAGCGGAGAGCAAGAGCATCAAAACCAAGAAAAAAAAACTTATATATATCAACAACAGCCATCTAAAGTGGATTGTGTGTAAACAAGCGCAAATAAAAGGTAAGTGCAATGAAACGTAAATGGCTTTAAATTCTTCACATACACACACACATACAAACTATGTGTGATAAGCATGAGTGTACCGATTGTTTCTTTCTTAAAAACATTAAATGAATATTAATGAGGTCCATATTCTTTATGGCCGGCATAAACTATACGATTAAAATGAAACACAAATTAAGGTCAAGAAATTGGACCACATGCATAAATTGGCAATACCTGGAGGTATCTACATCTTTTGAAGGTCTTCTAGCCGAATATAGATAATTACTCCAAGAAGTAATTGAAATACTAATGTTTCGGGCGGGTTTTCGAGCTGTTGTGTACTTTCCACTCCAATTTTCCAGTATTGAGTATTTTTACTGGGTAGAAGTAGAAGATTTAACTGATTCTGAATTTGGAATTAATATTGGAAAGCGTTCACTCTAAAAAAATAGAAAACAAATTTCATATTTTCCTCTTCTATCTGATGTTGGTAAATGTATTTTTATTACATAAATTTTGAAGAAAATCGGGTAGTTATTTCGTATTTTGTACGAATTATGAATATTGAAAATTTTGAGCCTTTGTGTGGAAGTTCCCAAGGAAATATGGGGATCTGTGATGTTAAAAATCCACCGATGACATATTTCTTGTTTTATGAGAGTTTGATTTCCTCAAAACTTTTCAAATTTATACTGGAGTTATCTGAAGACTTTCGAATTGGGAAGTTTAAAAGGAAATATGGGGATCTGTGAAGTTAAAAAAACCCCACCGATGACTTATTTCTTATTTTATAAGGGTTGTGATCAAAAAACTTCCAAATTTGTAGTGGTATGTATCTGAAGACCTTCATACCTCTATTCAAATAATGACCGAAAAACTGGAATGTGTGACGCTTGAAAATTTTTTTCCTAAAATGTTGGCGTTTTTAGGGATGATGTATTAAGTCGATATTATTAAATACTACATGCACAATTTTTTAGTCTTTGACAAAGTTCTTTAATCAAAACTTCATACATCGTACTGAATTTTCAGACTTTCAAATTTTTATATAATATTATTCAAGTGTTTCCTTTTTTTCGGAAAGAATAATAGCAAAATGTTTACTTTTTACACCAAAAATTTCGAAGTTTGCTAAAGAGGATATTAATAAAACCATTGCACATCCATTTTTTCTGTCTAACACTATTTCAACATCTCCTCATGTAAACCAACATTGACCTTGATCCATTCATCTCCTTCTCTCAACTACGGACACCCGCAGTGAAATTCATATAAAATTTCAGGATTTGAACTCTATCTCTTTACCCAATACCCAATTTCGTAGCACTTAGTACTTTTCAAACAAATATAATACACATTTCCAAAAGTACTTCCATATTTTAACCACAGACGACAACAGTGAAATCTGTATTAAATTTCAGATTCCAGCCTTATTCCTTCACCTAATGCAAAATTTAGTACTATTTAGTACTTTTCGTATGATTATAGCCCACATTTTTAAAACCACCTCCATTTGTTAACCATAATCGCCAATAGTGTCATCTAAATTAAATTAAACGATTTCAGTCATATTCCCTTACCGAATAACAAATTATGGTACATATTTCCGCAACAACCTCCATATCTCAATCTCAGACACCAACAAAGACCTCACTGTCAAATTTCGAAAATTTTAGCTGTATCTCTCACCCAACCCTAAATTTAGTACTATTTGGTTCATTTTGTACTATTATAGCACAGTTTTTTTCAAACCACCTCAATATCTCAATTCCAGATACCTGAACATCAAATTTCGGGATTCCAGTTTCAGTTCACATTTCCAAAACCAACATCAAATCTCAATCTCAGATACCAACAGAGACCCAATAGCAAATTTTAGAATTTCAGCTTTATTTCTTCACCTAATGTCAAATTTAGTGCTATTCAGTATTTTTCGTACAATCCCAATCCAGATACCAAAAGTGACCTCAATATAAAATTTGAGGATTACAGCCTCAACCAAATCCCAATTGTAGTGCCATTGCGTACAAATTTAGGACGCATTTTCAAGCCACTTCCAAACACAGATACCATCAATAATCTTTATTAAATATTAAATTTTAGAATTTTATCTCTAACCCTCCACCCATTGGCAAATGTATATCATTCAATATTTTTCGTACATTTATAGTACACATGTGCAAACCGACCTCCATATGTCCAGGGTACACATGAACAGCAACCCTAATACAAAATTTCAATTGTACCAGACATAGTACTATTTAGTACTTTTCGTGCACTTGCATGCAGTACACATTTTTAAAACCACCTCATTATCACAAACCTACCACCCAAAGGGGCCCCAAAACAAAATTTCAAAATTCCACCCTAAACACAACTGTTCGAAAATTAGTATCATTTAGTACAGTAAGCGCGCTTAGTACATATTTCCAAGACCACCTTCATGTATAAAATATACTTTCCACCATTGATTTTCGTACCAAATTTCAAGATTTTAGGTCTATCCGTTCACATAATATCAAATGGTACTATTTTAGAAGCTTAGTATCGTTTTGGAAATTTCGGTAGCCTTAAAGTTCGTTTTTTCAAAAAACCCTTGAGTACATATATCCTCCATCATTGACTTTATTCCAAATTTCAGTTTTTAGTACGTTTCGTGCCCTTTTAGTACGAGTTTTCAAAAATCTGACCTGACTTCTTGAAAATGTTCAAGATTTTTGCTTCAGGCATTACGTCAGGGTTTTCTCTCTATGAATATCTCACCAGCTCCTTGTCCAGCTAAGGCGATGTGCTAGGATTGTAAATGCGAATTTCACCACCAAAAAAAAAAAAAAATAATAAAAATAAACAAAAAATTCCAATGCCACTGTTTACAAAACGAGGGTTTTCGTAGATCCAATTTCGATTAAATTATTAATCGCTTTTTGGTATTGAAATGTGCTTTGATCAAAAATTCGAAAATGAACTTTCGTTATCATAGATTTTTGATCGACTATTCATATTTTATACAAACCAAAAACTATTTTGAAAAATCAATCTAAAACTTCAAATCAAAAAATCTTAATTCCGCCGCATTTTGGCCGCAGACCTTAGACATTCCAACATGACTCAGCACATCGCACTCAGCTCGCACCACCCAAGAATGGTTACAAAATGAGGTTCTTCGCTTCATTTTCAGCGCACAATGGCCACCAAAATCTATGAATACCAATCCGTTGGACTATTGTGTCTGGAGTATTTTGGAAAGCAAGATCGACACTAAAAAATACCAAAGTGTCGATCACCTCAAGCAAGCGCTTGGTCGGAATGGGCCAAAATGCCGCAGAAAACATTCGGTTAGCATGTGACGGTTTCATTGGCCGTTTGAAAGCCATAATTCGTGCCAAAGTTGACCAATTTGAACAAATCTAAACTTATTCTAAAATTTGATGCTATTTCCGACATTTTTTGTTTGATTTTTGGTTTAGAGTCGGCGTTTATTTTGGTTTTGGTGTCAAACCAATATAGATGTTTGTCCCTTTTAGCTTATCAGTGGAGTGGTGTAATATGTAGTGTTTTGGAGGATTTCTATACCCTCCGCAATACTATCCTCCTTTATACCCTCCTACAGTACAATCCGTTTAATCCACCTGTCTGTTAAAATTTTCATAGACATAGATACATAGATATTTATTCTAGAATTTTGCAATTTGGTATTGAAAATGGGATATATTGATCCTCATTTAGGTATAGCCCCCATATAACGGTACCTTCGGATTTACGGTTTCAGTAGATTCTTCAATGTTTCAGTAGTTAAATAATGCAATTAATTCGAATAATAGAACAGATTTTGAGGGTCTATTATTTTATGTGTTCTTTATTTCATAGGTGACCTCTAAATGGTCTTTATCTCGTTGGTCATATTTGTGGTATAAATTTTCCATCACCCACATCCATTGTCAATCACTGACAAACTTTTCTTTTTAATTTCCCACGAAATTCCCATCTAATACAATTTCCTGCAAAATAGTATTTAAGAATAAATCCAATTTGCCTGCCAAATATTTAGAAAATTAGCTCAAATATTTAGAAAATTAGCACAAATTACTTTATCATCACCCATCGCCGTTAATGCTTAAGCCACTTGTGAATTTGCAAATAGACAATTACAAAAAAAAAAGGAAGATAGAAAATCCCCAACAAAACCAGAATATTTGCCTAACATGTCTTAACAGAAAAAAAAAGTAATTCATTTTGCCAAGTTGTTTATTTAATGTGGTTGGGTTTTTGTAGATTGGCACGTGTTTGTTTGTTTAGACAACAACATGAACCAGAATACGTTCCAGCCTGAAAATAGTAAAGAAACAAAGGCGAATACTGCGTGCGGCACGGAAACCAGAAGAAGCTGCCGCCATGTGGGGGCCACGGAGAGAACGTACGATTCCTTGGAATTGTTACAAATGCATTGGCAGCTAGTAGCTAACGTACAACAGTCAAAAGAGAGGGATGGAAGAGAGAGAGAGAGAGAGAGAGAGAGGAGAGAGGAAATTTCAAAAATTCATTGTGCAGAACACGTATTACAATATCCACATACTTCGTGCTACGTTTAACTTACACGTAACATCAAATCCTGCCATTCTTTTTTTGGGCGCCACGGAATGGGGCCTGATGTTCGCTCTACACACATTGCAATAACACAATGGGGAACCACTGCGTTTCTGTTTTTTGTTAAAGCATTTTCTTGAGGTTTTTCTTCCACTTTTGGTTTTTTTTTCGTTTTTTTGCTCCCGACAAGATATGACTTTGAAATTTATTTCTTTTTAAATAAATTCTGACTTTTATCCAACGAAAATAACAAAGAACAGCAACGGCGGCAGCAAATTCATTCCAAACATTAAACAGGACTCTTTGCGGAAGAAGAGAGATATAACATCTATCTAGCTTATTTCGTGATAGTGGCCACATTTCTCATTTGCCGCTCCACACACACACGCACACACATACACACACTCATACGTTCTTTGGCTTTTTTAATTAAGCTTAAAATGTTGCATAAATAATGGATGATTTTATTAAAGTGAACGAACGAGAAAAAAAACTTTTGTTTTGATACTTTGCAGACTCTTTCGATTCTCCAGGATATAGTTGTACGTTCTTTTTTATTTTATTAAATTTTATGTCTTATGCATTAAAAATATTATTTTTTTTTGTTAAAGTTGCATGTGATAGTTTTATCCTTTCTCTCACAAGAATAAAATTGAAACGGAAGAAAAAAAGTTAGTTTTTTTTCAATTTACGAAATTTGAAACTTTTGGCAGGTTCTTAGTTTAATTAGATTTTGCAAAGACGTACAATAAAATTTCCGCAAAAGATACCTGAATGATATGCGACAAAGGAAAGAGTTGTTTAAAAATAATATTTATCTTCTTAATTTATCTTAATTGTATTGTTGCAAAATAGTAAGGCTTAATCCCATTATTATTGGTTTTACAAAAACATCGTTTGTTTATTAGTGGAGATCGATGGTAATGTTTACTAGGGGGCAAGGCAGGAAATACCTAGGTTTCGGATAGAGCCATTAATCCTTATCAGTTCCCCTTGGGATATTCTCCTCAGAAGTAGTTTCAAAATAGTTAGCTCAATAGAAGAGGAACCAAGGAATTACCCCCAGTTAAAGCCTACCATCGATCGGCACTAATAAATAAGCGTTGTTTTTTTTATAAAAACAACAATAATGGGATTAATCCTAACTAGAATAGAATAAGAGGAATGTCAAACTGTGTTTTTCCTATATTCTTCTTATAGCATTACCTCGTGACTTTAATGTAACTATTTACTTATTTAAGGGTCGTCCTTTTAAGTCCACAATGCCATGAACTCATTAAATAATCTTCAAAATAGTACCATATTTTACCCAAATAACGGAAAATTAGTTTTTCTTAAGGGAAGGTGCCCTGGTACCCGGGTTGCACATTGATCATTTTGCAAATCAATTATCTCGTAACTTCTACCACACTTTAAGCCTCACAAAAATTTGTAACATACTTGTAAAGACGATTTTTCTCCGGCCGCTTGGATACGCTCACGTTTTGGCACGAATTATGGCCCTCAAACGGCCAATGAAACCGTCACACGCTGTCCGAATGTTGCTCTGCGGTATTTTGGTCCATTCCCGGCGAAGCGCATGCTTGAGGTGATCGACAATTTGGTATTTTGAGTGCCAACCTTGCTTTCCAAAATACTCCAGACACAATAGTCCAACGGATTGGTATCCGGAGATTTTCGTGGCAATAGTGAACTGGAAATGAAGCGAGGAACATAATTTTGTAACCATTCTTGGGTGGCACGTGCTGAGTGCGATAGTGCTGAATCCTGTTGGAATGTCCAAGGTCTGCGGCCAAAATGTTTGCTTGACCAAGGCTTTAATACACCCTCCAGAATATTTTCGCGATAATATTCGACATTTGTTCTGATGCCACTGTTGATTAATACGTGCGAAGAACGACCATCGGCTGTTATGGCGGACCACACCATCACCATTCCCAGCGCTTGAGTTCTGGTGGTGCACATTTTTAGCAGACCTCTTTGGCAAGTAAACACGATTAATTTGTTTGTTTACAAACTTCTGGACAACGAATGTTTTCTCATAGGAGAAAACCAAATTCGGCAGTTCACCACTTTCGGCCAAGCGGAGCAACTCTTTAGCTCTTTTGAGTATATTTTCGTTCTGTTGCGGTGTAAGTTCTTGCACTTCTTGGAATTTCAATGGCTTTACCTTGAGCTCATTTTTCAATATTATGTTCAGCTCACGAGCCATTTTTCGGCCACTGCAACACGGGTTTCGATCAAGTCGCTTCTTTACTTTTCAAACCATTTCCGCTGATGATGCTGTTTTCTTACGTCCACTTCCTTGACGTCGGGCTACGATACCAGTATCACAGTAACGAGTGATGTCACGAGACACAAACGATTTATTCACATTTAAATGCTGGAGTGCTCGCACTAACGATAGCCACTTGTGGTTTTCCAGCCAAATATAAAGAAAATTCCCTATCAGGTTTGAATTCCATCACGAATAACTTTTTTTCTGGAAAATTCTCACCAAAATGCTTTGGTAGGCTTATAAACAATATAATGAGCTGTCACTGGAATAATTTTAACAGCTGTCGGACGAGTGGCTTTGAAATGACAGCAGTCGGAATGTGGTTGCAGTTTTTCATCTCACCATGTAAAGAAGATTTCTTATTTTTAGCATGAATAATGCATGCTTTTGGGCGATTCATAAGAGGTCACTAAGTTTGGCTTTCTATTTTGTGTAAATACGGGTAGATTATTAAGACGTCTGACTGTTTATAAGATCGTTGATCCATACGACCAGCTAACGGAAAGAGCTTCTGTTATAAGGAGTTTGTCTTATAATTCAATGAACTTTTTCTACAGGGTTGTCCATATTCGACGAACCCATCTGGCAACGCCATAACTTTTGACAAAGATGTCACATCGCTTAATGATATACCGCGTTTAAAGCGTCAGTCCAAGCAGATTTTTACCATGAACCAATACACGCCATGCGAGCGCTCTGAAATAGTTGAAATTTACATTCAACAGAAGAAGTCAATTGTGAAAACTCAACGTGCTTTTAAAACATTAAAAAATGTGAGAAGTGCGCCCTCTAAGAACACCATTAAGCGTTTATACGAAAAATTTTCGAGTGGTAAGGCTCTTTCTAATCCGAAGAGGCCATATAAAAGTCGACCAAGGCGATCGGCCGAGAATATCGCTGCCGTACGAGCCAGTGTTGAGAGGTCCCCAAGAACATCCCAAAAACGCCGTTCTCAGCAGTTTGGCATGGCTCGGTCCACTTTACATCGGATTATTCGCATTGATTTGCATTTGTTCCCGTACAAAATTCAATTGACGCAAAGAATGTTGCTTGCGGACAAGCCTCGTCGCAAAGAATTTTGCCTGCGGACAAGCCTCGTCGATTGGAATGGGCCCAAAGAGTCATGGGTCCGTCGAATATGTGCAACCCTATACATGGTATTGACAACAGTTGCATCATGTCATATCATAAAAAACATACAAGAATTTTCATTTAATTTTCCCTTACAAATATTTTCTCATGTGCCTTTATACAAATTCTCTTGTGTGACAAAATTTGCATTAGAGTCCCTTCTCCCATTATTTCCTCTTCCCACTTAATTTATCATTTCTTTTAAAGAAAATATAAAGATTTTCATTACTACTATTAAGCCATTGTTAATAATTTCCCCCAAAGGCATAATTTTGAATTTTACAAACTTCTCTGGGATCATTACAACCACATTATTGCCACGCATTATTGAATAATTAGTTTTGGTTGACAACTTTATTTCCGTAGCTGTCATCACACCCGAAAATCTAAACAATATTTGAGAATTTGTTTTAATTACTCAACACTTGATTGTACTCTAAGGCTGGGATAATTAAGTTTTAGACTTTTCAACTTGTGGTCGACCACAGTAAACTTGAAAGTTTTCTTGTTTTTGTTGTCAAGTTTTTGTTTTATGTCACTTTAAATAGTAACAAAGAGTAGGCAGACATTCATGCCTACATACATGTGTATATCTTGTTTTACACCAAAATTTCAAGTATCTCAATTTACCTTAGTGTCTGTGTGTTGGACAAGGCTAGCAAAGCCAACATTTTTATCGACCTTCACATGGTCTTTTTTTGCTTGCTCTCATACCATACCATGGTGTGACATTAACCCAAAAAAGCAAAAAAGGAATCCCATCTAACCTTATTGTTGAGGTCATGTTCAATTGCGGTCGTCGGTTGTTGATTCGCATTCTCTTTTCCTTCGTTTGCCATGATTCTTCTTCACTTCATTGTTCTTGTCATTATCGTTGTTACTTTTATGGTGGCCAAAATTTCTTCTTTTAACTGTTTATCTGGGCTTAATTTGAATCATTTGTGTTTCTATCCTCTTTACATTTACATATATACAGACATACGTACATATTTTGCCTAGAGTTGTCATAGTATTTTCTTAATTATTTGCCATCCCATCGACGGCATTCCACATTTTTCTCGACAGGAGTGGAACAGTGTGTAAAGGGATTGAAAGACATGATAAGTTTTAAAATTAAATTTTTATTGAATTTAAATCTATCCATACAAGACGTCTTCTATTTAAAACAGATCTTGATAAGGTATAAGAAGGTTTTTTTTTTAAGTTGACCTATAAAATGTCCCCTATCCAAAAATACCTTTAAAAGATTTTCTATCACAAGAAGTACACCTTTAAATGACTTTCTATTAAAGGAAGACCTTTAGAAGGTCTTCCATCCGAAGAAGGCATTTTTAAGAATTTCTATCCAAAGAAACAACTTTAGAAAATCTTCAATTTAACGAAGGCTTTAAGAAGCTCCAGTTCTATGCTAAGAACACCTACAGAAGGTCATCTATCCAAAGAAGACCTTAAGAATGTCTTCTATCTAAAGAAGATCTTTAGGATGTCCTCTATCCATAGAAGATCTTTAGAGGGTCTTGTTCACAGAAGACTTAGGCGGGTCTTCTTTCCATAAAAGACCTTTAGCTCTTCTTCTTTTCACAGAAGACCCTTAGAAGGTCTTCTTTTCATAGAAGCCCTTTAGAAGGTGTTCTTTTTATAGAAGATCCTCAGAAGGTTTTTTTTCATAAAATAACTTAAGAAGGCCATCATTCTCTAGGATGTCCTCTATCCATAGAAGACCTTTAGAAGGTTTTGTTTCACAGAAGACTTTAGCGGATCTTCTTTCCATAAAAGACATTTAACAGACCTTCTTTCCATAGAAGACCTTTAGCTCTTCTTCTTTTCATAGAAGACCTTTAGAATGTCTTCTTTTCATAGAAGGCCTTTAGAAGGTCTTCTTTTTATAGAATACCTTTACAAGGTCTTCTTTCCATATCAGACCTTTAGAAAGCCCTCTTTCTATAAAGATCCCGCCTTCAGCTGGTCTGTACAGATCCCGCCTTCAGCTGGTCTATACAGATCCCGCCTTCAGCTGGTCTATACAGATCCCGCCTTCAGCTGGTCTATACAGATCCCACCTTCAGCTGGTCTATACAGATCTCGCCTTCATCTGGTCTATACAGATCTCGCTCATAGCTGTTCTATAAAGATCTCGCCTTCAGCTGATCTATATAGATCCCGCCTTTAGTTGGTCTATAAAGATTCCGCCTTCAGGTGGTCTATAGAGAGATCCCACCTTCAGCTGGTCTATAGAGAGGTCCCACCTTCAGCTGGTCTATAGAGAGATCCTACGTACAGCTGGTCTATAGAGAGATCCTACGTACAGCTGGTCTATAGAGATCCCACCTTCAGAGCTGGTCTATAGAGATCCCACCTTCAGAGCTGGTCTATAGAGATCCCACCTTCAGAGCTGGTCTATAGAGATCCCACCTTCAGCTGGTCTATAGAGATTCCACCTTCAGCTGGTCTATAGAGATCCCACCTTCAGAGCTGGTCTATAGAGATCCCACCTACAGAGATCCCACCTTCAGCTGGTCTACAGAGAACCCACCTTCAGCTGGTCTACAGAGATCCCACCTTCAGCTGGTCTACAGAGATCCCACCTTCAGCTGTTCTACAGAGATCCCACCTTCAGCTGGTCTATAGAGATCCTACCTTCAGCTGGCCTAGAGAGTTCCCACCTTCAGCTGGCCTATAGAGATCCCACCTTCATCTGGTCTATAGAGATCTCCCTCTTAGCTGATCTATATAGATCTGGCTGGTCTATAGAAATCCCACCTTCAGAGCTGGTCTACAGAGATCCCGCCTTCAGAGCAAGTCTATAGAGATTCCAACTTCAGCTGGTCGAATTAGACCCCGTCTATATAGAGATTCCGCCTTCAGCTGGTCGTCTATAGAGGTCGCTTTTGGCTCGTCTATAGAGATCGTCTTCAGCAGGTTTTAGAGGTCACCTTCATGTGTTTTATGGAGAGCGCCATCAGCTCCTCCATCAGCATCTTTCTCTGGAAAGATGCTCTTATCTCGCCTATAACGTTCTTCTCGTCAATAAGGATGAGTTTAGCTCCTCTGCAAAGATGCTATTCGACTCAACGGTGAGGATGCCCTAGCACATATACAAGGACGTCTTCAGACTCCTTTAGTAAATCGTTAGTTCGTCAGTTCCTAAATAGTCTGACTTCAGATCTTTAAATTCTCAACTTATCTCGTCTGGAAAGACTTAATTTAGCTGGTCTCTCGAACTTCCATTCAGCTCGTCGAGAAGATTTCCATGAGTATGTCCTCCCCATAAGTTTGACTTCCTACATCCCGTCTATACATCCTTCCTTCAGCATGCTAACCACTGTCCTGCTTTAACAATATACACATTTACTTTCCTATTACAATGTCATAGTCGTCATAGCAATATTCTACATCAATGTCATCATCACAATCACCATCGTCATTATTTTCATTATCACTGCTGCTGTCGTTATCACAATATCCTTTTACAGGACAAGTGCTTAAACGCCACTTCATCTTACTGCATCTCCAGTTCTCTACCTCTCCCTCCTGCCTTCTTGGGCACTGTGCGTGTCTATTAGAAATTTTATTAAATTGTCTCTGCAAGAGGACACATTTTTAGGTCGTTTTATACCAGTCGCTTTCTGTCTACTATCCTTTCTTGACCGAATTGTTTTCATTATGACATTCAAAAAGTTGTTGAATTTTTAATTAAGTTTTTGTTTCTTTTGCCTGCTTTCCACCATGACTTTAGAGGCACTGCTATTATGTTTAGACAAACTTCAAAGGGAACAAAAAAATATATTTTTAAAGTCTAAATTTTTTTCTACTTTGTAATGAAATGAATAAAGGATTGTCGTAGTAGAAGAAATTTTATGGTTAACTTTGTCATTTCTGCTGGTTATGTGTAATTACAAGGAATTGTCTTTCTTTGGTTTTTCTTTGGGAGGATTTTTGGTGGCCAGAGATTATTTTATAATGGTGAACCTTCCTGTAAAAGAAAAGGATTTGCTTTTTTATGGCCATTGCATGTTTTTATGGGCTGTACACCTTTTTCCCAGAAATCATTAGAGCGGAATTCTTATTAATATTTTTCAAAAAGGACACAATGTTGGGTTATCTGCCAGGGATTTTAATAAAATTTTGGTGAATGAAGTAATCTAAAAAAGGCCTTAAGTCTTTAAAGAAGACACTTTTGGGTAAAACAGAAAAAATATTGTTCATAGATGTCATACAGAAACGTCGTCCAAGAGGTCTAAAAGAGCTCTCTCCAGATCATATATAAAGACTTCTCAAATATAAGGATTACCGTCAGCATTTCTATAAGGCATCCATTTCCTTCAAATTTTCTATAAAGACCCGCTTCAGCTCGTCTATAAAGACCCGCTTCATCTCGTCTATGGAGACTTCCTTCATCTCGTCTATGGAAACTCCCTATAGAGAGAGACTCCCTTCAGCTCGTCTCTAGAGAGAGACTCCCTTCAGCTCGTCTATAGAGAGAGACTCCCTTCAGCTCGTCTATGGAGAGAGACTCCCTTCAGCTCGTCTATAGAGAGAGACTCCCTTCAGCTCGTCTATAGAGAGAGACTCTCTTCAGCTCGTCTATAGAGAGAGACTCCCTTCAGTTAGTCTATAGAGAGAGAGACTCCCTTCAGCTAGTCTATAGAGAGAGAGACTCCCTTCAGCTCGTCTATGGAGACTTCCTTCATCTCGTCTATGGAAACTCCCTTTAGACAGGCTCCCTTCATGTCGTCTATAGAGAGAGACTCCCTTCAGCTCGCCTATAGAGAGAGAGACTCCCTTCAGAGAGAGAGAGACTCCCTTCAGCTCGTCTATAGAGAGAGAGACTCCCTTCAGCTCGTCTATATAGAGACTCACTCCCTTCAGCTTGTCTATACAGACTCCCTTCAGCTGGTCTAAAAGGATCCCCTTCAGCTTGTCTTATAAGGACTTTTTCAGATCATCTATCAGGATTCCCGCTTTTAGAGCTCGTCTATAGAGCTCCCGCTTTTAGAGCTGGTCTATAGAGATCCCGCTTTTAGAGCTGATCTATAGAGATCCCGCTTTTAGAGCTGGTCTATAGAGCTCCCGCTTTTAGAGCTGGTCTATAGAGATCCCGCTTTTAGAGCTGGTCAATAGAGATCCCGCTTTTAGAGCTGGTCAATAGAGATCCCGCTTTTAGAGCTGGTCAATAGAGATCCCGCTTTTAGAGCTGGTCTATAGAGATCCCGCCTTTAGAGCTGGTCTATATAGATCCCACCTTTGGCTGGTCTATAGAGGTCCCACCTTTGGCTGGTCTATAGAGATCCCACCTTTAGCTGGTCTATAGAGATCCCACCTTTACCTGGTCTATAGAGATCCCACCTTTAGCTGGTCTATAGAGATCCCACCTTTAGCTGGTCTATAGAGATCCCACCTTTAGCTGGTCTATAGAGATCCCACCTTTAGCTGGTCTATAGAGATCCCACCTTCAGCTGGTCTATAGAGATCCCACCTTTAGCTGGTCTATAGAGATCCCACCTTTAGCTGGTCTATAGAGATCCCACCTTTAGCTGGTCTATAGAGATCCCACCTTTAGCTGGTCTATAGAGATCCCACTTTTAGCTGGTCTATAGAGATCCCACCTTCAGCTGGTCTATAGAGATCCCATCTTCAGCTGGTCTATAGAGACCCCTCCTTCAGCTGGTCTATAGAGATCCCACCTGCAGCTCGTTTATAGAAACTCACTCCCTTCAGCTCGTCGTCTATATAGAGACTCACCCCCTTCAGCTCGTCGTCTATATAGAGACTCACTTCCTTCAGCTCGTCTATATAAAGACTCACTCCATTCAGCTCGTCTATAGAGACTCACCCCCTTCAGCTCGTCTATATAGAGACTCACTCCCTTCAGCTCTTCGTCTGTATAGAGACTCACTCCCTTCAGCTCGTCTATAGAGACTCACTCCCTTCAGCTCGTCTATAGAGACTCACACCCTTCAGCTCGTCTATAGAGACTCCCCTCAGCTCGTCTATAGAGACTCCCCTCAGCTCGTCTATAGAGACTCCCCTCAGCTCGTCTATACAGACTCCCCTCAGCTCGTCTATAGAGGCTCCCTTCAGCTGGTCTATTATTCCTTCTAAATTGTCTTATAAGGACTTTTTCAGATTATCTATCAGGATTCCCTTCAACTTGTCTATATGGACTCTTGCAGCTCGTCTATAATGTTTCCTTATAGCCTTCCTCTGTGGTGTTGTACGAGCATCTATATGTCATAATTAAATTCATGATTGACTTCTGTGGTTATTGCAAAATTTTTGTGGTCTATCATCCAAAGAAACTTTTCATTCCAAGAAAATTTCTCATAAGGAAAAAATTGGCTCCAGCTATATGAAACCTTTCTACCTGCCACTCTAGTAAATAATTTTCCCTTTAATGTGGTTACACTGCGATGAGTAGAAGTCATAAAATCACCACGAAATACAATTACACCATTTCCCTGTAATATAATGCGCAAACAAATCTTGTTAAATAATATTTAACAAACTTTTGCAAAAAGAAAAAAGTTTTCATAAACCTCTGTAAGTCATAAAAAGCATATCAATATTCAATAGATATATTACCATGACCCTTTTTTCTGTGGCAACCAACAGCTATCTGCTGCTGAGATTCTCATGAAACATAATCAACACTTTTGTTTTATTTTAGGTATTAATTTTGATTTTTTTTGCCTTTTTTCGCTTCGTTGCTGCCATAATAAAACATCTAATAAGCGAAGTTATGGCTTGCGAATGAAAATGAATGGAATATTTGCACAAAACGAAACCGAGAGAGAGAGAGAGAGAGAGAGAGAGAGAGAGAGAAGAGAGAAGAGAAAAGGCTGTTGGGAAAAAGTGAAAGAAGAGCAAAAAAAAAAAAAAAATATATATATATATATATATATATATATATATATATATATATATATATATATATATATATATATATATATATATATATAAATACAACAGTCAAAATTAAAACAAACATTACATCATAAGTAATCTGTTAACTTTAATAAAAACGCAACAATGCCAGCAAATAATAAAAACGAAACAGTAACAACAACAAAAATACATTGGTGGAACATGTCAGACTGACGGACTGGCAGTCAGTCAAGCAACCAGGGAGCCAGGCAGCCAAACAAACGACCGACCGACCGAACATTAACCAGAAACAGTCAGCGAGACTTGGAATCAGTCAGAGCCAAAGAAATGAAAATGAAAAGCTGAAAGTAAAGCCAGTACTCCCCTCCCATCCCAGGCTTACTGGCTGCCTGGCTGGCTGACATGCAAGCAGACCACCGTCACCGCCAGTCAGACATAGCTCCATAGCGTGGCTTTAGCTCTGAGCTACAAAAACAAATAAACGAAATGATTACAACCATAAAAAGTTACTGAAGTGCGAAACTTTTGGTTTATTTTCTTTCCCTACAAAAATCCGCACAACGTTTTACTGTTTTTTTTTTTCGTTCGTTTCTTCTCATTTTTATTCCCCACGTTTGTTTTATTTCTATGTTGATTTTCTTGATTTGGTTTCCTTTTTTTCCTCTTTTCCATAATGCTCTACATCAATATGTGGGGGAGGGTAAACATTGTTTTTGGAGGAATTTTTTTTTGCTGGTTTAAAGAGGCGGTCTTCAGCTGGTCTAAAGAGACTGTCTTCGCCTGGTTTTTAGAGTCGTCTATAGAGACAAGCTGGGCCACCAGCTCGTCTATGGAGCCTTGTTGGCCACCAGCTCGTCTATAGTGCCTCGCTGGCCAGCAGCTTGTCTATAGAGCCTCGCTGGCCAGCAGCTTGTCTATAGAGCCTCGCTGGCCACCAGCTTGTCTATAGAGCCTCGCTGGCCACCAGCTTGTCTATAGATCCTCGCTGGCCACCAGCTTTTCTACAGAGGACTTGCTGGCGCTCTAGCTCGTCTATAGAGGACTAGGTGGCGCTCTAGCTTGTCTACAGAGGACTAGCTGGCGCTCCAGCTCGTCTATAGAAAACTAGCTGGCCTCCAGCTGGGCTATAGAGGCTCACATATAGAGCCTCGCTGGCCACCATCTTGTCTGTAGAGCCTCGCTGGCCACCATTTTGTCTGTAAAGTCTCGCTGGCCACCAGCTTGTCTATAGAGCCTCGCTGGCCACCAGCTTGTCTATAGAGCCTCGCTGGCCACCAGTTTGTCTGTAAAGTCTCGCTGGCCACCAGATTGTCTATAGAGCCTCGCTGGCCACCAGCTTGTCTATAGAGACTAGCTGGCGCTCCAGCACCATCTGGTCTACAGAGATTGGCTGTGCCTTCAGCTCGTCTATAGAGACTAGCTGGCCCTTCAGCTTGTCTCCTCCTTTATAGACTACCTTGGTCCCGCTCGTCTATAGAGACCCTCCTTTAGCTCGTCTATAAATATCATCATCTTCTATAGAGACACCGACTTAAGCTCGGCTAGAGAGACCTTGCCTGCAACTCTTCTGTAGAGACCCCACTTTCAGCTCGTCTATAGAGGTAGCCTTTAGATCGTCTTTAGAGGTCACCTTCAGTTGTCAAGCCCTCAGCTTATCTAGAGAGACTCCTAGCAACTCAGCCGGTGGAACCCGTCTTTCCCAGTTCGTCTGTAATAACTTTGGGGTTCAAATCAGCTGTATCTGCCCTCAGTGAACTCCCGCCTTTTTTATACGATTCTTGTATGTTTATTTCTTTTTTTCTGATTTTATGTATTTGCTTTTATTTGTTCTTCTTGATACTATTATGGCTCATACGTCATTTAAAGAGTGTGGGGGGGGGGGAGGGGACAATATGTTTAAAGAAATGAAAAGTAATGGCATTATTCAAGCTTAGCATATAAAAGCAAAAAATAAATAAAAAATCAGCATTAAGAAATAGCAGCAACAAAATGAACGAACGATCGCTTAAAAAAAGAACCAGTCACCCATCCAGACACACAGAGACCAGAGATACTTTACAAAACCAAAGCTTAGAAGGAAAACAAAAACTAAAAGCAAAAACTATACAAAGCGCTCATAAATTTCTTGCTGGCAAACAAGTGAAAGGGAAAATCATCAGCAGCGGTAGCGGCAGCGATGGTGCTATTTTTGTTGTACTTTAAGAAGCTGATGATGTGAAGCAGAAATACATATCAGATTATTCAAAACCAGAATTATTTGCCAAGCCAGCTGATCGTTTTCAGTTATAGCTTGTTCAGATGCTGTTTGCTATCAAATCAGCGAATCGTCAGAGAATATGTATATTGGTCAGTGATAACAGAAAATTTCATTTTTATTTACTACAAATATATATTTAGAAATTCTCTGATTATAAATGACCTAAATATTATGTTGAATTGCCAAAAAGATTATGAGAAATCGCAGCGCCAAATTATAAGGTGGACTAAAAATCTGAATCATATTTTAAAATTGTAAGCAAAAATCGGTTTAAAAAACTGAACAACAGTTTCTCTACAGGACCCGTGGATACGATTTGTTGTTTAATATTTATTTTTCAGGTCGCCAGGGCGCAACAGGAAATGTTCTCTTCACGTAGCTCTGGGGATGAGATTTTCCGTAAAAATGAGTATGAGATTTTCTATAGAATATTTCTTCCTCAGATCCCATTGAGGATGAGAGATTTCCTATAGAAAATTTCTTCCTCAGTTCTCACTGAGAATGAGAGATTTTCTATAGGAAATTTCCTCCTTAGGGCCTCCTGAGGATGTGAGATTTTCTATAGAAAAATTTCTCCTTAGTTCCCCCTGAGGATGAGATTTTCTATAGAAAATGTTCTCCTCAGTACGCCATGAGGATGAGATTTTCTATAGAAAATGTTCTTCTCAGGTCGCCATGAGGATGAGATTTTCTATAGAAAATGATCTCCTCAGGTCGCCATGAGGATGAGATTTTCTATAGAAAATGTTCTCCTCAGGTCCCCATGAGGATGAGATTTTCTATAGAAAATGTTCTCCTCATTTCCCCCTGAGGATGAGAGGTTTTCAATAGAAAATGTTCTCCTCAGTTCCCCTGAAGTTTATAGGTTTTCTATAGAAAATTTCCTCCTCAGTTCCCCCTGAGCTTTTCTATAGAAAATTTCATCCTCAGTACCACCTAAGATGTCCTCAAGACCTCCTCCAAAGTATCAGATTTTCTATAGAACATTTCTTCCTCCTTCTGGGGATGAGATTTTCTATAGGAAATATCTTCCTCGGGGCCTTCTCCTGATGTTGAAAGTTTTTATAGAAAATATCTTCCTTAGGGCCTTCTCCTTAGGTTCAGATTTCCTATAGAAAATTTTCTACTCGGGACCTCCTACTGAGGATGAGATTTTCTATAGAAGATTTCCTCCTCAGGGCTTCCTCCTGAGGATGAGATTTTCTATAGAAAATTTCCTCCTCAGGGCTTCCTCCTGAGGATGAGATTTTCTATAGAAAAATTCCTCCTCAGGGCTTCCTCCTGAGGATGGGAGATTTTCTATAGAAAAATTCATCCTCTGGGCCTGCACCTGAGGATGGGAGATTTTCTATAGAAAAATTCCTCCTCTGGCCCTGCACCTGAGGATGGGAGATTCTCTATAGAAAACTTCCTCCTCTGGGCCTGCTCCTGAGGATGAGAGATTTTCTGTAGAAAATTTCCTCCTCTGGGCCTGCTCCTGAGGATGAGATTTTCTTTACAAAATGTTCACCACAGGTCGCCCTATAGAAAATTTCTTTCTCAGAGTCCCCTAAATTTCTCCTCAGGACCCCCCGAGGTTGAGATTTTCATTAGAAAATTTTCCCCTCGGAACCCTCTGAGGATGAGATTTTCTTAAGAAAATATCTTCCTCAGGGCCTCCTCCGAAGGATGAGTGAACCTCCTCCATGAGGTTTTCCATAGAAAATTTTCTTCTTCAGGACTTCCTGAGGAGGTTTCCATTTTCCTCTTAATTACATTTTCCTTATTTTATGACCACATACTGTCTTCATTTACTATGGACGACCATAGGAAAACTCATTCTATTGTGGTCGTGGTGGTGTTGTTGTTGGTGCCTGTTTTCCTAGTTTACCCTATCTTCTTCATTGTCCTCTGGTGTTTTGTGTTTATGGTGCATAATGTTCCTTTTGCTTTGCCGCCATTGCAGGATGGGATTTTTTTAAGAAGTTGGTTTAGTTTGTGGTGATCTGATGTTTAATAAAATGCTTTTTTGGAATATCTTATGTAGTCTTGAGTCTCGTTTTACTATAACAACACCACGACCAACATCACCACCACTACTGCTATTGCTGCTGATGATAGCTTAAATGTCAGCAAGCTGTCAAGAGCTGTTTCGCAGCTTGGTTTTCAAGTCAGTGTAATACAAAACTATATTTCCGTGGTACTTCTGCTACTCTGGCTAGTGATGGCAATGATGAGGCTGATGGAGGTGGTGGTAGCGGCAGCGTTGGATGCCAACACTGGTCGTCTTTTAAAAAAGCAATAATAACAGTAGCAGAAGCAGAAACGTTAGCTGCAGACACCAAACCAACCGCCACATCACATAACATTTGAGTGGCTTTGGCATTTTGCATGTTTTTTTGTTAGTCATTTTTTTGTTTCTGGTCTTCTCTTTTTTACATTCTTTAATTCTGTTTAAATTTAATTTAAATCTTCTGCTGTCGTTGCTTGTTTGGTTGCTGATTTTTTTGTCTGTGTATCTTCTCCACATGATATTTGCATCGTCTAATCTTGGTTCTTTTATTTTTTTTTCTCTCAACCATTGTCTTGTTGAGATAAGCATTTTTTATCTTATTTCTGGGAAAATATCGAATTAACTATTATAAGATGAAATCTTTAATGTTTATACCCTACACCACATAGTGGTAAGGGTATTATGTCTTTGTGCATTTGTTTGTAACATGGAGAAGGAAACGAGATAGACCCATAGTTACTTTTGAGAACCTTCATAGAATCACTTTCTGAGTCGATTTATGCATGTCCGTCCGTCTGTCCGTCCGTCCGTCCGTCCGTCCGTCTGTCCGTCCGTCCGTCCGTCCGTCCGTCTGTCCATGTATTCTTGTGAACAAAATGCAGGTCGCATTTATTATCCGATTGAGATGAAATTTTCCAAACAATATTTTTTTGGCCCAAGGACGAACCCTATTGAAATTGGTGAGAATCGGATCAAATTTAGATATAGCTCCCATATATATCTTCATCCGATTTCGGGTTAAATGAGCACCAAATGTCCACTATCAGTCCAAATTACCTGAATTTTGGCACACCCAACCGGGTTCGGCCTAGAAGCAAGTGTATCAAATTTGGAGAAAATCGGTTCAGATATAGCTATAGCTCCCATATATATCTTTCACCCGATTTGATCTTTAAGTCCCTCACATTCCTACTATGCACTCCACAACCGTGATATTTGGTACCAGGTATTAGATGGAGCACAGAAATAGCTGTTTTAAATTTTATCGAAATCGGTTCAGATTTGGATATAGCTCTCATATATATTTTCATCCGATTTCGGGTTAATTGACCACCAAATGGCCAATATCAGGCCAAATGGCCCGAATTTTGGCACATGTGACCGAGATTAGCCTTAAAGTAAATACAACAAATTTGGAGAAAATCGGTTCAGATTTGGATATAGCTCCCATATATATCTTCATCCGATTTCGGGTTAATTGTGCTCCAAATGGCCGATATAAGCCCAAATGGACTGAATTTTAGTACATCGGACCAAATTCAGCCTAGAAGCAAGTATATCAAATTTAGTGAAAATCGGTTCAGATATAGATATAGCAAGCATATATATGTTTCGTCCGATTTAGTGTTTTAGCCCCTTACATTCGTAATGTTCACTCCACAACCGTGATATTTGGTACCAGATATAAGGTACAGCCCAGAAATAGCTGTTTGTAATTTTATCGAAATCGGTTCAGATTTGGATATAGCTCCCATATATATCTTCATCCGATTTCGGGTTAATTGTGCACCAAATGGCCGATATAAGTCCAAATGGACTGAATTTTAGTACATCGGACCAAATTCAGCCTAGAAGCAAGTATATCAAATTTAGTGAAAATCGGTTCAGATATAGATATAGCAAGCATATATATGTTTCGTCCGATTTAGTGTTTTAGCCCCTTACATTCGTAATGTTCACTCCACAACCGTGATATTTGGTACCAGGTATTAGATGGAGCACAGGAATAGCTGTTTTAAATTTTATCGAAATCGGTTCAGATTTCGATATAGCTCCCATATATATCTTCATCCGATTTCGGGTTATTGACCACCAAATCGCCGTAATAGCATCAATTTTGGCAAATCCGACCGAAACCAGCTTAGAAGCAAGTACACCAATTTTAGTAAAAATCGGTTCAGATATAGCTATAGCTCCCATATATATGTTTCATCCGATTTCGTCTTTAAATCCCTCACATTCGTAATATGCACTCCACAGAAATGATATTTGGTACCAGTTATCAGATAAAGCCCAAAAATAGTTGATTTTAATTTTATTAAAATCTGTTCCGATTTGGATATGCCTCCCATATATATCTTCATCCGATTTCGTGTTAATTGTGCATCAAATGGCCAATATCAGCCCAAATGGCATGAATTTTGGCAAATCCGACCGAAACCAGCATATAAGCAAGTACACACATTTTAGTAAAAATCGGTTCAGATATGGCTCTAGCTCCATATATATGCTTCATCCGATTTGCTCTTTAAGTCCCTTACATTCGTAATATACTCTTCACAGGAATGATATTTGGTACCAGATATCAGATAAAGCCCAAAAATAGTCGATTTCGATTTTATAAAAATCTGTTCAGATTTGGATATAGCACCCATTTGTATCTTCATTCGATTTCGAGTTAATTGTGCAACAAATGGCCAATATCAACCGAAATGGCATGAATTTTGGCATATCTGGCCAAATTCAGCCTAGAAGCAAGGACATCAATTTTAGTAAAAGTCGTTTCAGATATAGCTATAGCTCCCGAATATATCTTCATCCGATTTCGGATTAAATGTGCAGCAAATGGCTAATATTGGTACATCAAATTTAGTGAAAATCGGTCGGATACAGCCGATTTGTACTTTAAGTCCCTCAAATTCGAAAAATGTACGATAGAAGAATAATATTTGGTATCAGATGCAGCCAAGAAATATCTTCTTTTTCAGTTTTACAAATATCGGTTCAGATTTGGATATACCTCCTATATATATCTTCATCCAATTTCGTGTTGATTGCGCACCAAATGTCCAATATCAGCCCAAATGTCCTGGGTTTTGGCAAATCTGACCGAATTCAGCCTAGTATCAAATACATCAAACTTGCTGAAAATCGGTTCAGATATAGCTATAGTTCGTAAAATGCACGATAGGATTAGATCGATTTTGATTTTGTACCAAATATCTCATAAAGCTCTGAAATGCTCTGTGTAAACCTTTTTACGAGAGCTCTACTAAATATGCATAGTGGTGTAGGGTATCATATAGTCGGCCCCGCCCGACTTTTGAGCTTTCCTTACTAGTTTTTTGATGGGGAAGTGTTGATTTTTTGTGGTGGGTGATTTTTTGTTTTGAACTTTTTCTGGGAAATTTAAAGAAAATGTTTTAAAGGGGAATTTTTGATTTTATCTGTGACATTGTTTATAATTATAAGAGCTAGTTATTTGAACTTATCAATATTTTTTTATGACAATGAACATTATCTTCATAAATTTTTCTTCTTGTCTTTACAGGTACGTACTGAAAAAGTTATATATTCTGAGCTGTAAGTAAATATTATATTGCACGCAATTTGATTATTTAAATAAATGGGCTTCCAATAACAGGTGTAACTTTGACATTTAAAGATTAACTAAATTATTTTAAATAAATGGTCAGATGTTCCAACATAGTTTCGTCTTGTCAAGTTAGACCATCATTACAAAATTAACTGTGTAGCCTCATATCCACATTTATGGAGAGCGTGCATAACCAAAATGTTGATGCTAATACTTTAGTACTTCCAACCGCTTATCTTCGTTGGTTGACTGGTAATCATCACAAACAGTATCTGAAAAGTCTGTAAGAGAGACTCTCAAAAGCGCTGAATGCACAGTTTCATAACATGTGTGTGTGATAGAAGAAGGAGTGCAGAGATTGTATTTCCTTAAGTAAACATGTACATGTGTGCGTATACGTACGTAATATCGAAATCCTACCATATAAACACTTAACAGCGTAAAGCATGTGAAGGTAGTTGTTGGGAAAGTAGAGGCAATTTTCTTATTAGTGTGTCAAGCAGTCCAAAGTATATACATACATCGTTCTTATTCTTCGCTAATAATAGTAGGGCGGTTATCGTTGTTGTTCTTGTATTTGTTACAGGATGACCAGAAGATGGTCTGTATTTTCTGTATTCTGAGAATTTGCGTTTTGTTAGTATGTATCAACATAATTGGATGTAAACTCGCAGGGTTGCCAGTCTTGGGGGATTTTAAAAAGAAGTAGTGTGAAATTAACGAAGACTTGATTATGATCAGGCAGGGACGACCATGAAATACCTTACATAATTTTATCTGCACTTAAAATAAATTAAAATTAAATCTCTCATATTTTTGGACCAAGGTTCATCTACAAAAATAAATTAATACGAAATATTGCTGATTAGATGGGAACATGAAATCTCTATGAATATTCAAGATCCATTAAGAGCTAGATAATTTCTGTTGAATGTATACCGAATCACCGACTAAAGACAGGTGTTCTTCTCTTTTAAATGGCGACCCTTTTACTCCGAAATTCGGCCAATACATCATTTTTTTATTTTTAATTTTTGTCAGAATGTCGTCCAAACGAGCAGAATTCCAAACTACTTTAAAAATCTGAATCCACTTCCTGATAATTATATCACATTCTCTAATATATCAATTTCTTCAAAATCGACCAAGTAACGAAGGTCAAAAGTAACTTTTTGATTTTTTACCCTGAACGAAAATAACATTTAATGCAATCGGAATAAAAGTAATGCTTAATTGTCATAAAGATTATTACAAATCGCAGGGTCAAATTATAAGTTGGACAAAAAAAAAAAAAAAAATTAAGAAAATTGGGAGCAAATAAAGGTTTGGAAAATTTAACAACAGTTTATCTTCAGAACCTGCGGGTAAAATTTTTTTAGAAAATTTCGTCAGCTCCCCTGAGGTTGCAGGATTTCCTATAAACAAATTCTTCCTCAGTTCCCCCTGAAGATGAGATTTTCTATATAAAATTTCCTCCTCAGGGCACCCTCCTGACGATACGATTTTCTATAGAAAATGTTCTCTTCAGTGCGTGCTCCTGAGGATGAGATTTTTTCTATAGAAAAATTTCTTCAACTGTCCGGAAAGCACTCTAGCCTCCGAACGAAATGAGGTAGGTCTATAATATGTTACTCCTTGAAATGTTTCAAATTTGGAGTTCCTACTTGGTACTATAGCTTATGGCGGAAAATTGCATATACGGGGTGAGATAAAAAAAAACTGGAACAAAGTCAAACGTCATACTTTTTACATTTTTTTAAATTTTATTGAATGGAAGCAAAAAAATGTCGGAAATAGCAGCACATTTTACAATAAGTTTAGATTTGTTCGAATTGGTCACCTTTGGCACGAATTATGGCCTTCAAACGGCCAATGAAACCGTCACACGCTGCCCGAATGATGCTCTGCGGTATTTTGACACATTCCGCTTGCTTGAGGTGATCGACACTTTGGTTTTATTTTGTTCCAACATTGCTCTCCAAAATTCTCCAGACATAATAGTCCAACGGATTGGAGATTTTGGTGGCCATTGTGCGCTGGAAATGAAGCGAGGAACCTCATTTTGTAACCATTCTTGGTTGGCGTGTGCTGAGAGCGATGAGATTGGAATGACCAAGTTCTGCGGCCTAAATGTTTGCCTGTCCAAGGCATTAGTACATCCTCCAGAATATTTTCGCGATAATATTCGTTATTTATTCTGATGCCACGGTCGATTAATACGAGCGAATAGCGACCGGCCCTTGAGTTCTGGTGGCCAACCGAAGGTGCACATTTTCAGCTGACCTCTTTGGCAAGTAAACACGATCGTTTTGTTTGTTTACAAACTACAAACTAATGTTTTCTCGCCGAAGATAACCAAATTCGGCAGTTCACCACTTTCGGCCAGGCGAAGCAACTCTTTAGCTCTTTTGAGTCTATGTTCTTTCAGTTGCGGTGTAAGTTCTTGCAGTTTTCGGAATTTCAATGGCTTAAGCCCGAGCTTGTTTTTCAAAATTTGCCGTATGGAATATTGCGATATGTTCAGCCACTGCGACGTGGGTTTCGATCAAGTCGCTCGTTGCTTTTCGAAACATTTTTGCTGATGTTGCTGTTTTCTTCCGTTCACTTCCTTGACGTCGGGCTATGCTACCAGTATCACGGTAACGAGCGATGACACGAGACACAAAAGATTTATTCACATTTAAATGCTTTAGGTCCCCAACGATAGCCACTTGTGGTTTTCCAGCCAAATATAATTTTTTTTCTGGAATATTTTTTTTCTGGAAAGTTCTTACCAAAATGCTTTTGTACGCTTGTAAACAATAAAATGAGCTGTCACTCGAATAATTTTAACAGCTGTCGGACGAGTGGCTTAGAAATGATAGCAGTCTGAAGTTGGTTGCAGTTTTTTGGACTCACCCTGCAGTTTCCACAAGAAAAAAGTCTGCCAAGTGGGGACCAAATCGATTCAAATGAAGCTCTTGCTCTTATACATATATATTATTCGATTTTAATTACTATACGTTAAAGTATTTTATTAGGTTCTGTTTTTATCAGCTTTGAAATGAAATTTTTCTTCAAAAGATACCCCATACATGGCAACACTAAATGTTTGTATATATGTAAAAATGTATGTATGTGTAATGCTAATGATACCATGTAGATTCCTTGTTACTGTCAGAGTATATTTAGTTGTTGTAAATCGCTGCTCCTTGTCGGTATATTGATGCTCTCATCGTAGTCATCGTTGTTAGCGTAGATGTTGGTGTTGTTGTTGCTACTGTTGCTTGGGTTTCTGCTAAATTAAACTAATGCTAATACTGTTGCCTGGAATCATCCGTTCATGTGATGAAATTCATCTTATTTACATAAAACATATAGATTTCCATATATAATCGCATTAGATACTGCTGCTGTTGCTTCGGGTAGCCATGGCATTGTCATACTTGATGTATTACAGCAGGAGCTGTAGCGGCAGTAATGGATAGCTCGAAGGGGCTGGAAAAAGCATCTTCTCTTCGGAGGTAATAAAGATGAAGGGGATTTAATAGGAAATTAAAGCGGCAAAAGAGGCTGGCTGTCTGCCTGCTTGCTAATAATGGTCAGGAGGATTTCTTATGTAATGAATATCATGTGGCTGGCTGGCCGGCTGCCTTGTTTGGTGGTGCAAAATCCTAATGGACCAAAACATTTGCATTTGTCTTTATTAAATGTGAGAGCGCAGGAAGTAGATTATGTTTAATTTTTAATTAAAATCCCCAAAAACTTATAGCTTAGCATAAGCAGTAAAAATGCTGAATGTGAAGATTTACAGGTTATTATCTACTATACTGTTAAGCTGCTGCTACTGCTGCTTTTGCTTTGGAGTATGGACCACACAGTCTTAATTAGGAAAATTAAAATGAAGTTTCACCTCGAAATTATTCTTAATCTTTAAGGTATTAAATCATAGAATGAAGGCTAAGTGATTTTCCAGCCCAACAAAAGGATTAAGCTGAGTGTGGAGATAATTTGCATAATCTTTAAAATAGCCAAAAAGCTTAATATTAATCAGGATGGCTAAATATGTTTAGAGGCACAACACTGAAGTTATTATGTTTGTTATATAAGTAAGAATTTCAATTAGATTTTCTTTAATAAGTAACGGTTTTTTTTTTTGGCTAATTTTAGGATATTTCAATTAATGCACTAAATTTATGAAAACTTCTAAACTTTTATGATAAAAAATATGATGCAATGGTTTTTTGCTGACAGATAAAAAGCGTGCTTTATGAACCTTTAACTGTCGACGTAAAATTTTGCGACGTTTTATGACGGGTGGAAAATTTTACCATCTCTTAATTTTAGGTTTTTTAATTTTTTCTATATTTATTTGGATGGTAAATTTTAAATTAGAAGAAGGGTTGTATATTTTAAATTTAAAAAAACTGATTTTTTTCATTTAAACAAAACAAATACAATATTCATCGGAAAAGAAGAGAGAATTTCAACAAAATGTGGGTAAAATTTACCACCACCTCTTTGGTTAAAGGTTAAAAATAAATTTCATAAAATTAAATTTTAAACCCTATTTCCCCCAATAATGGCAGTACCAACCACTGTTCCCCTTAGTACGCTTGTGGTGTGTATTTTCAAAATCACTTTCAAATCTAAACCCCAAATACTGACAAGAAGTTTAAAATTACAATTCTAGTTGTTTTCCGAACACCAAAATTAATTATGTTTAGTACCTTCCGTATACTAACTGCTCATATTGACTTCAGACTTTAATTGTGATCCTCCAACCAAGTTTTCAACTTATAACCATATTTCTAGTAGCACTGTATACAAAATTTGGTACTTTTCACACTACCGCGGAACGATTTTCGAGAATCTCCTAATATTATTTCTAGCCTTTCTCTCAATGTCCTGGTTAAAAATCTAGAACTCTTCTTGCTCTACTTGTTTATCGAATACCAAAAGTTATCACTTTGTGCCTTCTGGCAATTTTTCCGAAAGTTGGTTAGTTATAGGTCAATTTAGATGTTATTAAAGTTGTGCATCCTCCCGATCTTACAGTAACTTTTAGCATTTATGTACCCTTTAGTTTGTATACAATATAAAGGCATATAAACCTATCGATAGAGTACGACTTTCCACCATATTGATTTGCCAAATTATGCCAAATTTCAGCTTTGTTGCTTAATATCAATTTCTTAGATTTTGTACTTTTCACACCCTAAAAGGTACGAACTCTATAAAATTATGCAGTATTTCATTCCACTACACAAAAGTGATTCACATTCAAAATTTTATAGTTTGTCGACAGCTCAGTATCAATTTTGTACCATTTAGTACCTTTGTTTGGGAGTCCTATGTATTTTAAAGTCTTTTTTCATCCCCTCCTCATGCAAAATGAAAATGTAACAACAACAACAGCTCAATAATAATTTTGTACAAGTTCGATCTTTTTGGTACCTAAAGTAAGATTTTCCAAATATACAGCTTCGCCGGACACGCATACACATATTATAGCCATCGTACTAATTTTATATTTTTTGGACCTCTTTCATATGTTTATAACAATATTTTACTATTTTGTACCAATTAGTACCTTAAAGAACATATTTCTAAAAATAGATTTTCCAATAAGCTTTTTAGCTATCTTTTTTTTGGCCTTCGTTCACTTTGCCATAACAATGTTGTACCACTACTTACCAATGTCTCCCATGCAAATATTCAAAGTCATAACATTTTCCAGTTGATCAAACAAAATGATGTACCCATCTGTACATTTTAGTACTTAAAGTACATATCTCCGAAAATCCCAAATTATCATGTCGTACCAATTCGTACCTGTTGGAACTTTTAGTTTTTTTTTTTAAATTTCCGGCACTAATTCAAGAAGCGCTTCTACATTTACGCCTTCAGAAGTTATACTGTTTATAGACGAAGTTCAACAATGCCATTTAGATTTGGAAGTTTGGCAGAAGATCGTATATGTTTTAAAAGTCTTCAGGAAATCCTCTATACATAAAGAGTATATAGGATTCGAGAAAGTTCTTCGTGTATATGGAAGACCTTCAGTGGGCCACTATACATATCCCATATATTTTAAAGACGTCTAAAAGTCCTCTTGGGGTTAGACCTCCATCGATTTTTCTCTGGATAGTCATATTTTTACGACTGGTAGAAAGTCGACTATTTGCAGAAGCCCTAGTGGAGGTCTCCATTTTTATAAAGCATCTACACTGTCGTCTATGAAAAGAAGACTTCAGACAGGTTTTCTTATGGAAGTCCCCCAAAATTATTCTTGGGAGAGACGTCTCAATATGAATGTGGTACCATTTTGTTTATCTTTTTGTACCTTTAAAACCAAAAAAAAAAAAAAAAAGAAATCCCAGGACGTCTTCTTTACCAAGCCTGTAGGCTATGTTCTATCGTGAGATCTGCTTTCATAACCTATCGATTTAGATCGTTTCGGTTTCTTTTTTGTAGGTCAGTTATTTAATGGGGAAATTTTGTTAAAAAATAACATCCTCTCAATACCAAGCACTCATACTTCCATGGCATTTAGCGTGATTTGCCATCCGATGCCTTTGATGTGAATTTCAAACAAAACCCGAACCTTGAGTCTATGAGTATCCTTTCGAACGAGTGGTGTTTATGTGCTGAAACCAAAAACCCTTGATATGTGTAACTTTGTAGGTCTCCCTGTGTGTGTGCGTTTGAGTTTACATAGAGGTTAGCATAAAGACTTGCTAAAATACTCTGTAGTATGTTGTTGAAAAAGCCATCTCGTTTATTTTCGCAGTGGCGGCCGGGTCTAGTGTGTGTTTGTGTGTGTGTTCTTTGGTAAAACTAGCGTTTTACTTGTAAAAATGTTATGAAAATAAATGACTGGGGTTTTGAACGCTCCTTGAACATTATCCCCGGCAATGGGTGGTGTTTGCATAGCTATTATTATGCTTTCGCTGGCGTCTATCTAAGTTATCTACCAGGCCAGGGGATTGTTGTTTGGTCGTCCTCAGCTACTTATTCTGGTGGGGATGTTGTTTCTGCTGATGCCTGAGAACAAGTTATGCAAATTTTCTTTTTATCTCCTTTCTCTCTCCATCTCTCTCTCTCTCGTTTCCTCTGTTGCTCTGTGTTTAGTTTATCTTTTGCATGGCAATGTTTTACGCATTATCCTAAGACGACGAATATCCTTTTTCAGTGCTGTTCTAAAACGCAAATCATTAAATTAAAACGAAACAAAAAGAAGAAGAAGAGGAAAAATAAAATAAACGCCAAGTGGACTCTATACTCCGTTGCTGGATGTTATATGACTCCAGGGTTTAAGGTTGTAGCTTGTTGATGATAGTTTGTTGTAGAGCGCTGCTTCGCGCCCCCTGCACTTCGCTTATGAGATGACAAAACACTGAGGAGCAATGGATGTCAAAGGACATTGTTTTTTTTTTTCTATTGCGAAAGGAAAGTGTTTTTAATATCCATGAATGGATTTATGTGAGACCGTGACAAGAAGCCAGGATATTAATGTCCACAGAAAATGTTGATTGCATTTTCTTTGGCCCCGCCAAAAGAAATGGGAGATGGAGAGAAGTTAGTTGGATGAATGAATGGTGTAGAACAAATGAAAAATGCGAATTATTCCAGTGGTTGTGTAATCTTGAGATTTTCTTGTACAATGCATTTGAATTATTCCCAGGGATGTGGTGGTGGTTATAAATGAAGATTGGGAGGGTTAATATAACTCCTGTGATATAAATTTCTATGCGAAAAAGAGACATGAGAGCGAAGCGATACCAATGTATTTTTTTCGGAGGTAGGAAACCTATCCTATGATCAAAATATACACAGAAGGCCTATCTTGAAAACTCTTAAATATTCAGGATTGTTTTAAAATACCCTTCATCAAAAGTGCAAGGTTTTAGGAAAAGAGTTTAGCATGTTTCTTATACTGGTCAGTATACCTTTTAATTGGCCCCTGATCTATAGATGTTTTAATTTCAACTTTCGTCTTTTTGTGCCGGATTTCTTCTATTGGTAATTTCATTTTTTTGAATAAGCTAATTTTTTTTAGATTTTTATTCCCTCAGCCATAGGCTACAGAGGTTATATATCATATGCTAAGACCAAAAGGTGCCTCATTACGGGTTTCTCTTTGGACGATATCCTTTTCAGGAAATTTGGAGTCGATCTAGGGGTGTCCGTCTGTCTGTACATCTGGCTTGGTGGTGTGCACGAAGGGAGTATCCGATTTGATCCAAACTTAGTACATCATAATATTACGCACTTGATTACCAAAGGGTGAGGGGTATCAAAAGCTCGAACATGCCGAATTTAACCATTTTTTATACCCTTAGCCGTATGACTACAGAGGGCATATATCATTTGATACGATCAAAATGTGCCAATTAGAAACAACGGATTTAGACTGTAGGTCCCTTTGGACCAAATACG